>NC_135762.1:14502349-14761989 GCF_052425735.1 Oculina patagonica
TATTTTTCATGGGGTTACATATTGAGATGATAATGCTCTAGGTAGAATATTATCGCAAAATTCTTTAACGTGTGGAAGATATCGTGGTCAACGTGCCCATGGTCGGTTTTGAGCCAAAAAATACCCAAATTTTGACCCATCTTTCGACCAAAATATCTCTGCAAGAATTGAAGCTTTCCATATAAAAATACCACTGTAATTAGTATCACCTAGTACAATTTAAATGATATCATCAAGATTTTTCATCGCTCTCTGGTTTGGTAGTAAACCTATTTTAAAAATAAGGTATTTCGGGCAATGTGTGACACTAGAGATTTTAGGGTAAAATTACGTTTAAATATCGCCGATGCGGCGTTGTTCTGATGGTTCCATTAGCCATTATTTTGTAAAACATTTACTAAATAATAAATTAAAGTCAAAAAAAGTATGTTAAGTTCAATCGGCACGTATGATTTTAGCGTACAAAAATGTGGTACATGTGAGCAAAACAAAAACAAAGTTCTGAAAGTTTTAGAACGAGTTTCATAACATGATGGATAGGTCGGCTGAGGACGTGAGAAATACCGCTTACATAAATCCAATAAACCTTTTAGCATCTAAAGTGGTTCGTGATGTTAATTATCCGGCTATTTAGTGCCCATAAATACAGACTTACGGCGTGAGAAAAGGTAAACAAGCCACTTGACATGTTCATCATCGATCGAATTCAAGCGTATCTTCACGTGGAGATTGGAAAGAGAAAACGTCGCTCACTCCTGTCTACCTGGTAGTTATAATGTTCACAAACAATTCTGCAAGGATTTAGTTTCCACTTTTCTCGTAAGCGATGGCCTCAGTACTTCACATTTTCATAAGCCTGGTAAGTTACTTTTCACCCGGGCGCCATGTTGTTTTGGACTAGTACCCAGTCTCTCAAGACTTGCCTCAGTGCTCGATCGAAACGCTGGAATGGACCATTGCATTGTTTTACTCGAAGCGTAGTATAGTACAGTACAGACGGTTTCTTTCCGTGGCGCTCTCTGTCCAAACAATTTTTCCAGCTGCATCTTTCTGCAGACAATGTTTTTTGATGTCTTCAAACAATTTATGTGGGCATTTTGCTATTGCAAACAAATTTTTTTTTCAGGATTTTTAACCTACTTGGCCACTCCTCCAAAAAATAATGTTGCGTCCCTAACTGAATGTTTGATTTATAGTGTGGATGTGAAAACCTTTAATGCCAATTGAAAGGTCTTTCGAAGGCCTTGTTAACAAAATCGAACGACCGCGCAGTTAGATTTTGTTAATAACGCGTATAATTACATACCCATAGTGGGAGGCGCGGTGGCCTAATGGTTAGCGTGCTCGACTCCGAGTCGAAGTCGAATTTACTGCTGGGGGGTAACCCTGCGAAGGACTAGCATCCCATCCAGGGGGGAGTAGCAATACTCTTAGTCGCTTAATGCTACGGAAACCGGGATAAGCTCCGGCTGTATGAGCCTCATGGCTCGGACACAGACTTTACCTTATAATTACATACCCAATTGGACTTCACTCAATCCTTATACACTGGGGTTATATCCACCAACTCTCTAGCTCCTGTTCATGCATGTGCCATATTGGAGATCAATGTGATATATGGAAAAGTTAAAGTAGCTTATACACAATATTACTTTCAAATTAATGAAAACACTAATGAAGTACTAATAAATCTTAAGAGAGGTTCTCTGCTCTGCGACAAATCGCTTCGTGTGTACTACTTCAAAAAGTTCCTGCAACAAGGCGTTTATTCGGTGCACCTGCAGCGAATTTGGAAGAGGGAGAATGTAAACTAGTTTTTGAATTCAATACATGAAGCTCTCTCATTGGTTAGTTTATATTTTGTCGCAGAAGTGCACACACGCTGCGACAAGGCTGCTTTCACTCATTTTGTCACTGCGATCAGTCGCACGAATTTAAACTGGTTTGAGTTCGTGCCTGGTGCAGCCTCGCCCTCGTGGATCATGTCTTTCGTGCGCTGTCGACATGTCGTCATGTTGACGCGTATATTTGCATTCTGCTCGCTTGCTGCAAGTAGTTTCTTTTTCGTTGCTCTAGCCTTCACTATATCCTTCTTTCTTTCATCTGTGCTCTCTACTGGCTTCGGGCAGTGCGACTTAGGGTTTTTCACAAGTTGCTCGAGATTTCCCAAAAAGTTGCTCCAAAAATCCAAAACGCTACTTCTAACCAAAAGAATTTTTTTCTAAATATATGCTAATTTCCCTTTGAGAGTAAGATCTTCAAAGCAGTTTTAAGCAATTTTACAGCAAAAGTATCTAAATAACATATTAAAGGGAATATTATTTTTTTAAGTAACAAGGATTCCTTTAAATGGGAAAAATCGTGAAGATATCGATGACGTCATGTTTATTGACGAGTTTTGTAATGTTTAAATGCAGAATAAGCCGAATGTTGAAACGTCTTTAGATGTCCCTCGAAAATCTTCGGCAAACTTCGTAAGTTTTCGGAAACGTTCGTTTTGCCTTAGAACAGCACTCGTATAATCTTCGGAAATCTTCGGTCTGGAAATTGCTCAAAATGCAACAAGTTGCTCAAGAGGAAAAAAGTTGCTCCAAGGGGAAAAAGTTGCTCGAAACATGAAAAGTTGCCAAAAAGATGCCGAGCAACTTGTGGAAAGCCCTAGTGTGACTCAAAGGGCCTCGATGTGGAGCCGGTTTCTATAGCAACCGTCCAAGCACTTACCTCTCAGTCGGGTTTCCGTTTTCGCCTCGGGGCCACTCCGCTGGTGCCTCATCCCTTTTCATTCCCAGCCAAACCCCGCCTTCACCAGACATTAACGGCAGAGGTCTCGGTCCCTGGCGCAGAACAGAAGGACGGTAGATTTGGGAGCGAGAACGGATCATTCCATCTCAAGTCTCCGGTGCATGCGCACAATTAAATCGGAACCATAAATGGCCCAGAGGGCAGAGGACGGCCCAGTTCGGTCAAGGCTGACGGAAAATGCGCAAGTTCTGGGAACGAAATTTAATATCTAAACTCGTTTATCAACCGCTGGTTTAGGGGAACGAAGACCCTGGGAACAAGGATCCAGAACAATTTCAACAAATTTGGAATCACCTGTATCTCTGATAGTGCTCCTACTGATCTCCTAATTTAAAGCTAGAATGACGGACCGACGTATCGACGGAATTAAATATTTGTATAAGTGTAGATCAGCGTGCCTTTTTACAACTCATGATTCGTCTTTGCCTTGACCAGGTTGTTGAAAGTTCGTTTTCAATGACACTCATAATCATACTTTTTTGTTCTATTTTATCTTTCCTGTAGGCAATCCTTAGAATAAATGTAAATGAGTGAAATACTGTAAATGATCTAATAAACGCCCCACTCTCAAATAAACGCCTCCCCCCGAGGTGTAAAGTTTGTATTAGAGGCCTCCACTAATAAACGTCCTGTGTCTAACAGCTGACACCCCTGCTCCCCCCATCACCCCCTCCCCCCACCCTCCTCAATAAAAAAAAGAAAAAATATATTCGCCTCAAAATTCAAGTTAACGTTTCATGGAGTACAAAACACGCAATTTTCTTTAGTTAGTTACAGCAAGGCGCCCAATAGTGTGATCACTTTTAATTTATTCACATTCTTTCGTGCAGATTTAATCCAATCAGAAGTCAACTGCAAGCTATCTACGGCTTTTGATTGGATTAAATCTCCACGAAAGAATGCGAATAAATTATAAGTGGTCACACTTTTGGGCGCCTTGCTGTAATTGATTCACTCGGACATAGAAGGGACCAAAGGAGCTAGCTAGCCAACATGGTTAACCCCGATGCGATGACGATGAAGACATCGATATCGAACAATCTGTGAACGACATCTTTAGGCTTTGCATTAGAAAAGATTAGAGTAGTCTCCTACTCACAAAATCTGTTTCCTATCTTTATCCGGGAGCAAACTACGCGTCATATTTACATACTTGTTTGTCTATTTGTTTCGTTACAGTTAGAGTAAAATAATGGGCTCCTGGTGAAATGAATGCCCCTTTTCTACTAAACGCCTCATATTTGTTTAACACTCCTGTATGTACCCCTTAATTAAATTAAAAAGCCCTGGCGTTTATAAGATTATTTACGGTAAGTCGGTATTAAAGGCTAATTTTTCGATTTTAGATTTTCAAAATTAAAAAAGGTGGAAAATTAAAGCCATGGCGATTTGTGGCGTATTGGATCATTTATAGATGACTCAATACATATTCCATGGCCCCTGAATGTCAGGTCCTTCTTGAAAGCACATGAACGAAGCCATGACGATCGCAATATGATCTGAGTCAGAGTGAAATTTGAGACATGAAATTTGAGATAAAATTCACAAGTCGGTCTGTCACGCAATCAACTATTGTCGGTGTTCTTCGAAGAACGACAGCACCAAAAATCACTTGTGCCGCAGATTCTTACTGGATGGAAACGATGACTACATAATTTCTTTGCAGTGGAAACATGTTTTTTATATGCATGTGAACAAAACACGCGACCGAATTCTAAAACAAGTCGGTTTTCATGATCGGTGGATATTATATTTGATGCCTCGCCGCCAACTTGTTTTGATAACATCTGTTCTTAAATTACTATGGTGCTGGCAAATACAACAAAATGCAGCTTACACGTCAAGAGGGCGATGCCAAAAACACTTGAAGGAAATGACTTTTATGCAATGATGCTTGCTTGTGGGGATATCTTTCAAATTGGTGCAGTACGACCAGCAGGTCGGTATGACCTTTGTGTTCGTTTGAATTTGTTTAATTTGCTTATTACCAGCCAACGACTTCCAGTAGTTAAAACTACTAACGATTTAAAAGTATTTTTTATGCAAAAAGCTTCATAACGATGTTTAACTTCTTATAGCAACATTCTATTTAGTTTATATTTTACAAACTCTGAACTTATCACGATTTCCGTGTTGAGCTCATTTGCATATTGTCACGAAGTTAACACCATTTATTGATGCGAACCTGTAATTCCTCTTAAACTTAACAGAAATTTTATTTGATAAATAAGGACACCATTTCCTTGGCAATCTATTGATACTTTCAAATTCGATTGAAAAAACGCCGCATGTCTACAAACAACGACTTTTGAAACCCCACTTTTGTGATACCAATTGAATAAGGAGATTTGGAATTTTGCTTTCAGCCAAACGCAGCAAATGACACAAGTTTACTGAACGTTTTTCTATTGTTCGGGACTTGATTTGTCTTATGTAAAAGTTTCGTATCATTTCTTTTTATATTTAGCATGTAGCAGGGGATCAAACATGGTGAATATTTTTAGGTCAAATTTGAGTACTTTCCACTGTCTGACAGTTTGATTGACATTTCTCCAAAACAATAAACAATTGAGCCAAAATATTGCACATGGTTAATGTACTAGTGAAGTTACACAAGTGTGCCAAATTTGAGGGAAATCGGTGAGATGCGCTGTAGACTCGCCTGCATGGTTCTCGTGCGGACTCACTCTTAAGTACGGAATTTTAGATAAAACACGCACAGCTACATTTTCGTGTAAAAAACAAAACAAACAAACAGCAATTCAAAAAACAGAAAACTAAATTAGCTAGCGAATACACACACAACTCAGACTTATCACATACTGAATAATTTTTTCTGGCGTTTTCAAAACAGGTTGGTGCCGTGAAAGAAAAATTGCCAAAAGCCTTCACAAAATGACCAACAAAGAAGCTAGACAACAACTTGGGTAAATTCTACGCCGAAGCTCGAACAAAAGACGGTGAACTTTACTCGAGGTCATCGCTTCTTGGATTTCGCAACGCTATCGAGAGACACTTAAACCTAGGAATTTTTATTGCAGAAAGGGTTGAGTTTTAAGCTTCAAACAAGCTGCTGCAAAGTTAGAAAAAATTAAACAAGCACGAAACTAAAGAAAACATCGAACACAAGTTTACCTGTCATTCCAGAAGCAGACGTCCATAAATTAAAAACCTTCAATGCAATTCAGGAAGACAATCCTGGACTATATCCTTAACAGTGCGATGAATGGAAGGCCACAGCAACCACAGCAGCCGACTTTAATTTTTCCCTTGAATCCGATGGTTGTAAATGATTCGCGAAACACGTCGCACGGCCGCATTTTGTGAAGTACCAGCCACAAGCTTTGAGCAGTTTGTTTTTTAGTTGTCAAGTTAACAACGTGCAAGTTTTCATGGGCCAGAATTCAGCCGGTTTTCACTGAACAGTCTACTTTTCTATCCTGTGTTGTACTAAAAGTCCTAAGAACTTTAAGGACTCGTGTTAAAATTCGGATTCCACTTGACGTTTTCAGCTTGTGGATTTCTGAACTTTGATGGTTTCAAACTTGATGGTTTTAGAGCTGTTGACAGCTGATGTCTTATTCAACCAATCAAATTCTTTTAACCATTCTAACAAGTCTTGTGATTGGCTAATTGTTGCGTACCTTATCAGAGTACAGATGTAAGCTGACGCCACTGCTATTCGCTTGAAAAAAGTTTGTTTTGAAAATAATTGCGCGAATTCGTGGGGAAATTAATGAATTCCTTAATTATAAAACAAATAAAGAAGCCTCGACTGTGCTCTGTTCTGTTGTAAAGCACTTAGGAAGCGACTAGAGCACCCGGGGTGGACTCCCATATGAGAGTGACGGGGATGCTCGTCGTCTCGCTTAGGGGTATAAATTTCGGACTTTGGGTCTCGCTTAGGGTGTTCTGGGGAAAATGCAAGAAAATGACAATATTTTTAGCCGTCAGGGTCTCCTTTAGGGTTGCACACGAAGAAATATGCAAATATAAGTTCTTTTTCTCAGAATTTTAGTATCTTTTAGGGGTCTAAAATAGCTTGAGCCACGCCCAGATTGGTCTCTTTTAGGGGTTCTTTTCAAAATTTCCGACGAGCATCCCCGTCCCTTTAATATGGGAGTCCCCCCCCCCCCCCGGGCTAGAGCACTCAAGAAGTAGGGAGAAACACTCGCCTACGGCTCGCATTTCACCCTACACTTCTTTCGTGCTCTAGCCGCTTCCTGCGTGCTTTACAACAGAACAGAGCACAGTCGAGGCTTCTTTATTTGTTAAGTATTCAAATAACATTATTTTACGCTTGATTTTAAATTTCTGTCTTGACGGCATCATTGATCAGAACTTGAGAAATGATTTTGTTGGTTGTGTTAACTGTCATAGTTTTGTCTCCATATAAGAAGAAACCTTGCCCTTCTTAATTACATTAGCAGGTTTTAGAATAACACGAACTCGGCGCAGAAACGTGAAGCAAATACATGGATTTGCTATGCAATGACACAACGAAAAAAGAATGGCAAACTGATTAAAAATTGTAAAGCCTAGACTACACTGTGGGATTGAGCTTGAAAAGTAAAGATGAAGAAACTGAAGGGCAAGAAAAGGCAACCAGCACAAAGCAAAGGCCAAAGCGATCGCTACAGACATCTTCAGCAGCGTTTTATTCCTTTTGGCGAGTCGTTGGTTGGCAATGGAAGTACGAAAAGGCGCCAACTTGTCGCTACTGAGCTTTGTCAAGACTATAGTCTGCAGAATAAACACTGTCACTAGTGGCACAATCAAAACAGTAACAAGTAACGCAGTGTAGTAGCGTATATGTGTTAACTCGTGATTGAAAGCCGGCTCCCAGTTTGTGATACAAAGAGTTTTCTCATTTATTGTTTCCAAACGGAAGGTGTAGAAATATGGAGAGTGAATTGTCATTGCTAAGATCCAAGTAGAAAAGTTAAGAAGCTGTCGGTTTCTGACAGTGATTCGAAGGTATTGTCTTGGGAATACAACGGCGACGAACCTATCAGCGGCAGTTAAAACCAAGGATAGTGTAGACACAGCAATAGAAACATCCGTGACGAAAGCACACATCTTACAGAGGAGCGATCCAATCCATCCATGAACAAGAAAAGTCGTCGTGCCTTTGATTTGAACCGCAATCTCACGAGGAAAGTGAGATATGGTAAACAAGAGATCTGAAGCAGCAATGTTTGCTATCATGTGGCCCATCTTGATATTTGATCTAAGGGACGCGTAGATAAGCAGAGCATTCCCCATTAGTGAGACAATCATAAGGACACTGTATATAGTAGCATAGCTTATCATGACGGCTACAAAATCAATGGGCAGCAAACACGTTCCATTTGGGCCGTTATCAGTGCTGACAGAGTTTGTTGAGCTGTTGTTGGTGAACATCATAACCGAAAGCAACAACCTGTGAATATAAGCAAGTTCAAATTGATATAAGCGAAACTGCGAGATGTTGTTAAACTTTTCGTCTATTTATATCCTAACAATTTAATGGACAAAACGGATTAAAATGTGCTACATCAGACGTGCTCAATGAAACACTGTAACCAATATTACAAAAGTATGAATGCAGTTGCCTGGTAAAATGGACATCAAATGATTGACAACGTGATATCGAACTGCTGTAGGCTGTTTGGAAGTAGTATAACAATTGAACTTGCCTTTTTTTCTCTTTTTCAATTTGAATTTGTTTCACTTTTGTGCAGTTGTTTTTCTTCTTCTGATCTGATTATCATAAAGTTAAAGGAGAGCAACTGGAGAATGTATTAAAAAAACCGACCTCGTTTTTGTACTATAACGATCCTTTTTTTATTTTCGTTTCTTCCACGTTTGAGCATATTTTTTTAACTGTTAATAGCCCCTTTTACGTTACACTTTTCGTATTTCCATAACAGTGCTTATGACAGCAAGGCGAATCCGGGTTCCGGCTGTTAATCATCTTGATTTGCTTCAACTGGAGGGGGCATGTTAGGAAACAAACAGACCTGCTTACTCGTCTTTAGATTCAGTTTGCCACAAAGACCGGTAAACGATCGCTTGATCAGCAAAATTGATATTAAGGTTATAATTTTTTTTTTCGGTGGCTTTGTAGTTTGATACCTTAGTATGATACTAAGTGCCGCTGAATTTAATAGACGATAAGTTATGATGGAAGTTTGTCTGCGGAAGTCTGATTAAACCGACGACGACAATCAATAATAAATCCTTGCAGTCTGTTTTTTTTTTTTTTGAGTGATGGGAAATTGTGTATTACTTGAATTTGCACTCATGTGTCTTTATATAATTTATTCCATTGTAATACAGCACTTTTCTTCTCGTGAGCTGGGTAACAGATACGAAAGCCTTCAGTATAACCGGTTGCTGTGGAATAAAATATCCTATTTCATAAGACAGCAATATACATGTTTCCTTCCATGCTTGAACGAGCTATCAATTTGTAAACATCCCTGTCATACCTTTAATACAAAAATCTCTTACCTTTATGAACTCGGCTCACAAGAAATGAAAGAAATTGAAATTGTAAAGAAGAAAGACAAGTGAGTTCAAGTAAAGTGTTACACAATTTCTCCTATCTGAAAAAAAAAACGACCGACCAAGAGTTCAATATCATTTGCTTATCAATTCCCTCTTACTTTGGCAGTTTCTTTATCTTCATTCCTGCTACTCAGCTACCACTAATTATGTACCATCTATGTAACATTTTCGCCATTGCGATCTCGACATTTTTTTACCACTCAAGGAGTGTTACTTACAGCAAGATGTAATAAGCGTCTAGCGGATGTTGCGTGTAGTTTTGGACTGGCTAGTTGTCCGGCTTGTCTCAAGCAGCATGAGGCGACGAGACTGGCGAATGGTGATGCAACCAGTTAAGCGAACTGTTCAGGGAAGTAGCAAGCTTTCGAATGTCTCAACGGTTAAGATTGCGTATACCGTATTGATAAATTTGACTCGCCGAATACAACCTCGCCGTCTGCAGAAAACATGTCATAATCAAATTCCCACTAAAATTGGCTAAGTATTCCGGAACTAAAAGCAAATATAAGAGATTTAATGTCAATAACTAAAAATATATTCAGTTGAATTTCACTCGATTATTGCCGTAATTTTATCGTGATGACGTATAATATTATATTTTAACATCGCTTTGTTTCGAGAGAGTCACGTTCTACTCGATCGTATAAACGCTTACATGAATATCCATCAGAATATCGAGTAATATAATATTAGCTGGACAAAAATAGAGAATTAGAATAATTTAAATCCTATAGCGTTATTTTCTGCCCCTTTTAAAAGCTAAAGATGTAAGTAATTATCCGTGATAACACCAACTGCGATTTCTTATCAGTGCCCAAGGAAGTGAATTTCAAAGTCACAAGAACAATGTAAACTTTAGGTAAAATATCACGTGTAGCTATTTTGTAAAATCGTCTTTTAAGCGATTCAGTGAAATTCAGTGAAACTTCTCTCGATTTCTCGTATCGACACTTTGGCATGCCTGTGTTATTATAATAATAATAATAATAAAAAGTTTTTTATAGCGCCAAAATCCACTAATTGCTCATGGCGCTTTACAATAAAAAAAATATTAATAAAATGATGTTAAAAAGTTAAAAACTCTAAAAAATTTAAAAACGGATATTTACAAATATAAGTTCAAATGTACCTAAAAAATAATAATTATTAAAAAGCCTGTTTAAAAAGGTACGTTTTTAAATGTCTCCTAAAAATGCCAATAGAAGGACTTAATCTAAGTTCAAGTGGGATTGTGTTCCACAGCCTTGGGGCTGCCACGGCAAACGCCTCTCTCCATATGTTTTTAATTTTGCTTTGGGGGTCGCCAGAGGTGTGTGTAGATGATCTTAAAAATCCCGAGAGGTGTGAAGTAAAGTACCTGCATGTAGCAAGGCGCTGCCCCATGGAGAGTTGTAGATAGTAAGAGAATTGTAATATACGATAGCGGACAGGTAGCCGTGTAGCTTCTTAAGCACAGGGGTAATATGATCGAATTTCCTAGTATGTGTGACAAAAATAATTTATTATGACAAAAATAATTTATTTATTTGCTTGCAGTCTCTAAAATATTTCAACATTGTTGTCTTGTTGTGACAGATTGAATTAAAAACGTTACCAGTTTCATTGTGTGTTTCGAAAGCTTGCCACTTCGCTCAACTTCGCTTAGTATTGTTTATATATTTGTATTTGAAAATTTAGTGGCAGGTTCACATCGGCTTTATAAGCTGCCTTTAAATTAACCTGTGCCAATGTTATGTTACTTTCCTTCTTCTCCTTCTTTTTCTCATATCAAATAAGAGAATTCTCGAACGTTATACACAAACCAGTCCCATGAGTAATACAAAATAGATAATTGCACACATGCACCACTCTCGGCAATCTCGAGCCCAGAGTGTCTCCCGGCTCCGCGGTTCGTCAGCGGTTGGTCAGCGGTAGGGTCGCCGGTAGACACTCTGGGAAACTGAGATGTATTTCTCTTTCTCTATTGGCCCTCACAGAACAATAGAAATCAACACGGAAGTCTGAAAATCTTCCCGGAAGTAAACCAAACCGGAACCCTGGAAAAACATTTTTTTTGTTTTCTATGGTCAAATGTTCAGAAGTATCAGCTTAATTTTGTAAAATTAAAACACCTAAGAAATCGTGATATGACTCTAAATAAATCAAGTATTTTCTAATTCTTCCCTTCTCTTTGAACGTAAAAGATACCACGAATAAAAAAGGACTTCCTTTAAACGTCGATTCTGAATGGAGTTTTTAAACAACAAACGACGGCGTCACCAAGGACAAGGTCGATTGAAAACTCAATTTATAGTTGACTTACAAATCTCGCTAGAACTACTGTTTTCATTCAAATCTCCGTTCCGGTTGAAAAACTGAATATGGCAGACAGTGCACGATTCAAAATAATTACTAATGACGCAGAATTTGAACAAAACGCGTTGTTGTTTTGCTGAAGAAAATGAATTGTACAAAAATTATAACACACGTGTGCACGTGCTAAGACGCCAAAATGCTAATTACGCCTTTTGAATAGCGTTGACCTGTGTGCGTGTGGCCTTCAACGTCTTTATTGATATCACTGCCATCCAACGAGGAAAAAATTGTTTGCTCGAAAACATGCAACCTATCCTGAAAAGAAGCGCTATCAGCGAGAAGCCTTTCCAATATATAAAAGTCGCCAAACAAATTTTTTTTATGAACAGAACAATAGCTTGTCTGTGCGCTGTGTATTATGTAAATTTCTTAGCTGTCCTCGGCAAAACAACAACGGACACACGCACGCAGTCTTCACGGACGGAATCCTGGAAGGCTAACAACACCTTTGATTTAAAACAAACATAGCAGAATGCTCAAGAAAGAGACTAAAGGAAATCAAAACACCAGACGCATTTTTGTTAACTCTCTCTTTTGTTAACTGCAGGACGTAATTGTTACTTTTGTTGAATCAATAAACACCAGTAATACTGTAGTTCAACTTTCTCGATTTACTTCCGTTCTGGGAAATTTACTTCCGCTTGGAACTACGAGCATGCGCAATAAAAAACGGAAGACCAAGGTTCTTCGTGAAATCGACCTGAAATTTGATGTGATCGATTCCAGTTTCCCAGAGTTCATCCCATACCGCTGACCGACTAGATGAACTCTGGGCTCGAGATTGCACTCTCGACAAATGAAAAATATCAGTACAAAACGAAATGACAATAAATTCTTATTGGGTTCTTAAACATTACTAACATAATCGTTTCAATGATTGACTAAGATAAGTATATTAATTTAAGCTTACTGTATACCTGCATTTACCAAAGCAAAATATTCAAGAGAATATAGGAATAATAAAATATTAAAAGAATATTGAATAATTTTAGTAGCATTCAACAGCTATTTAAATTACATTACTGTACCTTCCACAAATCCAGAACATGGTAAGTATTGATATTGGCGTGGAGGTTTCTTGCACACTCCAAGCACAGAAAAACTTTCGGCCCACAGTAGGTACATTTAACCACTGCTGAATTTTTGTGGCACCAAACACAGCTTCTACTGGGAAGATAAGAGTCCTCGATTGCTACGTCTACAACGCGATCTCTAAACTCTTTTTTTTTTTTTGGTTTTTTGAAATAAACTAATGGCAGCCATTGTCATGTAAGCTGGCACAGATGATCATCTAATCTGGGTGATACCCGTAATTCTAAATTTAGAAGACATGAGTTTAACCCATTTAGAACTCGAGATACGGATGTTGTAAAACCAGTAAAATTTCAGACTAACAAGAACATTTTACAATTTTAAACTGAAAAAAATGTTTAAAACACTAAAAATATAAAAGGATACTCTAAATTTTCGATCGCCTTCTGCGGTCTTCTTCAGAGAATGATGGATTTTGCAAGTTTCGCAGAGTTCGTAAGCTTTTAAGTGATTAACAACGCGTTACTAATGACTTAAAAGCTAACGGTTATCCCGAGAGCTTCATCAAGTCAGCTTGCGAATCAAACAAAACAAAAACGCAACCAAGAACTCAGGAGAATCCGAAGGCATACACATCCATCTCGTCTGCGAAAGGAGTGTCGGAGCGCGTTCGATGGATTTTTTTTATATTTTAAGCTATGACCACAGATCGCTCCAGTAGTTATGTTTTTACAATTTGTACAATTATTTACTATCACGTTGATTTCTGTTACGAAACGAACAGAAATCCGAAAGTGGTCTAAGGATGCAAATAATAAGCTTTTATACTGTAAAAATGAATCAACGCCGAGCTTCATGGTGACTTCTATTTTATCTGAAAATTTATTTTCATGATGGTGTCCTTAGACAGACATTGCTGCAGACAGCATATTTGTGTCAACATTGTTTTTGTGTGAAATTATTGTGTATGCAGAAGGAAATAATGTTTCCCAGAAAAAAAAATGTCTGACTTTTTTTCAGAAACATTATGTTTTTTAAGTGAAAGTTTCCCTGTTAACGCGCTTCTAAGAAATATTTTGGAAAGCAATGTGTACTCGTTTGTGGGGAACCTTTGGGCTCCAGCTATTGTATAATTTAATTCCTCACCACTGTGGGAAATCACTCAGCTGTTTTTAAAGAGCATCACAATTAAAGACAGCGAACAACTTTGTTTAACGCGCTTGCCAAATTCTATTCAAGATGTAACTTAGTTTCTGTTTTTGGAACAAAATTATTAATTAAAAAATGCAGATGAACAAACAACTGGACGTGATTCTCTTACACATCCATCGTGTTAACGCATGCAAAAGACTGTTTTTCGTTTAATTTAAATTAGTAGAGACTCAGCTGTGTTCTATTGGAAATCCGCGAATCTGATTGGTTCTCCCACTGTTTTCTATTCGCCGATAGAAAACAGTCGCGCGCGCGAGTAGCTCTTTAAGCGGTATATTTTCTTGATTTTTGTCTTCAAAGTGCATAATTTTGTATGTTTTGGACTGCAATCCTTTAGAGTTTCTACTAAAACAATTAGATACTCGCCCTCGTTTTCTATGAGCGATAGTCAACTCGGCTGCGCCTCGTTGACTATTTGCTCATAGAAAACTCGGGCTCGTAGTCTAATTGTTAATTAGATCGACAACGTTTCGGCAAGTACCAAATTTACAGTCAATAGAAGGTAATATTTTCAACTTTTTGTGAGTTATTTTGACTTGTTGCTAACATTTTAACTGCTACGCTACCATTTGAATCAAAACTTTTAAAGGCGGTTTGCAGTACACGTGGACGTCTGTCGATCATACCTTGGGAGGAGCGCTGAATTTCAATTTGAGAGGAATTAGTAGATCGATTTATTTCGTGCTTTGCGCTGTGGTCATGAATAATGGCGTACGTTGCGCTATTTTAACAAGATGACGAACGAAGGTGAAGCGAATAACTGAGCGAATCGAAGGCCAGTTGAGCGAACGGGCAAGCATTCGAAACTCACAATAAAAATGGTAACATATTTAATTCAATCTGTCACTACAAGACAACAGTGTTTGCACCATTTAGCCACTACACGCAAATAAGTATATTCTTTCTGTCTGTTCTGTCTGTTCTGTCAATTCCATTGAATCGCGCAAAAACGATTTTATAAAATAACGTATTTATTCAATTAAGAGCCCTGGGCGCTTATTAAATTTTTGGACCTGAGGGTGGGCGCTATTCGAGGTGGGCGCTTAATCGAGGCTGGGCGCTATTAAATTTTCACCATTTTTAGCAAGTAGTACGTTTAGTTTTCAAGAAAACAATGTGTAATAACTAAACGTGAAGGTGTACGAAAGCTGAATATTAAATGTTGATTGAAAGTTTCAGTAAAAAACTAAAAAAACTGGCTCGGTCATCGCAATAGTCTCTATCAATTTTAATCTCAACTACAACAATAATCAAATTTCCCGTGCTCTCATTTTAGGGGGGTGGGGGTGGGCGCTATTCGAGGCTGGGCGCTTATTACTTTTCCTACCACAGAGTGGGCGCTTATTCGAGGTGGGCGCTTATTCGAGGTTGGGCGCTTAATCGAATAAATACGGTAGCTACATTAAAATTCATTTTCACGGCCTTTGATAATAATTTGTTGTTGTCGTTATCACGGATAATCACTTACATCTCTAGCTTCAAAAAGGGTTGAAAATAACGCAATAGGATTTAAATTATTCTGGTTCTCTATTTTTGTTAAACATTGATTAATATTACTCGATTTCCTGATGGATTTCGTCTTAATTATTCATGTAAGCGTTTATACGAGAAGAACGTGACTCTTTCGAAAGTGGGCGGTGTTAAAACTAACACAGTTCTATCAGTTAAAGAACTGTGTAATAAATATCATAATATTGATTCATGCAGGTAGGACTTTATATCTGCATGTGTCGTGTTTGTTTGCGAAATTTATTTACCTGTTTCAGAGCAATGAGGTCCGGCGTAAACAAGAATTTAACATGCAAACTGACACAACTCAATAAAGAAATACAAACAGACCAAATATTGTATTCCAGCCTATTTACAATGCCTATATCGTAATGAAATCGAGCTTGAAAAAAAAAATGAACAATGCCGAAGCTATCGCTACAGACATGTAAAGTACGAATATAGGCGCCATTTTGTCGCTTCTGATCATGACCTTGACCAAGATTACAGTCTGTAGAATAGACACTGCCATTAGTGGCACAATCAAAGCGGTGACTTTTAGCGTAGTGTAGAAGCGGGTCTGTGTTGACTCGTGATTGAAGGCCGATACCCAGTTTGTCATAATATTTTTTTATAGGGGCGCATGGGAGGAGGGTGTGGGGGGGGGGGGGGGGGGGATTTCAGGAAAAATACCACAATGTCATAATAAGCGCGCATAGCTGGCGGGTTTGTTGTCTAACTATTACGTTAAAGAGGGTGCTTATGGGGGTACCCAATTGTCAGTTAACTACTAATTTTTAGGCCAATTGTCAGTTAACTGCTATTTTTTTGGCCAATTGTCAGTTAACTACTAATTTTAGTTATCTATTAACTTTCCTTTTATTACAGCGAAAATAATTGCGTCATAACCTGGATTTTCTTTACTTCAGCACGCCAGTGATTAAAAAGATAGGCATGCACGACTCTCACGCACGTGTATTAGCCATTTTTAAAGTTTCAATCTCACGAGTATATCTTTGAGAGACCTACCCCTTTTGTATAATATTAGGGAACGTTCTTTGAATATTTCCTTGTGCAATGGTTGTTCTATAAAATGTCAATTTTTCATGAGTATTTGCTTCAAGTTCGGACTGGGTTTGGTACTGCTGGTTGGTATTGCGTTACAAAAGGCAAGATTTAAGTTTTAGTTGGATGGCCTACTTCCTGTTTTAAAAATAAACTTCCGCGAAAGTTCCTTAGGCAAGGCTTTCCGGGTAACCTCTCTCGATAAAATGTGCTTGATTTGTTTCCACCCTCGTTCCCAGGGCTTTTCTCTTGGTTGGTTTTTTTCATCAAATTTTGTTTGAGAGGAATTTGTTCTAAGCAGTCTCAGGCGTCCATGACCCATTGATAAAACCTTTCCTAGCTCCTGGTGGGTGACACAAGGAGAAATTAGTGTACTGAAATGTTTCAGTGGGCTTGTACTCGGTGCGTATGTCAAGCACTGATTAGTATGACCGCCATTTTAGTGTAGTTCTGTGTGTTTGTAGCTAACAACTTTTAAAGTCAAATTGCACCGAGTCCAAACTTTTCCGCTTGTCTTTTGACTGATTTCCATGAAATCGATCAAATGTTTACAAGCTATGTCCATTGAATTGTGCTTTGGCATGTCAAACGGTACGCAACCTCTGTTTCCGTTTCAATGTCGATCTTTCGTCATCATCTCGATAAAAACTTAGAATAACTTTGACCGCGCCCCACTTGACGCCATCACGGAGATCAACATGTGCCTGGTACGACTCTGGTACCTTCTAATAATTATAGAATCAGTTAATATATCACCTGGTCACGCAGCGGGGCAAGTAAATGCCACAAAATAGCTTTGGTGTTAGGAAAAAACTTGTTGCTTTTATTAACAACAACAATCTCATTCAGTATAACTAATAGAATGTCACTTAACTGTTAACGTTTCATTTATCAGTTAACTACTAATTTTTTGGCCAAATATCAGTTAACTACTATTTTTTTGGCCAATTGTCAGTTAACTGTTAACCCCATTAGCACCCTCGTTAAATATAAACTCATGTTAACTCGTGTAACAGAGAAAGGCTGTTTAAGCTTGTTTCCGAAACGACCAGAAACCCGAAAATGGTCTAAAAAAGTAAAGAATAAAACGTTTATATTGTAACAATGAATCAAAGCTCGAGCTTTAGGAGATGTGTATTTTTACTGAATAAAAGAAAATTTGTTTTCATGAAGTAGTCCTTTGACAAACATTGTTGCAGACAGCATCTTTGTGTAAACATTGTTTTTGCGCGCAATTATTTTGTGTGTAGAAGCAAATAATGTTTTCTAAAAAAAACTGGTTCTGCTGCAGCAAACGTTATTCTTTTTACGCGCACCTAAGAAATATTTAGAAAAGCAATGTGTACTCTTTTGTGGGGAACCTTTGGGCTCCAGCTATTGTATAATTTAATTCCTCACCACTATGGGAAAATTATTCAGCTGTTTTTTTTTTTTTTAAGAGCATCACAATTAAAGACAGCAAACATCTTTATTTGACGCGCTTGCCAAATTCTATTCAAGATGTTACTTAGTTTCCGTTTTTGGAACAAAATTGTTAATTAAAAAGTGCCGATGAACAAACAACTGGACGCGATTCCCTAACATATCCATCGTGTAAACGCACTTAAAATATTGCTTTTCGTTTAATTCAAATTAGATCGACCACGTTTCGGCAAGTGCCAAATTTACAGTCAAGAGAAGGTAATATTTTCAATTTTTTGTGAGTTATGTTGACTTGTTGCTAACGTTTTTTTGCTACGCTACCATTTAAATCAAAACGTTTAAGGGCGGTTTGCACTACACGTCCGTCATTAGAGAGAGCATGACGTTTATTTTTCTCGCGAACGGCAAAAATTCAACTTCTGCCGTCTACCGTTTGGCATTTATACACAGAAATGAGTAGTTTTGTGTTTTTCGTGAATGTGGGATTTTTTACCTCTTTTTATGAAAAATTGGTTTTAGAATTCGATAAAAAGAAAACAAAACGAAAAGCAAGCTCGCGCGCGTTTGCCGTTTGCCGTATAACGTCATGCTTAATCTCTATAATCATACCTTGGGAGAAGCGCTGAATTTCAATATGAGAGAAGTTAGTAGATCGATTTGTTCTCTGCTTTGCGCTGCGGTCATGAATAATGGCGTACGATGCGCTATTTTAACAAGATGAATGAACGAAGGTAAAGCGAATAACTGAGCGAAGGCCAGTTTAGCGAAGGGGCCAGCTTTCGAAACTCACAATAAAAATGGTAACATATTTAATTCAATCTGTCACTACAAGACAACAGTGTTTGCATCATTTACTGAGTCACTACACGCAAATAAGTAAATTCTTTCTGTCCGTTCTGTTATTATGGAAGTCACAACACAGGCAGGCCAAAGTCTCGATACGAGAAAACAAGTTCTCCTAAATTACATTGAATCACGCAAAAATGATTTTATAAAATAGCTACATTAAAATTCATTTCCACGGCCTTTGATAAGAATTTGTTGTTGGCGTTATCAAGGATACACTTACATCTATATCTTTAGCTTCAAAAAGGGTAGAAATAACGCAATGGAATTTAATTATTCTGGTTCTCGATTTTTGTTAAACTTTAATTAATATAACTCGATTTCCTGATGGATTTCGTCTTAAATTATTTAAATTATTCATGTACACGTTTATACGAGAAGAACGTGACTCTTTTGAAAGTGAGCGATGTTAAAACTACGTTATCACGATAAAGTTACGTACGGTAACAATCGATTGAAAAATTCAATTGCGTTTATTTTTAGTTTTAGTCTTTAAGCAAAAAAGCTCTTATTTTTCTTTTTCTTTTTTTGGATACTCAGATGTGGAAAATTGATTATGACAATTTTGTGTGGACGGTAAGGTTGTATTCAGCAAAACAAGTTCACATTTTTTTTCAATATACGTATAATCTCAGCTGTTGAGACATTCGAAAGCTTACTCCTTCGCTGAACAGTTCGCTTAACTGGTCGCTTTACCATTCACCAGTCTCGTTGCTGGTGCTGCTTGTGGCCAGCCGGACAACCAGCAGTCAGCCCAAAACTACACGCAACATCCGCTAGACACTTTTTACATCTGGATTCCTTGCTGTAAGTAACAGTCTCTAAGTGCTAAAAAAGGTCGAGATTGCAAATGGCGGAAATGGTACATAAATGGTATATTATTAATGGTAGCTGAATAGCAGGACTGAAGATAAAGAAGCAGCCAAAGTAACAGGGAATTGATTGGCAAATGATGTTGACTGAACTCGTGCCAATTGCTTTTTGAGCGATGGAAAATTGTGTAACACTTTAGTTGAATTCACTTGTCTTCTCTTTACAATTTAGATTTGTTTCATTTCTCGTGAGCCGAGAATCATAAACATAAGAGGGATTCTTGTAGAAGAGGTATGACAGAGAAGTTTACAAGTTTATTATACGTTCACAAATGTAAGGAAACATGTGAAATGTAACTTTTTATTCCACAGCAACTGGTTACACAAAACGTTCTTCTTTCGTATCTGTCTCTCAGTTCACAAGAAAAAAAGTGTGTGGTACAACAATGAAAGCAATTATATAAAGAGACATAAATGCAACTTCAAGTGATGCACAATTTCCCATCACCCAAAAAACAGCCTGCAAGGGTTCAGAATTAATGGTCGTTGTCGGTTTAATTACTTCCATTATATTGTCTCGTCTATTCACATTCAGCGGTACTAAGTATCAAACTAATTATCATACTAAGGTATCAGACTTAATAATTTAGATAGGAGTTTACGCGCTCTCTGATTGGCTAAAAACCTATGTTTTAGCAGAGTACAAAACATAGAAAAATCATGTTTTATTGTTTTTCGTCTGTTTTTCTCGAGTGCTTCGCGCGTCGTTGACTGTTCGTTGGCTATAACCACTCGTATCCAACAAGGACGAATGGAAAAATTGTTTTATTAAATTCTTTTTTTAAGTATAGACCCACTGGACATTTCATTTTCATGTAAACGAAGTGAGGCGGGAAAAATTGTGGCGCGTTGTTCACTGCTTGAGTTGAATGAAACTCGCAAGGAAAGCGAGCGACAGAGTTTTCTTTCGAAGATTTTCTTCGACAATCTCCTCTTAAATCGTCTATTCATGCTGGAACTGGATTGTGACAACAAACAACGTTTACGGGAAGATCCGAAACAATAGCCTTTCTGGAAATTATACGCCTTGTTCAAGTCGAACGAAGCTAACGACGAATGTCATCGAGACTATTATATTATGCTGAGACGAAATTGCACTCAGAGTCGGTGAAGTTTATTGAAGTTCAAGAAGGCAAGATCAAGATTAAAATGTAACAAACTTAGCTGAAATGCTTAGCCTTAATTATTTTACGTCGAGCGGCTGAATGAAATTGTGTCAGTTTTCTGGCCTTCCGGTAAACTATGTTCTGCTGTTCATCTTTGTTTACTCGCTCTTGTTGTTTATATTTTTAATAAAGCTCTTCACTCGCGGTGTCTAAAATCTATATCATAGAGCAAAGAAAGAAGCCTAAGCCATGTTTTATTCTGTCATAAAACACTCCGGGCATTTGAGAACACTCGAGAAATGTAGAAAACATCCGCCAGCGGCTCATGTTTTCTACATTTCCCTCGTGTCCTCAAATGACCGTCGTGTTTTATTATTTATTTGTTAAACAAATCAAACAAAAAAGACTAACAACATCTTAATACCCGTTTCGCTGATCATGCGAACAATACACCGGTTGATTTCCCGATCCCGCAGATACACTGTCGTTCAGAAGGTTGCTCGTATACTTGATTTGATTATGGATCGAAAACAACATTGAGGACGGAAGAAGGAAGGATAGAAATGCAGCGTACCCTTTATAACTTTAAATATGTCGGGAAAAGGGAAGTGACTGGCGACAATTTTGTGCACGATTGTAGTTAAGTTCAACATTTACAACAAAGTGATCGTTCAGTGGTCTTTGTTGTGACTGAACAGATATGAAACTGGTGGTGTATATGCAGGTCTCCCTTTTAAGAATGTTTGTCTTCCAAGCCATATTTAACAATTAGAACACTCGTTTTATAGGAGCGAATAGTTAACGAGGCGCAGCTAATAGAAAACAAAGGCGAGTAGTCTAATTGATTAAGTAGAACTGTCTTGTAGTCGAAAAGTTACAATGCTTCGTATTTTTAGCCAAAAATCAAGAAAAATTGTCCCTTTGATAAAGAGCAACATGTGTGATCGTATTCTTTTAGATATTATATCCGTATTTGAAAAAATAGCGATCGTTAACCCATCTTTGTGGCAAACTGAATCTGAAGAAGTGTAAACAGTCCTCAGCTGTTTTTTTCTTACATGCCCCCTGGAGATGAAGAGAATCAAGATGATTAACAGCCGGAACCCGGATTCGCCTCGCTGTCGCATAAGAGCATTGTTATGCAAATATGAAAAGTTAAACGTAAAAAGGGCTAGTTTAAAAATATCTTCAAATGTGAAAGGAACGAAAAAAATCAATAAAAAAATAAAAAAAATCGTTATAGTATGAAATATAATCGAGGTTAATTTAAAATACATTTTCTACCCGCTTTCTTTTTACTTTATGATACTCAGCTCAGAAGAAGAAAAAAATTAACAGAAATGTAACAAATTTAAATCGTAAAAAAGAAATAAGATCAAGTTCAACCAAACAGCTTATACGAGTTCAATATCATGTTGTCAATCATGAATATGTCCTTTTTATAAGACTTCCACAGCCATACTTCTGTCATATTGGCTTCAGTGTTACACGAGCATATATGATGCCCCAACGTTTTATCCGTCTTGTCTGCTAAATTCAACGGCACTTAGTGCTGAGTATCATAATACAAATCGACGAGAAGTTTTAAAAACAACATCTCTGTTGCAGTTTCGCTAATCAATCGAACTTGCCTATATCCGCAGGTTGCTGCCGTTCGATTATGATTTTCGCCAACAACAGCTCAACAAACTCTGTCAGCACTGATAACGGCGCAAATGGAACGTGTTTGCTGCCCATTGATTTTGTAGCCGTCATGATAAGCTATGCTACTATCTATAGTGTCCTTATGATTGCCTCTCTCATGGGAAATTCTCTGCTTATCTACGCGTCCCTTAGATCAAATATCAAGATGGGCCACATGATAGCCAACATTGCTGCTTCAGATCTCTTGTTTTCCATAGTTCACTTTCCTCGTGAGATTGCGGTTCAAATCAACGGCTCGACGACATTTCTTGTCCATGGATGGATTGGATCGTTCCTCTGTAAGATCTGTGCTTTCGTCACGGATGTTTCTATTGCTGTGTCTACACTATCCTTGGTTTTAACTGCCGCTGATAGGTTCGTCGCCGTTGTATTCCCAAGAAAATACCTTCTAATCACTGTCAGAAACCGACAGCTTCTCAACTTTTTTACTTGGATCTTGGCGATGGCAATTCACTCCCCATATTTCTACACCTTCCATTTGGAGACAGTAAATGGGGAAACTCTTTGTATTACAAACTGGGAGCCGGCCTTTAATCACGAATTAACACATATGCGCTACTACACTGCGTTACTCGTTACTGTTTTGATTGTGCCACTGGTGGCGGTGTCCATTTTGCAGACTATAACTTTGGCAAAGCTCAGAAGTGACAAGTTGGTGCCTTTTCGTACTTCCATCGCCAATCAACAACGCATCAAAAGAAATAAAAAGTTGCTAAAGATGTCTATGGCGATCGCTTTGGCCTTTGCCTTGTGCTGGTTGCCTTTTCTTGCCCTTCAGTTTCTTCAGCTTTACTTTTCAAGCTCAATCCCACAGTGTAGTCTAGGCTTTACAATTTTTGGTCAGTTTGCCATCCTGTTTTCGTTGTGCCATTGCGTAGTGAATCCATGTATTTGCTTTACTTTTATGCATCGTATTCGTATAATTCTAAAACCGGCTCATGCGATTTCACAGAGGAAGAGTTCATCTTGTATGGACACAAAATTATGACAATTAACACAACGAACAAAATCATTTCTCATTATTTTTTATCTAAGAGCCTACAGGTAATTCTGGGAATCAGCGCAATTTACAGATTGATTACTTATCTGTTAGCACATTAGTGACTAGTCTTAAGGTTGCGCTTGCAATGCATGGCTTCCAGAGCAGTAGTATAAATTTGCTCATCGATTCGCTTCCTCAACCAAGCAAGAATTGCTGGACGATAAAAACTTAGTAAACAGAAAAAGATCGACAAACGTTGCGAAGGAAATGTTCCACGAATACTTTAAGGAGAATACCATTCAGAAGCCGGGCGGCAAAAAGGCAAAAAGGCGCAAGTGTTTTTGTGATATCTGGAAAAATCAAGGTCTCGGTGAGTGTTATAAGCCCTAGCTTCCTCTGCCTCTGCCTCTGCCTCTTAATTCCATTTAATGGAAATTACACGTAAGAAAATTCACTGTTTCACTATCGTTAGTGATCCTGTTCCCAACTTAACTGTATATATCTCCCGTTTATACTTGCGTCGTAGAGAAGATATTTTAGTAGTTGTGTGATAATTTACAAGACCCTTTTTTCTGTAAAACACTAGCTATTTTTGTTTTCATTTTTCGTCTACCAGAACTGAAAATGAAGAAACAGCTGTAATACAAAGAAATCCATTAAAGTATCAACTAAGCCTTAAGCATTTTTTTTTTCAAATAAGCATAATGATTACTAATGCATTAACTTATGAAGGTTGGAACTATCGGAGTCATAACATTGTAATCATTGTTCGACATTAAAACGAATGCAACCAAGCCATACGCCGAATACTATTCAGTTTGAATAATTCAGTCAGTTTAAAATTCAAAAACACGTTGAGAGCAGGTTGAGGCAAAAGTGTTTCTCGTCGACTATTGATGTGTTTTGACTACATTTGGAAGGGGATTTGCGACTTCGTTTGAGACAACATAGCAGTATTTTTATACAAACGTGAATGGGGCTATTAAAAGCCTTGTACATCTTCATGTACATGTATTCAAACACGGAGGATGGAAATGCATAATGATGCCTTATATAAAACTAGTGGTATCCACGGGTTAGAGCGTACGGGCCTATTAAGAGTCGTGTGAGCAATAAGCGGAGGTACTGGTGAAAGCATGCGTAATTTAAGATTGCAAAATACATTCATAATTCACGGCAATTATTCTATTAAGACATTAAACAGGTCGCAAAATTTCCCAGACAGTGTTGGTAAATAGTCCATTTTACAGTTCGCCTGCTAAGTAACCTGGCCTTTGAATGCTATCGAGGCTGGAGGTGACCTTGCATTGATACAAACCTCTTTGCTGTATCATTTAAATGCAAACTAGTTAGCATCAGAACAACATGATTTACACAACAAAAGCAGCCTGGTCTCTATCAAAACAAGGTTACCTCCAGCCTCACTTCCATTCAAAGGCCAGGTAACTGAGCAGACATTTGTAAAATGGTCTATTACTACACAAAAAAAATTATTCCGAGTAACACGTCACGCAAGGAATGCAGGATTTTATTGTTTTCTATTGTCGCGAACCAATCAGAGTTGATTTTTGGATTGACAGTTTTGCGAAGTATAATCGAGCAAGCGGTGAGAATCAAGATGTGACCTTAGTTTGGTCGTGGAACACGCTATGTTGTCAGTGTTGGAATCATTCGTCTTGCCGTCGTTTGTCTGATACCAGCACACCAAATATTCTACAGCAACGCCTAAACAACGTCTGCAAAACATAAGTTTACATTTTTTTTTTATGTGAAGTCTCCATCTCATGTGACAAACTGTTGAGATTGACACATGTTTCGCATTCTAATAGTTCTTGGTGGAAGAAGAAATTTTCAACTTCCAGATTGAGCTGGCCTGATAATAAACGTGTTGGCACGCTTGGTACGTAATCCGCTGGTCACTGTCAAGATTAGGGTTGCGGGCCTCTCTTGGGCCAGCAATAAGGTTTTTGTTACGGTACTATAAACGCTGGAATCAATCTCCTTGTACATTTCTACTTATTATAAAGACTGTGGACATTTATAGATCCATAGCTTATGAGAGAAACACCCTAATTATAAATGTATAGCAGGTGCAATACGATACAACTTCCCATCATTCGGTTTTTTGTCAATCCTGTCGCTGCCAGTTTCCGACTTTTAAAAGGCTCCCGCAGGCACCTGTTCTCATGTCATCCTTAATCGTTGGATCCATTTTGTATGTTTGCTTAGAAGGAAGATTTAATGTATGCCCCTTTATTTCGCTGGCTTAAATTCTAAACAAAATGATTTTTATGCGTGCCTTTTTTTCGTGTGTGCGTTTGCAGCACCGCCATCTTGAATGTTTTTGTTTATAATTTATAGGCCGAATTTGTCAGTCCAAGAATACGTAATAATAAAGAGGCAGTTGTCTTATGATTGGTCTGCGTTGCACACGCGATATATTTTGTCATTTTAAGTGAAAACACTTGCAAAAACAAGTGCGAACAACTTGTTTGGACTAGGATAATTTGTTTAAAACAGCCGCGCTAAGAAATAAAGGAATGCCAAAAGCACGTGGAAAGCTTTTGTACTAATATTTACCTTTTGTTCCCTTCAGGATGTCTCTGACAAATTGTCGCGACAATTTTTGTCAAAAATGTCAGGACATTTCAAACCTGTCCTCTAGTGCGAATCGGCCGTTATTGCTTTTCTTTATCATTCGAATAACAAAAGGAAAAATAGCCATCATCAATCATCTTCAAGAGCACAACATCTTGCGGATGTTCGGTTAGCTGATCACAGACTGCACGTACACGTCCAAACATTTGCTTCTTATTGCTAAGTTTATCAAGTAAGTTTACACTACCTTACAATACATAAGGGGTTCTTCTAAAATTAATAACAATAATAATTCTAAGTCAGTCAAATGGTGAAGAAGGTCACTAGTGAAAAGTTATTATCCGCGGGACAATCCAGCAGTTTCCTTATTTAAAACCGCCTTGTGTAACCACCGATTATAATTTCTAGATAGTTCCCTTCAAAATCGAGCCAGCCAGTTAAAGGGAAGGACAAGCACATTTTAGGATTAATAATTTATTCCACTTTGAAGGCAGCCGCAAAACACAATTATTCGAAATGATAAAATAGGCAATTATCTGTGGACGTGAATATTCCTGTAACTACACTAACAGGGCCGTGAAGGTACAATAATTCAAACACACACAACTCCTACCGGCCTGCTGTTAAACTTCAGGCGTTCTTTTACTGACATTTACAAAAAAATAATAATAATGAGGGTACCATAGCACAGCAGTTTTACCACAAAAATGCTGTGAATGATATATATAACGACAAATAGCATGATATAATAGAAGCGTCTTCCAAATTTTGTCGGTGCTAGCCGGTTAGTTGAAATTAATTAGACGTGGATTGAAAGCCAATCATAAACGAAGAAATATTTCGAATGAATAATAATCAATGTTATTGCAACATGGCTGATCAGTGGAATCTGTCTCTCTTGCCAGGTGGCTGTCTTGATTCCAAATAAGGGGTATCTTTACTACATCTATCGAACTTGCTTATTTAAGAGGGCTGATTATTATCATTACACGATGCTCGCCAAGAACATATCGATAGAGTTTTGCAGTGAAGACGGATTTAAACAACATAAAGACGAAAATGGAACGTGTTTGCTGCCGATTGATTTTGAAGCTATCATGATAAGTTATGTTATCATATACAGCGCCCTTCTCATTGCTTCGCTTGTGGGAAATACCCTGTTAATCTACGCCTCCTTAAAATCGAATCTGACGATGAACCTGGTAATGGCCAACATAGCTGCTTCAGATTTATTGTTCTCAATAGTTCATCTTCCTCGTGAAATTGTGGTTCAAATTAAAAAGTCGACGGCGTTTGTAGTCCACGGAACAATTGGACAGCTCCTCTGTAAGATGTGTGCCTTTGTCACGGATGTCACCATTGCTGTGTCCACACTGTCCTTGGTTCTAATTACCGCTGATAGGTTGGTTGCTGTAGTATTTCCAAGGCGATATCGTCGAATCACTGTCAAAAGGCGACGACTTCTCATCTTGTCTACTTGGATTTTAGCGATGGCAATTCATTCTCCATATTTCTATACTTTCGGTTTGAAGACAAGGGATGAAGAAACTTTTTGTATCACAAATTGGGAGCCGGCCTTCAATCACAAGTCAACACATACCCGCTACTACACTGCGTTACTAGTTACTGTTTTGATTGTGCCACTAGTAACAGTTTCTATAGTACAACTTATAGTCTTGTTGAAACTAAGAGACGAAAAAATGGCGTCTTTTTGTACATCAGTCGTCCAAAAACGACGCAAGGAAAGGAACAAAATGCTACAAAAAATGTCTTTAGCGATCGTTTTGGCATTTGCATTATGCTGGCTACCTTTTATTGCTATTCAGTTTCTCTATCTTTACTTCTCAAGCTCAATTCCACATTGTAATCTAGGCTTTAAAATATTCAGTCAGTTTGTTATTTTTCTTTCGTTGTGTCATTGCATAGTGAATCCATGTATTTCCTTTAGTTGCTTGCGCCGGATTCGCATTGGTCTGAAATCCATTAATACAATAACACAGAAAAAGAGATCCACCTATATTGAAGAACGATTATGACAATAGCTATTTCTTGCCTCTGCTAATTCATTACGCATCTTGAATATCTTTCTTCTTAACAACATGTGATAATTAAAGAATCAATTAGATGGGGAAAATGACAAGGAGGAGACAAAATGTTCCACAATTGACATGACAAAATTTAATTACCAGTGCGTTATCTTAAGTTTGGATCACGTATGTGTTTTCTTAAGGCTGAAAAGTAACTTTAATTTTTATGGTGAGAAACGCTTTTGTATTCCAACGTGACCAATTTATATCCCTCAGCCATATTGCTAGGGAATGATTATCTCCAACGTAAATTTTAGGTCTTTCTGTTTACATTTTTGTAAAATTAACACTAGCTTTTATGTTACATTAATAAAAATATACTAAAAATAAATCACTAAGTCGTCGAAGTCCTTTAAAGCTTATTTGTTATGATTACGATTTCTTCGTATTTTTTTTGTATAGCGACTTGTTTATTAGGATAAATTTTTATGAGCAGCGCCTTTCGCTTTTCGAGTTTGTTTAATGTTAAAGAAAACATCTGTGACCAAGTAACAGCTAGGCTAATTTGCATTTGGTACTATGTGCAAAATACCATGGGCAGGTAAATAATCCCGTCGATCGTGTGAAGCTCGTAAAATCCAAAGGTGGTCATCTCCTTATATGGAAGGTAAAGGTGGTTTACCAAAGGAGACCATTCATTTACAAAAGGAGTAGGATGTAGTGAACATAGGTTTACCCGGAGTCGTTGGAATCTTGCTTAATTAAATGGTTGAATTTTGCGAGTATGAATTGGAGTTCAGAACAATAAATAATACAGGCTAGCCAACTCTTACAACTTTTTTTTATTTTCCTGTCATAAACTGACGTTCCAATGTCGAGAGACGTGGCGAAGGTCTTAACCCATAATATGCTGAAATTTCTCCAAAAAACAGGATTTTCTTAACCGTTAATCAATTTCCTTGGCTCTATGGTCCTAAATTTCTCTAAACTTTGCTAGAAATGAACTTTCTGACACTGCAGTAGGTTTTTGATGCAATTTAAATGTACAACATTTTACTTGGCGCATGCTGAACAGTTCCGATTGTTTTTCCTTGCTCCTTTCCTTTTTTTTCTCTGCTTTCTTATTCTCTCTACTGGCCTAAAAAGTTTTGATTTTAATCAATGGAAAAGGAAAGGAGACCATGGTCAAGTAGTGCGGGTATATTGGCCTGTTTTAGCACCAATTTTACACCAAAAACTGATCACGTTTTTTTCGATTAGCTCTGTCGGAATGCAGTCAATGCTCAAGATGGTCACTCCTGTGGAAAGATCTATCCAAACTCTACAAGTTGCACGTCACAAAAATCTGCTGACGTGTAAAGTGGCGACGTCAAAAGTGGTTGAATGGCCATTCCTCCAAATCCCGGAAAAATCCGGACCTAGCATATTAAGGGTTAAGTATTCGAGAATTCGTAAAGTTCATCGTTTTGTGTCTTAATATTTTTGGTGGCTCAGTATTTCAATTTCGATCTCACAAAAGGTGTTTGTTTGCATTGGTTGGAGGAGGAAAAATAATGAAATGTAATACAGCTTTCGTCCTCGATACCTCGCGATTACTACCTTGTCAGCGGATTTACAAATTGTATAACAGGAACAGAAGAAGTGACTAAAGGAGAGAAATTTGCTTCGTTACGAACAACTCTGAAATGGCTTTACCATTTTTCGATTTTTTTCCCTTTTTTGCAAAAAAAAAATGGGTTTGGATTAAACTGAAATAAGATCAGTAAGGCGTCAAAGAGGATAAAAATAACTGTTCTAGCTATGGCTGATTTTTCATCAACAGACTAAAATTAAAAACACGTAACATTTTGAATTTTAAAGGTGATATCCAGTGGGGATATAAAAGCAATATGCGCTTATTTCTTGAAGTCTGCTGATTAATGGTCAAACACAAGTCATTTTTTCTTCCCTTTTGACATAGAGACGTGTTGTAGATTTATTTTAAAGTTTGTACACGAAAAAAGAATAGCCAGGACGTGTGATGACTCAAACGGAACATGACAAGTTGCTGGAACAAACTTGGGTTAAATTTACAAGTTGCTGGAACAAACTGTCAATCAATATTGCAACATAGCTGAGTTATGCGCGAAAGAACGTCCGGTTTGTCCGTAAACCATTAAAAATGTCATGTTTTTACACTAATTTAGTGAAAATTACCACGCCTACCAAATACAGCGTGCTGTTAGAAATGGCTTTATTTTCTGACCCCAATTAATTTACAACAGTGTTTACAGTGTTTTTTAACCATTGATAAGAGTAATAAGCTTGAATTGAAAAAAAGAAAACTTTAAGAAAAGGTTTTATAGATTTCAGGACCTACGTTTTTTTATTTCACGCAGGAAACTGTATGTAGCTTGTGACGCAGTAGTTCACAGATTTCGGTGAGGGATTACATCACTTCTTACATGAAAAAATGAGGCAACCTGGGGACTAGTTCGACCTTCGTTGAAGCATGGCGTAAATGGCGTACGCCACAAAATGGCGTATTCCAGTTTTCCCTCCCTCTGCTCCCTGTCTTATATCTTACCGAACGTGAGGTGGGTTTCCCCCCCCCCCCCCCACCTTTGCTGGGATATTTCCTTGTTTGTTTTTCTAACTGATTGTTTTGATATAAAACGGCCACACCCGTGGCCAAAAAATCCCAAATGGGAATGTCTGTCTTTGTCCCAGCAAACAGAGCTCAGCCAAAGCAACACACATGTCTTACCAATAAGAATGTTTACATCAATTAAGAAGGAGCAAGATACATAAAAATGTTTACGTACGTAAAACGTGCGTTAAAATCGTATGTTGGCAAATTTCCACTGTCGCGTAAATATTATTAAAAGGCGTTGCTCTTTTACGTGCGTTAAGCGTACGTTAATGCTCGGCATCATAGATTTTGGTGCCAAAAAGCAAGCCGCCATTTTAAAAACTCGTCGCCGAGAAGACCCTGTGTACGAGGTTGGATATCGCGGACAATTTGATTTGCCCTACCGCCAAAGTATTAATGGCAGTCGCTGTAGACAAGCGTTTCCTTATCGATTATTTCCCTACGACAAAGACGCTAGAGAAAAAAAATACCACAATAGAAACTGGATAAGAGAGCTGTTACAAAACGGTAATTAAGTGGGTGAATAACAAACGAAAGTAAAAGAAATGCATGAATATAACCACGAGTCATGTTATAAATACCACCACCAAGTGAATTAAGATTTGAGGCGGTGTTCCTGACTTCCCGATTCACAAACTAGTTAACCTGACACTAGACGATTTCTTTCACTACATTTTAACGTTTTTTAAGTTTATAATTTTCTCGTACGTTGATGCGAAAAAAAACGCGTCAGTGTAAATCCACCTTAAGTTGCATCAAACGTAAAGAAGGAAAAAGTTAAGACGTTTCTATATCACCAGACAGTGTTTTCTTATTACCACATAGAGATCGTGCCGTATTAATATTTCAGTTAACATGTGTCCATGATATTTGACGTTGCCATGGCAACGTCATAAATACAGGCAGGTCTTGCCAAAAATCGTCATTTTTAACATTTTTCTTTATTTTTTCCAGTTTTTTAAAACAGAATTGCACGATTTGTTTATTTTAACATTCCATAAGCGTTCTGACTTGATTTTGCATCAATTTCCGTTATTTTGTGACTTTCTAAGAAAGTATTGAAATCCAAGATGGCGGATCCAAGATGGCGGCTCTTATGACGTCACGTGACGTCATATGACGTCACAACCAATTAAAATTATGCCATCTTGTAGAGTAAGCTACAGGCTTTCTTCTGAGAGCAAAATACTTTCACTACACCTTAATATAACGAAAACTCCGGGGAGGGGTTCCATTCACCCCCCCCCCCCCCGCCCCCTTGTACGATGGTGGGGGTATGAGTTTGCTTGTACGTCCGAGGGTTAACATAAAAAAAAACTGCGACCTTTACAATACTGAATTATTGGTTTTAGATCTATTCCTATTTCCCGCGAAAGAAGGCGTTGAGACAGTCTTCGTTACTCGGTACTAAGGTCATTCTTAGTGCAGATTTAGACCAGGACCGTCGTAACTCAATCCGACAGGTGTTGATTGAACCCGACTCACCCCGTACTTTTCTGTCTGTTATCACAGACTGTTGACGTTTTAATTTCGCTTGCACATAATCTTCAGCTCACGAGAAAAAGTTCTTACGAAAACAAAGCAAATGCAAAGATTCAATGCACAATAGGAGCTTGCCAAAACGCGAGAGGCGTAATACACTAGTTCGAAACTTTTACTACATTTAGGAACCGCCTGCGGAGAAAGAAGTTCAAACAAAGCGAACCCAATGAAGAGCGTCCAGCATATTAAAAATGCTGTTACAGTTGCCATGACCATCCTTTGTAAATTCATGTTACGTTCTCTGTTTCGCCTTGCTCCATTTTCACTTCGATTTGTCGCCATTTTGTCCCTCCGAAGTCTTATTACCACTGTAGTGTAGAGAACAGATGTAACAAGTAGCGGTATAAACAAGACTGAAACAAATAAAAATATGTTGTAGCCAAGGTGTGTTGATTGGTGATCGAAGGCAGGTTCCCATCTAGGTTGGCATACTAGGTGATCAGCATCGCCATCGGTGGGGGGGTACCAGTCGAAACGTGTAAAAATATGGTGCGTGAATTGCCATGGCCATGATCCAAGTAGAAGCGACCAGAAAACGACGCATCTTTACCGTGATTTTCTTATATAATATGGTATTCACAACTGCTAAGAATCGTTCAAATGCGATTAAATCTAGACACTGGGTTGACACCGACAACGATATGTCGCTAAGGAAAGTGCACATCTTACAGAGAAACAGACCGCCTTTTCCGTGCAGAAGGAAAGCGTTGGAACCGATTATTTCTCTTGTAATTAGGCGAGGGATCAGAAAGATCGCTACCAGAAGGTCGGATGCAGCCATGTTAGCAATAAGAAGCATGACGTGTTCTTTCATTCTCGCAAAGGCTGTAATGAGAAGAATGTTTCCCACCAAGGCCAGTAACAGAGTGAAGACATGGATTGTTATGGTAACTTGCCTTGGACCCACTTCTATCGTACAATGTTCCATTGAATTAGTGTTGTTAATACTTTCACCAACATCGCCTTAACTTTCTGAAGAGACGTTAATGGCCGAATGCATCAGTGATTTGATCATTGAAGGTCAAATGACGAATATTGCAGTCTCTTTCGGCGTCACTCCGGCAGGGAATACTGGTGACTTTTGCACTTTTTGGTCAAGACGGACGTCGTGGGGAACGGATACGGATGTCAAAATATGTTGTTTACCGATACATAATAAATTATAAGATATAATCACTTGAACTGGAAATCTGTACCCTTCGATAGAAATGGGACGGCAAACCGTTTTTCATCAAAGAATGGTTCTCTAAAGGGATTATCTCCATCAGTAACCTGTTAGATGAACAAGGCCAGCTGCTCTCATATAAAGCATTTAAAACGAAATACAAATGTAAAACTAACTTTTTAAATTACTATCAAGTTACAAGTGCAATCCCGGGCAGTTTGCTGTTTAGGACAAGGACCAATTATTTACAATCTTTTCCTAAGAATATCTTCTTGGAAAACCACTATATTATCGAACTTCATGATTCAACTAAGGTTAATCTTGAAACAGCCAAAGTAAAGGATTTTTACAGGTTATTAAATACGAAAGCTCATAATTGTTCACATACCGGACCGACAAAATGGAGCAAATCCTTGCCAATAAATAGAGAACAATGGGTAGAACTTTCAGATCAGTTAAACAGGTTTCCAAAGAAAACAAGCTGAGTTCGAGGGAATTCCAATTCAAATTTCTTCATCGAGTTGTTGTAACTAAAAAAGAACTCTGTAAATTCGGTATTAAAGACGCAGTGCCGTAGCAAGGGTAAAAAAAGTGGGGGGCACTCGAGCGCCGGAGGCCCGAGCAGCTAGGGGAGTCTGGGGGCATGCCCCCTGAGAAAATTTTGAAATCTAGAAGCTTGGAAATGCTATGTCTAGCGTTCTCCAAGGGCTATTTGTGATTTACGCATATCGCGAATTATTTACTTCCTACACAGTCTCAGCAAACCACTGATGAGCTGATGAGAGTATAACACACATAAATAAATAAATAAATAAATAAATAAATAAATAAATAAATAAATAAATAAATAAATCAACTTTGTTTTACGAGGGTTGCACGTAACAGTCTTCGACTGACAAACCTGTGGCCCTCGGATTCCCGATCGAATTGGAATTTAGAAGTGTTGGTTTTTGTGGAGGGAGGAAAACCGGAGAACCCGGAGAAAAACCCTCGGAGCAAGGACGAGAACCAACAACAAACTCAACCCACATATGGTACCTGGCCGGAATCGAACCCGGACCACATTGGTGGGAGGCGAGCGCTCTCACCACTGCGCCATCCCTGCTCCCCCAAAGAAAACATAGAAAACCGACTGTCTATGTATCTTGAAACCAGCAAATTTTTCACCTTTCAGAGTCATCATAGTACGTTCTGGTCTTAATGTCTGATTTGTTTTAGTTTTTGGCCGTTTAACATTGTTGTGCATCACCCTACGTACGTTAAAAAAATAAAACGAAGTACAAATGTTATTGTTTCAAACCTCTCGGGAGATAAAATTTTATTTTCAACATTTGGTATACAGGTCTGTTTTTCCTTTTTGGGAAAAAAAAAACTGGGGAGGGGCACGGGCCCCCCGGCCCCTCCCCTTGCTACGGCACTGAGACGACAGCGAGTGATTATATTGTGGAGAACAAAATTCGATAGAACACACCTTTTCAGATTGTCATTTTACTAAAGACTTCTTGTCTAAAGTCGTGCAATGGTTTAATAACTGTAATCAGTCTACCTTTATGCCATCAGACCAAGAATATTTATTTGGGGTTTCTTCCAATCTTACAAATAAGAAGCTAATGAAAAAAATTAATTTCACCTTGCTTTATGCCCGTTATTATATTTATACAAATAAGTTGCATAATCAATTCTCCTCTCAGAAGTAGAATTTTAACTAAGGACATACTAGAAAACTTAGATTAAAAACTGTACACGTATCCATACTCCTTCTCAGGTCACTTTTACATCGCCATTGTCATCTACTATTTTTTATTACTATTATTTTTCTATTGTACCTTAAGTGTATAACCTTAACATTCGTCAAATTTTAATTATTTGGTTTATTGCATTGTTATGTAATGTACCTGCATATGTATGTTTATCAATAATAATAATAATAATAATAATAATAATAATAATAATAATAATAATAATAATAAAAACAATAATAAATATATATATATATATATATATATATATACTTGTAAGCTGAAATTAACAAATCCACCAGTACTAATGACCAAACGAAAAATTGCAATTGCCGGAAATCTAGCACGTGTCCTATGGATGGAAATTGTAACATTGAAAGCATTATTTACCAGGCCGAAGTCACCACACCAACCACGAAGGAAACATACATCGGGCTATGTGACACTACGTTTAAATTAAGATACCGTAATCATGTATGTTCTTTTCGAAATGAGCGGTATAAACACGCCACTGAACTAAGTAAGTATATCTGGAGCCTGAAAGATCAGAAAGTAAAGTATGACATCAAGTGGCGCAAAGTTAAACAGGCTAGGTCTTATTCGAATGTAACCAAGAGATGTAATTTGTGTTTGTGGGAGAAATTTTTCATTTTATGTAAACCGGAAATGTCAACTCTGAACAGCAGAAATGAGCTTGTATCGTGTTGCAGACACTCTAGGAAATTCTTACTGAAAAACGTTTTTTAACTAGTGATAAAGTCCTCGCGTGACGTGACATATGACACGCAATGTATTGTATTGTTCTGAATTTTCAAATATCTTTGAATGTAACCGTTTTTTCTGGCAGTCGCCTGATGATTGCCTCGCACGAGGCATGAAACTCAGAGTAGCGAATAAATGACCATATAAACTAACTCTTGAGATTTTACTGTTATATACTTGTCATATATGTTCCCGGTAGACCGGGCTGGCCAAGTTACCGAGATGTCGGCTTACTCCTATTTCCTTTGTGAAATGTTTGATGTGCTCATACGAAAAGGCGGGCCAGTCTGGTTACCGATTTCTCGGTTTCTGTAACCGAGATCTCGGCAAACGGGAAGAAAAATTTCCCATATAAACACCCCAGTCTGGTCACCGGGATGCAACATTTCTTTATTAGAAAATAGCTTTTCTTTCGTAACTGACGGTCAAAATGGCATAATTTTGCCTTGTAGTGAAGTTACAAGTGTCGATAAAGCTACAATAGTCGCGAACGATGCAACTTTATGTGTCGCCTTTTAGGTTTCGTCTCTTGAATTTTATCCCCGTCGTCCGGGCTTAAATTTTCGATATGAACAGACGACAAAATCCGCCCTGGTAACCGATACAGCCCGTAATCCGGGCTCATGTGGAGAGGCCCTTAAAGTTAAAGAAAACAACAAAGATTAAGGTACAGTTTTATATCGGGACAACTCAATTACTGTTATCATGGTTATTATAGCATATTTATTTCAATAAGAAATTTGTCTTAGCCCTATTCAGACCGGGGAGGGAGGGGGGGGGGGTTTTGAGGCCCGCGCTGACTTTGAACACTTTTAACTTGTTTAAGATTCAACCAAACCCTGCCATACTTTGTGAGTTTATCTAAAATTTATCTGGAGGATAGGTTGTTGTGTTAAGCAACTTGACATCACCATGGCAACAGCATTTTGATAGGCATGTTTTCCCAAAATTGGAATTTTCATGTTTCTATACACCACCTCAAAACTTTCACTTAAATGCTATTAACTTTTACCTTTTTACGTTTTTTTGCACAGTTTTATTGATTTTGTCTACTTTGCAGTAATTGTGAGTGGTTTTCTGGCCATTTTGGAAAAATTTTGAAATCCAAGATGGCGGCTGTTTTGGCAAAATGATGTAATTGTCACGTGATGTGACTTCATCATCCCACGTGACGTATACCAAAAGAAAGATGCTTGGACATACTATATAAGTTTCCCTCCCCCCCCCCCCCCACCCCCCGGTCCGAGAAGGTCCAAAAAGCCCGTTCTGAATAGGATAAAATTAACTAACGTTAGCTGTTTATTCAGCTTCATTCACACTTGAATATGAATCGTTTTTGAAACCGTTCGAAGCTTTAATTTTGGTTTATACCTTATTTGGCACACAAAACAAAATTTCACCGTGTTTTTGTTGTGTGGACCATAGCTTAAAGTAAGAAAAACTAATGAAATTTTAATACGAGAGATCGAATTAACCTCTTGGATGTCCCTAATCATCATCAACAACGATGGTAGGAAAGACATGGATCTGTATACTAAGTCAACAGACAGATATCAGTTCCTGTTTTCGACGTTAACCCCCATTCCAATGAGCTGAGGAAACGCGAGTGCTTTCCGAGTAACAGTTAAACTATCGTTACGATTATAAATACGAAGAAGTATATAATCGTGTCTTTAATAAAATATTTCATTCACGTATCGAAAATAGAATAAAATTCCGGGGAGGTTTTTCCTCTGGCGGTATCCTGTGAAAAGAAAAGAAAGGGTTCTTGCACAAAGGCACACAGCAGTTCTTCCGCCCCCGCGCTATTTTTGAATTTTGCGTTCCCCTCCCCTAATTATAATAATAATAATCCCATAAACTCTCGCTCGGATATTCTTGACCAAAGCCATCCGCCGATCGCTCTTTTCAGTTCAAAGGGGGCTATTAAAATACATCAAAATAATGTAGAAGAAAATGAGGAATGCATTTGACGAATTTGTGGTAGTCTCACAATATTTTATTAAAAGACCTGTCATTAGTCTGCATTTGCTAAACAAAAGAATACAATTTGAAAGCCTTGTTCTTATGATTCACTCACAGCTTTTATTTCAAAAGAAATAAAATGAAAAAGAAGTGTCTGATAAAGTCTTAACTTACAGAATGTTTGTCCCCAAAACCCAGACACAGTGATGTAAGAGATGGCGCCACGTTTAAAGTCCTGTCAATACTAACTCTGCGGTGTTGAATTATTGTTTTTAGAAGTTACCCTATTCGCCGCAAATGAAGGCGTTGAGACATTAGAATGACTGTTCTCACTACTCATCACTGAGGTCATTCTTAGTGCAGATTCAGACAAGGACTGTCGTAACTCAATCCGACGGCTGTAGATTGAACCCGACTCACCCCTAGCTTTTCTGTCTGTTGTCACAGACTGTTGACGTTTTCGTTTACACATAACCTTCAGCTCACGAGAAAATCTTCTCACGAAAATGAAACAAATGCATGGATTCACTGCACAGTAGGAGCTTGCCAAAACACGAGATACATAATACACCACCTCAAAACTTTTACTACATTTAGGAACCACTTCCGGATAAAAGAGTTCGAGAAAAGCGAACCCAATATAGAGCGTCCAGCATATTAAAAATGCTGTTACAGTAGCAATGACCATCCTTTGTAAATTCCTGTTACGTTCCTTATTTCGTCTTGCTCCATTGTCAGTTCGATTTGTCGCCATTTTGTCCCTTCGAAGCTTGATTACCACCGTAGTGTAGAGAAGAGATATAACAAATAGCGGTATTAACAAGACTGTAACATATAAAAGTATGTTGTAGCCAAGGTGTGTTGATTGGTGGTCGAAGGCAGGTCCCCAGTTGGGTTGACATACTAGGTGATCAGCATCGCCATCGGCTATCAGTCGAAACGTGTAAAAATATGGAGCGTGAATTGCCATGGCCATGATCCAAGTAGAAGCGACGAGAAAGCGACGTATTTTCACGGTGATGTTCTTATACAGTACGGGATACACAACTGCAAAGAATCGTTCAAAGGCGATTAAAACTAGACACTGTGTTGACACCGACAACGATATGTCGCTAAGGAAAGTGCACATCTTGCAGAGAAACAGACCGCCTTTTCCGTGAACTAGGAAAGCATTGGAACTGATGGCTTCTCTTGTAATCAGTCGAGGGATTAGAAAGATCGCTACCAGAAGGTCGGATGCAGCCATGTTAGCAATAAGAAGCATGATGGGTTCTTTCATTCTCACAAAGGCTGTAATGAGGAGCATGTTTCCCACCAAGGCCAGTAACAGAGTGAAGACATGTATTGTTATGGTAACTTGCCTTGGACCCACTACTATCGCACAATGTTCCGTTGAATTAGTGTTGTTAACGATTGCACCAACATCGCCTAAAACTTTGGAGACGTTAATGGCCGAATGCATCAGTGATTTGATCCAATCTCTTGTGGATCGGCTTTACTCCAGTTCGGAATATTTCATGTCAAATATTGGTCAAAGACGAACATCGCGTGGGGAAACAAATTCCGGATGTCAAAATATGTCGTATACCGATACGAAAAACAACTTTTCGTTTATAATATTTAGCACAACATAGTTTAAATAGCATTGTTCTAGCCTTGACCCTTCTGAAATATTGAATTAAATATTCATATTCCTGTGTCACGTCAACACTTTTTACTTTGATCACGAAGCTGTCGACAGGCATTAATACTTTTAAGTCCCCCAACAGACAGTCATGCAGGGACGATTTTCTTATTGCACACCGAAAAGCCAAATTAATGATTACTTTATCATACGTGAAGGTGAAACATGGGCGAGTTATTTACAAAAAATGTATTTCTGAATTCAAGCCAGCGATCCACTTTTAACGAGTGTTATTTACGTAATAAACCGCACTTCTTACGGGTTCACCGATGCAATAAACCAACACGCGATGTTGTGAGAACGCGACAAAACAGGCTTGTAAATCACTCACCTATAGGCCCGTGATTTATAAAAATTTCTCGTATTCTGCCAATTGCAACATCACAAGAGCAAAAAAAATCACAATTCAAGGATTTCGTACGAAAATTGCCATTAAATATGAAACGGAAAGTAAGATCAAAAAGAAAGATTATTTAAGAAACGGAAAAAAGTGGGTACTAATCCCATAGACACGTAGATGGCATTATTATTATTTGAACTATTGAATAGCATGACAACTGTAACTGTCTTTTTTTCTTTCTTTCTTCTTTTTACATTGTTTAAAGCACAAAGTTAATTAAGATATTCTCCCTTCTGTTGTATCTCTTAAAATTCAAGCTTTGTAGTATTGTTAGTATTAATTTTTGTGAGCAATGTAATGGCGTTTGTATCTTTCATGTGAACAATCTATAAGTAAATAATCTCGGTAATGTTAGTTAATATATAAGTGTGTTCGTCATCATTGTATTTTATAGAGTTGTTATCGTAAGCTAACTACATATTTATCTCTGATCGTAAGTTAATTGTAGGTAATTTATTCTTCTGTAAGTAACTTTAATGTAAGTAGCGTATATTATTGTAACTTATTTTTTGTTAGTAATTATTCTGGTTTTGTAGTATTGTTAGTACGTTTAACGGTTATAATGGACAATGTAGACGCGCTTCTTGTGAATTGTCGGTACTGTAAGTTATTTTAGTATGTTTTGTAATTGTTGTGTCAAATGCAGAATAAAAAATAAATAAATAAAAACAAGAGAAAAAAAGGATGGAAGGGAGAAAAGTTAATTTAAATTATATGATCCAGTTGCTTTATCTATAAACATATCTATCGGACGCCGCGGGTAAACCAATGACGACATTAGCTGAAAGAAAGAAAGCACAGATTCAGATCCACAGACAAAATTTATTGACGAAATTCATCTAGCTGACGGGAAACAAAAAACGCTATGAAGTCATAAGAAAAGAAAAACAACGTCGTTGTCCATTTAATTTATACAATAACCGAGCTATTGCGCGCGCTGTGATTGGTTGATGCCTGTCATCTATTAGAGCACAGACGCACAGATGACGTCACGGGGTGGTGTGACTCGCGCGCGTGTTGAAGAGTTCATAGTCAGAGTTGTCGGCAAAGTTTTTCAAACTCGCGGGGACACAACAAAGCAAAAACGTTCAGCTAAATAACAAATCTACAGTGAGAAATAATACACCAAGCATCCTTCACTTTTCGAAGCTTTTGACTGGGCTAAACAAGCTTCAGAGAAGAAGACAGTTAATTATTTGAGAAAGTATCAAATGTTGCAACTAATGATGTCTCTTGTAATTACGCAAGGGATTTACAACGTAAGAAAACTACCATAAGAAGGTCGGATGCAGCCATGTTAGCATTTTTCGTTTATTTAATCAAAATCAGTTATTGTAGCGAGTTACCAGCACAGCATGCTTACAGAGTAGAGTATTGTTATGTTAACTTGGTGGCTTGGTGTCATAGAAACTCCACCATGGCGCAATTTCTCCCTAAATATGTTTCGTTGCTGCTTGCACCAAATCATCTTACGTTTCTGTAGAAACGTTTATGCATGGAGCCACTACATACGCGCAAAACGACAGCTCCAATTTAACTGGAGGACAGATGGTTTGAGTTATTCTGACTGGCAGAACGACAGTTTGTAGATAGTTATTTAATCTTCCATCGTCCAAAGATAAATATTTATATTACTGTTGGAATTAAACAACAGTCGTCTTAACTGAAACACATCACGATTCTGATATAATAAAATAGAAAAAAAAACCAACGTTGAGAACGGTAAGCAACATGACTTTTATTAAATTTATTTAAAGTACAAGTACGAAAGTTACCATCCTAAATATTATTGTACGCTTTGTTGAAGAGATATATTAGCAAATTTATATGTAATATAAATGCCAATTTACATGTAATATAAATTAAAGTTAATGTGACAACCATGAAAGGAGTTCAGAGAAGTCATAAGATCACTCTATTCAAATATGCAGATCTGTCACGCAATATGCTGCTAGACTATCACTCTTGCGTTACATTCAAAGGTCAAATTCACTTCTGAGTGTGATGCGCTATTTGGGCTGGCCAATCACATCGCCCCCTTTTCTATTATGTCAATCAAGGCCATGCAGTTTTATCTAGACTTGAATAGTTTTACTTCAAATTCTCTGAGCTCCCTAGAAGAGTTTTCACAATAATCCCCACCCACCCAACCCTCTTTGGTTCTCTTTTAGCTTAGTATTTGTAAAAATGTAGGCAATGTTCTAGTTCTACGCACATATCCGGCTATGTTGAGGGTGTTTATTTTATTATTATTATTATTATTATTATTATTATTATTATTATTATTATTATTATTATTATTATTATTATTATTATTTACAAACGTAAGCCATAGATTATGGACTAAAGAAGCAAGCCCGTATTTATAGACATTGTTATAATTACTATTATTTCCATTTTGTATGCTAACTTACGTTCAGAGCTGATGGACTTAAGCAGCATGCCTGCTTACAGAAACATTGTTTTTTTTATATTGTTACCATTTTGTATGCTAACTCAGGCTTAGAGCTGTTGGACTTGAGCAATGTGTCTGCTTTTGAGATATTGATATACATGTAACCGTTAGCTTTAGTGTCGAGCTGGCATACACTAACTCGACCATTCTGTTATTCGATTACTGTCTCTTCTGAACTTCTTCAATAGCTTTAGACCATCTTAATTAAGCATTGTCTTTCCTTATAGTTAATAAACCACGGGAGGGGATGAAGTGCTCTGTATCATTCGCCCTTTTGCCCCATAGCCTCACAGGGTCAGCTTTCCCCTTATAGTGGGGACCCCCAGTGTTGCTGTTGTTGGTTAATGTGATTGTTCCCAAGGGTCCTAGAGATTAGGACACCAGGTTCTTGGAAACCAGGGCATGTGGTTGTGTTTGTTCCCAAGGGTCCTAGAGATTAGGACCCCAGGTTCTTGGGAACCACGGCATGTGGTTGTGTTTGTTCCCAAGGGTCTTAGAGATTAGGACCCCGGGTTCTTGGGAACTAGGGCTTCATGAAAGGAAGGAGAAGATTCCAGTCTGTCGTTGCCAACGTAATGTCGTAACCTGTGATACATGTACCCTGCATGATTCCTATTGATGATTCTGATTGGCAACTCGAGCACTTCATCCCTTACCCCTTTTCTCCCACTGAACTTGTTGTCTTGTTTTGACTTCATGGGTTGGGAACATTAATTTGCATTTAAAGTGTTCTAGATACTTTCTATCCAAATTCTTCTCCTTGAAGACTTTCTCTGTAACTACATTTCACCAAAAGGCTTTAGAAGTCTACGATATTGCATATCATTTTGATTATCAAAAAGAGATCACCACAAGTTGCTTCTTATACGTCCATAGTTATAAACCTCAGAGCTTCGATGTTTATTGTTACCACACCAAAAGAAACAAAAAAATATAATATCACAAGTAGAGTGCATGACCCAGCAATGGGAGCAAGAAAAAGTTACTGTTAAATTCTAGTTTCCATATCGGTGGAACTCTTCTTCCGTGTTATTGTATTAATGGATTTCAGACTCAGGTTTTTACGAATTCGCCGCATAAAAGTGAAGCAAATACATGGATTTACTACGCAATGGCACAGCGAAAACAAAATGGCAAACTGGCCAAATATTTCAAAGCCTAGACTACAGTAAGGGATTGAGCTTGAAAAATAAAGATAAAGAAACTGAAGGGCAAGAAAAGGTAACCAGCACGAGGCAAATGCCAAAACGACCACTGCAGACATCTTAAGAAGCTTTTTGTTCCTTTTCGTGTGTCGTTGATTGACGATGGAAGTACGAAAAGGCGCCATTTTATCGTTCCTCAATTTCAGTAAGGTTATAGTTTGTAACATAGAGACTGCCACTAGTGGCACAATCAAAACAGTAACTAGTAACGCAGTGTAATAACGGGTATGTGTTAACTCGTGATTGAAGGCCGGCTCCCAGTTTGTGATACAGAAAGCTTCTCCATTTCTTGTCTCCAAACTGAAAGTATACAAATATGGAGAATGAATTGCCATTGCTAAAATCCAAGTAAATAGGATGAAAAGTCGTCGCTTTTTGACAGTGATTCGACGATATCTTCGTGGGAATACCACAGCGACCAACCTATCAGCGGTAATTAGAACTAAGGACAGTGTAGACACAGCAATGGTAACATCCGCGACAAAAGCACAAATCTTACAGAGGATCTCCCCAATCCATCCGTGGACTACAAAAACCGTCGACTCTTTAATATGAACCACTATCTCTCGAGGAAAGTGAACTATGGAGAACAACATATCTGAAATAGCTATGTTAGCCAAAGTCAAGTTCATCGTCTTATTCGATTTTAAAGAGGCGAAGATAAGGAGGGTATTTCCCACAAGCGAAGCAATCAGAAGGACACAATATATGGCAGCAAAACTTATCATGATAGCCACAAAATCAATAGGAAGCAAACAGGTGCCATTTTGGGCATTGTGGCTTTGAAACTCTTCGTCATCTAAGCTTGTTGTTGAGCTGTTGTTGGCAAACATCATAATCGAAAACGGAAACCTGCGAAGAAGAAAAAGTTCGACTGATCAGCGAATCCAAGAGATGCAAAACAGTGAAAAGACCCAAATAAAAACCTGAAAAACTGTTTTATATTTTCGTCCAATTAGCATTTTGATAGTTTAGGCTGATACTTAGTTGTATACTTGATTACAAAAAAGGAGGCCGCTAAATTTAATTAGACCAATGCAAATCGATCCATCGATTTTGGATGAGATAAGAACAGGAACGACTGTATCAAAAATAATAATAATATTACAATAATAGTAATAATATAAGAAAAGATTAAATCTGCAAATCGATAGCAACGAGATTGAGAGATAATACTGAAACTATCCAAGGCTGTCTTTTTAATGTTGAAGTCGTGTAATATTGCACGCACTTCATTTTAAGAATTTATTTGTTTTTACTTTTGCACGGTGTTTTTCCTCGTGCGCTAAGTTTCATGAGCAACTAAAAACATAAAAAAGTATTTATAATGAATAGTGATGTATGAGGAGAGTGTGAAGCGGTAGATATCGAATTACAAACAAGAACAAACCTTATTCATCAGACACCTTAGTCTGTCAATACATCGTTTCTGGATAATTGTAGTTGCCGACAAAAGCCCATTTTACGTTAACTTTTGCATATTTGCATAACAATAGAATTAACCAATGTGGTGGCACACTCCACCTGTTAAACATTTTAGTTTTCTTTGACACCTCGAGCTATTTAAACAAACAGACCGATTTACACTGAACGGAGAAAAACATCACTTACGTCTTTAGGTTATGTTTGCCGTAAACATTGTCAGAGGATCACTTTGTTGTTTATTGGGATCTATTCTTAATTTGAGCGCTACTGTAATCAAGGCACCAATGGAGATCTATATAGCCGAATAGGACTGGGAATTAGGTACAGGAATAAATATTACGCGAACAGAGATCGAGTTAGTTAACAAGAAATCGCCGCTAAAAATAAGAAGTAAAATACTTCTAAAAAGAGACAAATTATATTTTTGATGAGTTCTATTAGAATTAGTATACAGACCACGCTATAGTTTTGAATACAATAGGCCCGTGTGGTCGGCCTGCGATAACAACTTCGAGACAGCGTTTGACCTTGCATGCTCGCTCGCGAGAAGTGTCGTATATCTTATATCGTATATCGGATGTTGCGCTATAAGATAAACGTTAATCTTTGGCTTATTTCCAGAAAATGTTTCAAGGCACGCTTGGGAATTTTGTCATCACTTATGCATGCAAGGCATGTCGTTAATTCATAATATAATCAAGTTGTCAATTATTCATATTTTTGTCACATAAAAATTATCACAAAAAAATTACCCGTGAAATTCCGCTTTAAATTTAAGGTGACCCGCGGGTATTTATTAGTCTGACAGGTCCCTCTTTAAAACGCGATTTTGAAAGCAAAGCATTTGGCAATTTCTTAGAATTTTTAAAGCCTGACAGGAGAATCCTGAAATAATGTAAAATCTAAAAAATTGTGGCAATCAAGCAAGATTTGTTTGAATTATAAGCGGTTTTCTGAAGCCTTCTTTTTTAATAAAACGTGATTATTTTTAAAATGCCACAGTGAATTTTTTGTTATGACCTTAAAGACGTTGGCAAACTGTTAAACTTCACTCGCAGCAAGTTACGTGAAAATCATAACCGTGGACGACTTGCAAAGAAGCGACTTCTTAATTTTGCTCTAAAAAATGCTCTATTTTTCTGTTCGCCTCAACTGCGGCATAAATATGATAGCTATCTTGACCAAAATTTAATGGTCATCCATTTTAAGGCTGATATCACTTAAAACTTGTGTGTAAAATATTAAAAGATCGAAGTTTTGCATCAAATCTTAGCAATTAATAAAGTTGGACGATTTTATGCCGAAATATTGAGAAAATCAATCAAATGATATAATTAAAAAAATGACGCAGTTCGCGGGAAAAATTATAGACAAATGTATGTGAAATTACTACGTAACTGAACGCTTTCTAACCCAGCTACATCCTTCAAACTTGGTGAATAAAAACTTTTGTCAAGTATCTTTACAATTCACAAGTTGTCCAGAATTCAATTTTTGTAAAAGAGCAGGAGAGCAGTGGGGTGGCACAGTGGTGATAGCGCACGCCTCCCACCAATGTGGTCCGGGTTCGAGTCTGGCCCGGAGTCATACGTAGGTTGAATTTGTTGTTGGTTCTCGTCCTTGCTCCGAGGGTTTTTTTCCGGGTTTTGCGGTTTTCCTCCCTCCACAAAAACCAACACTCCAAATTCTAATTCGACCTGGAATGCGCATACACGTCTTAACGAGCTCCTGAGCTCCTCCGTGTCACGTGGGTAAATAAATTACATTACAAAATTATAATAAATTACATTACATTTTACATACAAACACTGAAATTTCTACCCACTTTGCCCGCTCGTCAAGATGGCGTTGAAAATCGTGATAAGGCCTATTACAATTACAAGCACCTGTCGCCATGCGTGTCATTTGAAAACAACTCCGTAAAATATTTTTTCTTTTTATTTGCTTTAAGAAGCACATATAGATCAGTTTTCAATTAAGTGTCGTAAAACCAAAACCTTATTGGATGGTGAGTTCCTTAGGGAACTCATGTTAAATGAAGACAGCATATTGACCTCATGCTAGATTATTCTGTCTTACTTGGTTGGTGAGTTCTCTTAGCGAACTTATGTTATCTTAGGGCGGCGAACGGACCTCGTGCTGGATTATTCTGCCTTATTTGACTGGTACGTTCATAAGGGAACTTATGTTATATATCTTATATGAGGAGAGCAAATTGCCCTCTTGCTGGATTATTTTGTCTTACTTGGCTGGCGAGTTCCTCAGGGAAATCATGTTATCTAAGAACAGCATTTTGGCCTCGCGCTGGATTATTCTGTATTTCTTGGCAGTGAGTTCCTTAGGGAATTCATGTTATCTTAGGGCGGCTTATTGACCTCGTACTGGATTATTCTGTCTTACTTGGCTGGTAAGTTCATAAGGGTACTCATGTTTATATGAGAAGAGCATATTGACCTCGTGTTGGATTCTTCTGTGTTAACATTCTTGGTTGGTGAGTTCCTTTGGGAACTCATTTTATCTTAGGACAGCATATTGATCTCGTGCTGGATTATTTTTTATTACTTGGCTGGTGAGTTCCTTAAAGAACTCGTGTTATCTGAGGACAAAAAATTGACCTCGTGCTGGATTATTCTGTTTATTTTTGCTGGTGAGTTCCTTTACCCTTACTCAGACCGGGGGGGGGGGGGGCTTTCGAGGCCCGCGCTGACTTTAAACTGTAATAACTTTTTTTAAATTTAACCAAACGCTGCCAAACTATCTGAAATTTCCTAAAATTTATCTGGCAACAATTTGGTGGGATTGAATGATGTGTCAGGAACTTGACATCACCATGGAAACGGCATTTTGACAGGCATGTTTTCCCAAATTTGTAATTTTGCGTGTTTCTGTTAATAAAAATCAACTTAAATGGAATTATTTTTACATTTTTACGGGTTTAAAGCACATTTTTATTCATTTTGAGTACTTTGCAGTGATTTTGGGTGGTTTTCTGGCATTTTGGAAAAAAATTTAAATCCACGATGGCGGATCCAAGATGGTGGCTGTTTTAACATCATGGTGTAATTGTCACGTGATATGACGTCACCATCCCACGTGACGTATACCAAAAGAAAGAGTTTTGGACGTACAATACATCCTGTAAGTTTCATGGTGATTGCTTAAATATTCTAAAAGTTACATAGGGGGGCTTCCCCCCCCCCGGTCTGAGAAGGTCCAAAAAAGCCCTGTCTGAATAGGGTTAAGGAACTCATGTTATTTGAGGACAGCATATTGACCCCGTGCTGGATAATTCCGTCTTAATTGGCTGGTGAGTTCCTTAGTAAACTCATGTTATATGAGGCAGCATATTGACCTCTCAATGCATAATTCTATCTTACTTCGCCAGTGTTTAGTTTGTTAAGGAACTCGTGTTATATGAGGACAGCATATATATTGACCTTCTGCTGGATTTTTCTCTTTTGACCTTGTGCTGGATTATTCTGGGTTGCTTGTCTGGTAAGTTCCTTAGGGTACTCATGTTATCTTAGGACAGCATATTGGCCTCGTGCTGGGTTATTCTGTCTTACTTGGCTGGTGAGCTCCTTAGGGACGTCATGTTATATCAACAAGCGGATATGTAAAAAGAATTGCCTTAATAAAAATGTTCGGGTTGTAGCCAGGCATGTTAAAAATTACGAATAAAAAAAGTTGACACTGGCTAAAAATATTGTTTTTGGACGTTTCGGCCACTACTGTTGCCTTCTTCAGCAAGATAAAAATGCAAATGTTCAACAGCGTCCTGTTAAAATATGTAACGAATGTGTGAAAACTAAATGAACTTTCTGAGTGCAACAAATTAAAAGTCTCTAGAGCATTCTTAATGAGTCTATAAATTCTTAATGCTATTGTAAACGTTTGGTAGCGCTATGTGTTCGTTTAACAAAACCACGATGGTCGATATCATTTGTTTCTTGTTGCCTTCTCGGTTGGCGCAGATTGTGAATACAATTTGCAGGGTAGTTATTAGTGGCGAGGGCTTTCGCTACACGCTTAGTTTCCCGTGATACTTCCTCCTCGCTGGAAGGAATGTTCCTCGCGCGATCCATGAGAGTGCGAGCGACCGAGTGTTTATGCTGGGGATGGTGGTGTGAAATCCAGGTAACGATCGGTGTTGGTAGCTTTCCTGTAGACAGACACGGTGATCGAGCCATCTTCTTGTCTGGTTGTTTTGGTGTCAAGAAAGGCAATGGAACCTTCTGATTCTACCTCGATTGTAAATTTGATGTTGTGAGGGTTGATGGAATTTAGATGTGAGTGGAATTCATCTACGAGTTCCCTTTTTAACTCGGAAAAGAGTTGTAGTGGGCGAAGTGAATTCACTCCTTCCCTCCTTCCCTCCTTCCCTCGATTCCTGTAAACATAGGCACGCAATACGTGCAAGTGTTTCACGGCCTTTAGAGAATTAGACCTGTCCTCTGATAACCTACATTTCTAGTTAAGTTAAATAATATTAACATGCCTAATTACCAGCCGAAATATTGTATTAATGCAAGTTTTCTTGAGATACCGTATTTATTCAGCTTTAAGCCGAGACTCTTAACGTTTAGTTTTTAGAAACAGTTGCTTCGTTGTTACGGAAACTTTATCGTGAAATGGAAACAACATTAGCTCACCGGTAGCGGCATTGCTCAAACTAAGTGTACTGAAATCTTGTGTCATTGTATAAAACAAATTGATTCCATTTTGCCGTGCGTCTGTTCAGTTATAGATCACAGAGGACGTCAAAATATGGTAAGAACATCAGTGACCCACTCGCCTAGCGGCTCGTGGACCACTTTTTTGCTTATATCACATTTTGACGTCATCTGTGATCTATAACTGAACAGACGCACGGCCAAATGGAATCTATTTGTTAAGAAATAGTCCTAAACATTGGGATTATAAAAGTACCCATTGCAAAAGAAATATACCTGATGCAAAAGAAATAAGGATAAAATACATCTAAATTGAACGCTAAAAAATTTGAACGACGTTTCGACCGTTCGACGGTCATTTTCAAGTTAGGTGTTTGAATAAAATTACATGTGTAAATATAGTAAAAGCGCTAAAATATGTACATACAAACAATAGACAAGAAGAATAAAAAGGCTAAAAATGGCTAAAAAATAACTTTCACGTGATGTCCGATAGACGATTCTTTGTGTTCTTCGATGCGCTGGTGCAAGTGTCGACAAGAATAGCCGACGTAATCTGCATCACTCGTGAAAGAACAACATGGAAAGGAGCCACACAACATCGAGAAGAACTTTAAGATTTTAAGGAAGTGCCAAAGCAAGCTTGACTGTTTGATTTTTGAAATGCTTTTTATTAGACTTCTGAAACCGAAACTTAACAAACAGAGTGACTCGCTCCGCGCGAAATTATTTGTTTAGATATTTTTAGGCATTTTAATGTTCTTATTCTCGTCGTCTTATTCGCTTGCTTTACGTTTTTAAATATATCTTTTACAACTATGCATGCCATTCGCACAAAGTTATTTTTTAGCCATTTTTAGCCTTTTTATTCTTATTGTCTATTGTTTGTATGTACATATTTTAGCGCTTTTACTATATTTACACCTAACTTGAAAATGACCGTCGAACGGTCGAAACGTCGTTCAAATTTTTTAGCGTTCAATTTTATTATACAATCAACTTCCAAAAACTTGTTGATTTGAAAATACATCTAATTAGAAAAAAATGGAAGTCTGCGTGGTGAAAAATTTTGCAACTAATGATGTCTCTTGTAATTACGCGAGGGATTTACAACGTAAGAAAACTACCATGAGAAGGTCGGATGCAGCCATGTTAGCATTTTTTGTTTATTTTATCAAAATCAGTTATTGGAGAGAGTTACCAGCACAGCATGCTTACAGAGTAGAGTATTGTTATGTTAACTTGGTGGCTTGGTGTCATAGAAACTCCACCATGGCGCAATTTCTCCCTAAATATGTTTCGTTGCTGCTTGCACCAAATCATCTTACGTTTCTGTAGAAACGTTTATGCATGGGGCCACTACATACGCGCAAAACGACAGCTCCAATTTAACTGGAGGACAGATGGTTTGAGTTATTCTGACTGGCAGAACGACAGTTTGTAGATAGTTATTTAATCTTCCATCGTCCAAAGATAAATATTCATATTCCTGTTGTAATAAAACAACAGTCGTCTTAACTGAAACACATCGCGATTCTGATATTATTAAAGAAAAAAAAAACAACGTTGAGAACGGTAAGCGACATGACTTTTATTAAATTTATTTAAAGTACAAGTACTAAAGTTACCATCCTAAATATTATTGTACGCTTTGTTAAAGAGATATATTTTTGCATTTAAAGTGTTCTAGATACTTTCTATCCAAATTCTTCTTCTTGAAGACTTTCTCTGTAACTACATTTCACTAAAAGACTTTAGAAGCCTACGATTGCATACCATTGTGATTATCAAAAAGAGATCATCACAAGTTGCTTCTTATACGTCCATAGTTATAAATCTCAGAGCTTCGATGTTTATTGTTCCCACACCAAAAGGAACAATTATCACAAGTAGAGTGCATGACCCAGCAATGGGAGCAAGAAAAAGCTACTGTTAAATTCTAGTTTCCATATCGGTGGAACTCTTCTTCCGTGTTATTGTATTAATAGATTTCAGACTCAGGTTTTTACGAATTCGCCGCATAAAAGTGAGGCAAATACATGGATTCACTACGCAATGGCACAGCGAAAACAAAATGGCAAACTGGCCAAATATTCCAAAGCCTAGACTACAGTGAGGGATTGCGCTTGAAAAATAAAGATGAAGAAACTGAAGGACAAGAAAAGGTAACCAGCATGAGGCAAATGCCAAAACGATCACTGTAGACATCTTAAGCAGCTTTTTGTTCCTTTTCTTGTGTCGTTGATTGACGATGGAAGTACGAAAAGGCGCCATTTCATCGTTCCTTAACTTCAGCAAGGTTATAGTTTGTAATAGAGAAACTGCCACTAGTGGCACAATCAAAACAGTAACTAGTAACGCAGTGTAATAACGGGTATGTGTTAACTCGTGATTGAAGGCCGGCTCCCAGTTTGTGATACAAAAAGCTTCTCCATTTCTTGTCTCCAAACTAAAAGTATAGAAATATGGAGAATGAATTGCCATCGCTAAAACCCAAGTAGACAAGATAAGAAGTAGTCGCCTTTTGACAGTGATTCGACGATATCGCCTTGGAAATACTACAGCAACCAACCTATCAGCGGTAATTAGAACCAATGACAGTGTGGACACAGCAATGGTGACATCCGCGACAAAGGCACACATCTTACAGAGGAGCTGTCCAATCGTTCCGTGGACTACAAACGCCGTCGACTTCTTAATTTGAACCACAATTTCACGAGGAAGATGAACTATTGAGAACAATAAATCTGAAGCAGCTATGTTGGCCATTACCAGGTTCATCGTCAGATTTGATTTTAAGGAGGCGTAGATTAACAGGGTATTTCCCACAAGCGAAGCAATGAGAAGGGCGCTGTATATGGTAACATAACTTATCATGATAGCCACAAAATCAATAGGAAGCAAACAGGTGCCATTTTGGGCATTGTGGCTTTGAAACTCTTCTTCATCTAAGTTTGTTGTTGAGCTGTTGTTGGCAAACATCATAATCGAAAACGGAAACCTGTGAAGAAGAAAAAGTTCGACTGATCAGCGAATCCAAGATATGCAAAACTGTGATAAGACCCAAATAAAAACTGTTTTATGTTTTCGTCCAATTAGCATTTTGATAGTTTAGGCTGATACTTAGTTGTATACTTGATTACAAAAAAGTATGCCGCTAAATTTAATTAGACCAATTCAAATATCTCCATCGATTTTGGATAAGATAAGAACAGGAACGACTGTATCAAAAATAATAATAATATTACAATAATAGTGATAATATAAGAAAAGATTAAATCTGCAAATCGATAGCAACGAGATTGAGAGATAATACTGAAACTATTTAAGGCTGTCTTTTTAATATCAAAGTCGTGTAACATTGCACGCACTTCATTTTAAGAATTTATTTGTTTTTACTTTTGCACGGTGTTTTTCCTCGTGCGCTAAGTTTCATGACCAACTAAAAACATAAAAAGTATTTATAATGAATAGTGATGTATGAGGAGAGTGTTAAGCGGTAGATATCGAATTAAAACAAGAACAAACCTTATTCATCAGGCACCTTAGTCTGTCAATACTTCGTTTCTGTATAATTCTAGTTGCCGATAAAAGCCCATTTTACGCTAGATTTTGCATATTTGCATAACAATACAATTAACCAATGTTGTGGCACTCCACCTGTTAAACATTTTAATTTTCTTTGACACCTGGCATGGAGCTATTTAAACAAACAGACCGATTTACACTGAACGGAGAAAAACATCACGTACGTCTTTAGGTTATGTTTGCCATAAACATTGTCAGAGGATCACTTTGTTGTTTATTGGGATCTATTCTTAATTTGTGCGCTACTGTAATCAAGGCACCAATGGAGATCAATATAGCCGAATAGGACTGGGAATTAGGCACAGGAATAAATATTATGCGAACAGAGATCTAGTTAACAATAAATCGCCGCTAAAAATAAGAAGCAAAATACTTCTACAAAGTTAGAAATGACTGATACAATGTATAAAAGAAAGAGACAAATTATATCTTTGATGAGTTCTATTAGAATAAGAATACAGACCTCGCTATAGTTTTTAATACAATGGGCCCGTGTGGTCGGCCTGTGTTAACAACTTCGAGATAGCGTTTGACCTTATCGGATATCGTATATCGAATGTAACGCTACAAGATAACGCAGCTTTTGTTAAACAATCCTCCAACACAGAAGTTGTCAGCTTCGTTTACTAACGTTACTCTTTGGCAAATTTCCTGAAAATGTTTCAAGACACCCTTGGGAATTGTCATCAGTTCTGCATGCAAGGCATGTCGTTAATTCATAATATAGCAAGTTGACAATTATTCATATTTTTGTCACATAAAAGTTATCACAAAAAAATTACCCGTGAAATTTTGCTTTAAATTTAAGGTGGCCCGCGGGTATTTATTAGTCTGACAGGTCCCTTTTTAAAATGTCATTTTGAGAAGCAAAGCATTAAGCGATTTCTTAGAATTTTAAAAGCCTGACAGGAGAATTCTGAAATAATGTTAAATCTTAAAAACTTGTGGTAATCACGCAAGATTTGTTTAAGTTATACGCGGTTTTCTGATTCCTTTTTTTTAATAAAACGTGATTATTTTTTAAATGCCACGGTGAATTTTTTGTAATGACCACAAAGACGTTGCCAAACTGTTAAACTTCACTCACAGCAAGTAACGTGAAAATCGTAACCATAGACTTACAAAATAGCGACTTCTTAATTTTGCTCTAAAAACTGCTCTATTGTTCTGTTCGCCTCAACTGCAGCATAAAATAATTAATATGATAGCTATCTTGACCAAATGACAAATATATCTGATCGATTTTCCAAGAACCTGGCGCCCACCGCCCAAAACAGCCCGGGCTAGTACAAGTCCCTAACCCCTCCCCCCCAGGCTAGGAGGTTGTCACCCCAGGAGCCTAGCTGGCAGCTGCAACACCGGCATGGTGCCTTCTATACAGGGAACCCTGCAAAAACTGGACACCAGCAGATAGCCCAGTGCCTGGGCAAGGTCCCCATACCATGGTTGGCATCAAGCCCCCTCAAGTTAAGGTTGCTGACACGGGTGGTCGGTTGCTAGGGCTTTTGCTCCCGCACCTTCCAAAACTTAAAGTTTTAGGCCATAGACAGAAGTAGAATGCATCGAATGTAACGAATCTTGGCAGGGAAGTAGGCTGATAAATTACCTATTTATTGGTGTTTATTTCATCTCATGTGACTGCTATTGTGACGTCAAATATGGTGTCCAAATTTGGCATCAGAAGAAAATTCAGGAAAGTGATATTAGCGTTTTGCATAGAATTCTATGATTTTTGGTGAAAATCCCATCTTAATCGGATCGTAAAGTTACAGGTAATTAAAGAAATTCAAATTTCCCGTCACATGACCATATATGGTCAAACTTAAGGGGTGATTAAACGCGAAAACAATAAATGTATGCGCAACAGAGAAAAGACAATGCTGCGTAAAATCAAAATCGCAGTTTTTTTAATTTAGCATATGTGGTGCTCTGACGCGTATCTCGTCACGAAATACGTCATTATGACGTGATTCGTCACGAAATACGTCATTATGACGTTATTCGTCACGAAATACGCGTCATAGCCCCAAAAAAACTGCGATTTTGATTTTAGGCACTATTGTCTTTTCTCCGTTGCGAATACATTCATTGTTTTACCGTTTAACTATCCTTAGAGTTTAACCATATATGGTCATGTGACGGGAAATTTGAATTCCTTTAATTACCTTTAACTTTATGTCATTTTATCCGATTGAGATGGGGTTTTCACTGCTAATATTGTTTTTCAGTAACAAAAATATCTGTAACGTTTTGAACACTGCTTTACAGATTTTAAATGTTGTTACTAAAAATAGGTGTCACTTACGTCATCATACTTTTAAGAAAAGCCAAAATACTCTTATTAATATGGTCTAATGTCTTGCTTCATTTAAAATATAAACTTCTTCTCTGTGAGCCAAAAAATAAGTTTAAGAATCTTGCAAGAGAAAAAGCCCTAGCAATTGACCGTCGTGAAAACCTGGCAACCAGGTTTCTTCAAGTTCTCTGAGATATCAGGCACAGAAAGGCTCCAGGAAGCCAAATGTATAGCTGGTGGCCCAAACATGCAGTCACACCCAGGTGTTGGGGGCGCCAGTCTGTAGTGTAGTGGTGGCCCCTCAATATTATATATCTATATATGGAGAAGTAACCGTTGGAACCGTAACTCTAAGAAAGGAGTTAAGGTGAGCAGTTTTTATTGTAATTCAACGGTTATTTTTTCGTTCTTTTAGGCTTTATTTATTTCCCCATACAAATCCTTATAAATATGCAAATCGCTCGAATTACGTAACAATGCAAAGGTCCTCTTCATTGTACCCATCGAGCTTGGGCTACCCGTGGTAAGATGGAGGACAATGTAGTATTCTATCATGCAGGTTTTGGAAAATATTTCTTGTTATTAATGCTCTTGTTTTCATCATAGATTGCTTTTGGTTGTGATGAGGCGATTATAGCACGCGCATTTTTTTTTTTCAATATTATATGTTGGTGTAATGGCAGACATTGATAATATTTTCCGTTCTTGTTTTGTTTATAAGCTTTGTCCAGCTTGGTTAGTGTGCAATGTAAAACAGTGATGAGTGATTTTATTTTCATTTTCATAGCGTCTTGCTTCTTCGAGCGCTTGTTGTTAATAGATTATTGACAATTTTTTCCCAAATAAGAAAATGCAAATTACTATGTCAGAAAACACATTCCCTTGTAACCAAGCTATATTTTGTCATTCAAAATATTCACAGACTACACACGTGCAATCAAAGTTCACAAAAAATTGCTCAAAGGGGCCAGAACCTAGCTAGGCCCAGCTGTCCAAAGTCACACCCTCCCCTCCCTCAGATTTTGACGGCTACCCAAAAGCTGTCAGCTTATTTTGTTTAAATTTTTTTAGCAAAAAAATCGCACGGTGTGAAACCAATGAGCAGCAGTGTTTTACCGGGCTCAAAATCACGAGGCGACGTTAAGGTTAAATTAAGCGGGGAAAAAGCGACGTTTCATTGTCATCTTGTCATATTTTTCAAGTTTGAATGAAACGAAACCCTTTAATTGAAAGTAAAGCATTCCGTTATTTTTAAAATTTTAAATGAATTTATCTTGACTTGAAGCACGAAATTTTCATCTTCAAAAATATCCATTTTGAAGAAGCGCGTCCCTATATAATTCATAACAATCACGCTTTAGCGGAAGCTGGAAATTAACATACGAGAAAAACATCAGGAAGTTAATATTCAAGAAAAATATTGGCTGCGGTCACATCTAGACTGCTAACTATAGTTAAGACGGCGTTAACTATAGTTAGCTATTTCGGTAATTTTAGTCGGTAAAACTGAAATATTAACATTCTCCCTGCTAACCTTGGATATTCGTGGAAAAGATGTATCAATTTTTCCGGCAGATGGGCAAGATAACGTCTTAACTCAAGCAATGGTAACCTGCGGAAAAATAAATCAATACATGCGAATTAACTGCTGGCTTTTTAGTATTTGAGTTCAAGAGGGACAAACTCGAAAAACTACTAAGTCTTGTAAACTGATCCTACCTGTCTTTCTGTGGCACCTACAGCCTGACTGAAACAAAGAGAGAGAGAGCGATTCAAACCACTTGTGGGCGTTGGGTATGTTGCAATGCGCACTTTTTATTGGTTGTTGATGACATAATGAGTAAGGTGATTGGCTGAATTGAAATGGTAACGTGTCCTGTTGCCCTTGCTCTAGCACGAGGATATCCTTGACAATGCTCACTGCGTGTGTCTAGCTCTTCCTCACATTAGGTTCTTTAGATTTTGTGTCATTTAATTATTTTTGGTAACATAATAACACATGTACATAACGTTTACATAAAGTTCCGAATCTAGCGAACCCCGAAAGAAGCACCCCCTCCGAAAATTTTGATAAAAATAGCGATAATGTATTGCTCTCCGAAAGTAGTGAACGCAAGCATAACTTCGCTTTCTGTATAATTATGTGTGTAGCGATTAAAACATAAAGACCGTGTGGGATATGCAAAAGTATGGTCTTTCTGTTGTTTGTTGATATGACGTTTCCAGTGATTGATTGCATCGAATTCTTGACTTCTGCTCTTCTTTAGCTTAGGGTTATGCGAAAACACTTTTAACAGTCTTGACAACGGTTATTGCTTTAACAAGAATTCACAGCCTGTCACGATCTGCAAAAGGTGTTTATATCTAGTCATAGATATGACTAGTATATCTTAGTCATATTCTGCGTTTGTTCTAAGCAATACATAGAGGGTGCTGATTATTTTTATACTTTAAGTTGTGTTTAATGACATTATTAACCAAGCAACTGTTTGGCTGTTATAATTTGTCAGCCAGACATTATGTGTTTCAAGCTGAATGCCTTTTCGTTTTTTTTTTTTTTGTTAAAAATTTAATTTTATTGCAGAGGAAAAGGCTGCGCGAAAACTTTTATTTTAAACAGAAATACTCATCAATCCAGCGCGATACTTGAACCAAAATTCTGTCACAGCCACCCTGAAGCCGATTACAAATAACAATTACTATAAGCCAAAAAATCATTCCTGTTAGCAATATGCAAATCCCGGTACCCTTCTAGAATTGCTGATGGCCGGCACTCCATCTAGAATAGCGGACCATCCTTTTCTTTCTTAGAAGAGCTACACAAAAAGAATAACTAGATGACAATAATTCTTGACAACAATTCTGTTATTAATGCCTTCGACTTTGTTCAAAAGCCCGCTGTCATTTAGCTTGAAATTTTGAGGATTTTGTTAGAAGCCAATATCAAATGATTAGAACGACAAGACAATCTAATTTAGGGCCTGTTTACATTTTTTTATTTTATTTTATTTTATTTTTTTTTAATGCTTTATTGAATAAACAAACATAACATACAATACAAGTGATAAATAAAATAAAAAAATAAAAACTATATACACGAAAGCAAAAAGCAAAAATAAGTACATTCAAATACATTCAAAATGTAAACAATATAACATCGAAATAAACGGAAAAACAAATAAATGCTAGGCGCTATTAAAAAACTACATAGGTAAGTGGCATTAAAATAATTATGACTATAGTTATTACTATATTAGACTAGATTTCGGAGACGTTGGTAGTGGCAAAGAATGCTGGGATAAAGTTTTTCGCGATAAAGCAATGCCATTTGTCATTAAACGGCTTGATAGTTTTGTTCTTAATTGCAATGTATCTTTCCGTCATTATGATTTCTCGAAACTGTAGTTTAAATAGTGAAAAATTCAAGGAATCTTCAACTAAGTTGCATTTGTAGATAAAATACTTTGCCACTAACAAAGCCAAACTAAGTAATTGATGGTGTTTGAATGAGTTAACAGGTCCATATAAAAGAGCGGCGTCAGTTAAGTGAATATTTTCGTTGGTGTTTTTTTGACCACCAATCAAGAAATTCGCTCCAGAATAAGGTTGCGTGAGAACATTTTACAAGCATGTGCTCGGTTGTATGTCTTCCTTTTTTACATAAATGGCATAAATCGTCAGATGCAAGATTTGCTTTTTTAAGTTTGTCTTTCGTATATAGAATATTGTGATTAATCTTAATTTGAAACATTATTAACTTTGTATTCTTAGTTGTAGAAAAAGGCCAATTGTATATTGTTTGCATATCAGAGCCATCCAATCCATAGCTGATGATTCGGTTTTCATTAGTTGGTGGTTGGAATTTATTTTCAATAATTATATTATGCAGAGCAGCGTTGGAAAGATTTTCGTCACTGTCATACCAGCTGTGGTTGCGCGATTGTCCCTGACTTTGGATTGGTGGAATTTTCCATTTACTTTTGATTGCGCTAAGAAGACCGTAATATTTAGTGAAATTTGTCCTTAGGTTAAATCGATTGATGAATTGGTGATACGATAGAAATTTTTTCTCTGGTATCAACTAAGAGGTGTTTAACGTTTTGAACACCTGCCTCGTACCACGACTTGTAAAAAACCGGCTTTGTTGCAATTTTTATGTCCAAGTTGTTCCAAATTGTGACACCGTACGGATCTATTTTGTCTTGATCTGTTTCGAATTTGAATTTTTTTATCATTTCCCAGCAATTGAGAATTTCTGTATAAAAAGAAGGGGTGTTATTTAGTGTAAGTTCATTGGTTTTGCTTTTTGTAATTGCAAGATAGTAGAAACTTGAAACCACCTAAGTGTTCTGTCGAGTAATTTGGGATGATTTTCCACGGCGCGTCAACATTGGTACTAAATCTTCTCACCCACGAAGCTTTCAGAGCTTTATTCATTGAGTCGAACTCTGTCATTTTTAAACCGCCATTGCTTTTGTCTCCGATTAAAGTGTTCTTTTTTATCTTATGTGGTTTGATATCCCATATAAAGTCGAATGTTACCTTATCGACCTTTTTGGAGAAGTTTTCTGTTTACATGATTCCGGAATGACTTTCATTCCGGAACGAGTTCATTCCATCCCCATACATTTCTCTGTATCTGTTTACATGATACCGAGACGAAAGTCAAGTCATTCCGGAATGAGTTCATTTCGGTTTTCATTCCGGAATGAAAGTTTCGTTCTGGAATGACATTTTATTCTGGTATCATGTAAACACAGAACCAATGAAACCGCAACTCGTGAAACCGCATACGGACTCCACAGTTTGAATTCAGAGCGAAAAACGTAATAGCATTTACTGTTTAGCCCAAAGAAGCAGCTCTATGGTCAAACTACTCGTTAAAATTGCAGATACGGGCATTCATGGGCACAAAAACATGTTTGCGCGAAACATGCGCCACCTTGTTTTGATCTCGCGCGATAACCTGCAAGTGAAAATGCCTTTGGCTGAACGGTCGATTCTGTCATGTAAAAGCAGAACGAACTTTATTCCGGAACGAGTTTCGTTCCGGAATGAAAGTCATTCCGGTATCATGTAAAAAGAAGACTCACAAGTAGGAGAAACTAAGTTGTCGCAAGGTTCGCTCTTGGATTATCGTCCACCGTTTCGTTTTAAGGCTCCCGCCAAGTGGAACTGAGCCCGGACCGAGAACGACGATGAACTCTGTGTCCAGATCGATTAAAAATGTTTAGTGAGACGGCTTGTAATTCTGGGATGGAGACTGTTTTATGCAAACCAGGCTTGAGGTCAATTTACACAGTACAACTTTACAACTTAGTTGCATGCGAGTTTTGTTGCGCACGTTGCTGTCGTCATGCAAAATTGGTTGACGCTTCGAGCCTCCCAGGGTTAAACACATATTTAAAAACATATTTTAAAATCCTACAATCGTACTAAGTCAGTTGTAGCTTTGATTTACACGAAACGATTCGTGTCGTCGACATTTTGCATGCTTGTCGCAAACTCGTACCCAGTTGCTATTTATGTGTTTGTTTGTTTGTTTGTTTGTTTTTTTTTTGTTTGTTTGTTTTGTTTTTGTTTTGTTTTTGTTTTGTTTTTGTTTTTTGGGGGGAGGGAGGGGGGAGGGAGGGGGGATTGAGAGAAGATTGGATACAAGTATAAATAAAGGCGTGCGCGGTTCATGGGGCCAACCCATGTCACCCCGCATGCCTCAATCCGCCCTCATAACTAATCTTCTCCCCCCCCCCCCCACCAAAAAGAAAACACGTTAATAGCGACTGTGTACGAGTCTGTGCTAGTCACATGTTATAAAGGCGAACTGTCTAAAATCGTCCATTATGGACTGTCTTGAGACAAGCTGACAACTTAATTTAGCTTCACGAGTGCTCACCATGTTTCCCAAGTGCATCTACACTTTGGGACAATTCAATGTAAGGGAAAGACAAGGACCGTATCTCTGTCATTTAGATATTTCCCCTTTAGTGATTCCCACTTTAGCGATTTCCTCTTTTAGAGATTCCCTATTTTAGAGATTCCCCCTTTTAAAGATCCCCATTTTAGAGATTCCCCCTTTAAGTAATTTCCCCTTTTAGAGATTCCCCATTGCCTGTTTCCTCGAATCCCTGTTCTCTGTTTTAGAGATAGCCATTTGAAGAAAAATAAATCGTTTTATAGTCTATTTTATTCGCTAGATGGGAATAATAAATTAGTTACATATTTTAAGGCCCATTTACAAGAGAGAAAATTTGTGGCAGGGCTCGGATAAAAATGGTACGCGTACCGAAAAAAATGGTTCGGCACGGATAAATTTTGTTGTGTAAAATTGGTACGCGTTCCTGAAAATCTAACCCGGCTCGAATAAAATGTGTAGTGTAAACGATAAGTCGCGATGAACCAACTAATAAATTTGCAGAAATTCCACTCGATCGACATGGCGGTGTGTTAGACGCGTATTTTAAGAAAAATAGTTACCAAGAAAATCTCATTAACATTCATGGAGGAACTAGCATGACGTTCAGCAGTCTTCTTCGGTCGCTTTCTCCTAAGTTCGTGATTGTTAGTGTCCAGAGTCGAAAGCTGAAAATCTGCCTCGGAAGAGCATAATGTAAGGAGTTAATCCAAATAATGCGGGGAGAATAAAATAATAATAAAAATAATCGTCGTCGTTAATAGGGGAGGTACAAACCATCACTGCTGTCATTTACTGCTGCCATTTGAACAAGAACCATATACCTTCATCGCTTTTTAGACTTCTGGGAAAAAGGCAAATCGGATCCGCGACTCGTATGTGACGTTTAAATGAAATAGCGGCATGCAAACTAAGACCGAATCGCGTACGCTGGACAAGGTGTTGAGCCTTTTACCCGCACCAAAACAATATTTAACGCAGTTTAGCACGGTAGAAAAAGGGACGTGTAAACAGGATATCAGTTAGCCTGCGAACAGGCTTTAGCGCTCTTCGGAAATCTCCGGAAAGCCTGTTCGCAGGCTAGGTATCAGTGCAATTTTTTTGGTACGCGTACCAATTTTATCCGAGCCGTGCCACAAATTTTCTGCCGTGTAAATGGGCTTTTGTTACTTTTGGTCAGTCGACGTTTTAAGTTCGATGCTCGTCTCCAAGTAAGATTTAATTATTTATAACAAAATCTCCACAGAAAGAAAATTAAATTGCTCCTTGCATGGCTTCAATTAAAGCACTGTTCCAATAACGCAGATGAAATGGGTTCAAAATCCAGAAATGTTAATCACGTTTCTTTGCAATTGTTCAATTTGCAATCACAACTGCAAAGATCACATCTTTACTGAAGAATTATCAATCAGTTTTATTATGTTTTATCTGGCAAATGCAACTAACTTTCATAGCTCTGAGAGCTACAAACTGAAATTACAAACATCTAAAGCTTCGGTTTCATTCAACAGGCTCGTGGTCAGTAGCAAATACTGTAAACCCGTGATCCTGTATGCAGGATGTGATGAAAGAACAGATAAAGCACAAGAAGCAAACATTATTATTTATCGCAATTGTAGCACCAAATGAATGGCAACCTTTCAACTCTACGACACTTGAAGCTCTAGCCAACTGTTTGCAACATTGTGAATGAGAGTTAACAAAAACTGATGCCGTGAGTTATGGAATTGAAGTTCTCTAGCTTTTTTTTGACATCGGATAGCCAGATAAAAATAATATAGTAGGCTTTTTTAACATGACTTTGAATTAAATAGAAAAAAAAATATTCAGAAGGATAAGCGACATAACTTTTATTAAATTTATTTTTATTTAGTACAAGAACGAAAGTTACCATCCTAAATATTATTATACGCTTTGTTGAACAGACATTTTTGCATTAAAAGTGTTCTAGATACTTTTTATCCAAATTCTTCTCCTTGGAGACTTTGTCTGTAACTACATTTCGCCAAAAGGCTTTAGATCCCTGTGATATCGCACATCATTTTTATTATCAAAACAAGATCACCCCAATTGATTCTTATACAGCCACAGTAACAAACTTGAGGGCTTCTAAAAGAAACGAAAAATAATAATCATATCAAATCATATCACAAGTGAAGAAAAGCATTGGAGATGCATGGCGCAGTAATGGAAGCAAGAAATTGCTGTTGTTGTTATACTATAGTTTCATATTGGTGGAACTCTTCTTTCGTGTTATTGTATTAATGGATTTCAGACATAGGTTTTTACGAATCTGCCGCATAAAAGTGAAGCAAATACATGGATTCGCTACACAATGACACAGCGAAAACAAAATGGCAAACTGGCCAAATATTTCAAAGCCTAGACTACAGTGAGGGATTGAGCTTGAAAAATAAAGATGAAGAAACTGTAAAGCAAGAAAAGGTAACCAGCACGAGGCAAATGCCAAAACGATCACTGCAGACATCTTAAGCAGCTTTTTGTTCCTTTTCTTGTGTCGTTGATTGACGATGGAAGTACGAAAAGGCGCCATTTCATCGTTCTTTAGTTTCACCAAGATTATCGTCTGAAGTATACAAACTGTTACTAGTGGCACAATCAAAACAGTAACAAGTAACGCAGTGTAATAGTGGGTATGTGTTAACTCGTGATTTAAGGCCGGCTCCCAGTTTGTGATACAGAAAGCTTCTCCATTTCTTGTCTCCAAACTGAAAGTATAGAAATATGGAGAATGAATTGCCATTGCTAAAATCCAAGTAAAAAGGATGAAAAGTCGTCGCCTTTTGACAGTGATTCGACGATATCTTCTTGTGAATACCACAGGGACCAACCTATCTGCGGTAATTAGAAGGACACAGCACAGACACAGCGATGGTTTCATCCGCGACAAAGGCACAAATCTTACAGAGGATCTCCTCAATCCATCCGTGGACTACAAAAACCATCGACTCTTTAATATGAACCACTATCTCTCGAGGAAAGTGAACTATGGAGAACAACAAATCTGAAATAGCTACCGGTTGGCCAAAATCAAGTTCATCGTCTTATTCGATTTTAGAGAGGCGAAGATAAGAAGAGTATTTCCCACAAGCGAAGCAATCAGAAGGACACTATAAATTATATGGCAGCAAAACTTATCATGATAGCCACAAAAAAAATAGAAAGCAAACAGGTGCCGTTTTGGGCGTTGTGGCCTTCAAACTCTTCATCATCTAAGTTTGTTGTTGAGCTGTTGTTGGCAAAAATCATAATCGAAAACGGCAACCTGCGAAGAAGAAAAAGTTCGACTGATCAGCGAATCCAAGATATGCAAAACAGTGAAAAGACCCAAATAAAAATTGTTTTATATTTTTGTCTGATTAGCATTTTGATAGTTTAGGCTGATACTTAGTGGTTTACTTGAATACAAAAAAAGGATGACTCTGAATTTAATTACACCAAATGGATCTAACGATTTAGGATGAGATAAGAACATGAATATAAAATAATAATAATGTTATAATAATAGTAATAATATAAGAAAAGATAAAATCTGCAAACTGATAGCAACACGGTGGAGAGATAATACTGAAACTATCTAAGGCTGTTTTATTGTTTGAATGATGGGAATTCATGTTTCAGTGCACGCGCTTCATTTTTAGAATTTGATTTTTATTCTTTTTGCAGTGTGTTTTGCCTCGTGAGCTAACTTTCATGTGCAACTGAAAACATAAAAAGTCGTAAAAATGATGAATGTATGGAGTGTTAAGCGGTAGATATCGAATTAAAAACAAAAACAAACCTTATTCATCAGGCACCTTATGTCTGCCAATACTTCGTTTCTGGACAATTGTGGCTGCCGACAAAAGCCCTTTTCACATTAACTTTTGCATATTTGCATAACAATACAAAGTATAATTTATACAATGGGCCCATGTGGTCGGCCTGTGTTAAAGACTTTGAGACCTGCATTTGAACTTGCATGCTCGCTCGCGAGAAGTGCCGTATATCGTAGATCGTTTATCGGATGTTACGCTACAAGATAGCGCAGCTTTTGTTAAACAATCCTCCAACACAAAACGCGCAAAAAACCATTCATGAGATATGCGATAACTTCGATCTCGTTGATGCCTGGAGAATATTGAACCCCGAAGAAAGAAGGTATACTTGGCGACAAACACAGCCTTCTGTCCACTGTAGATTAGACGTCTTCTTAACAAGTCAAAGTTTTCTGTTCAGCATTATCTCCGCAAACATTCTACCGGGCTTTAAGACAGACCACTCAATGATCACATTAAATATATCCCTTCACTCAATTCCAAGAGGGCCTGGTTTTTGGAAACTCAACACATCACTTCTCGCCGATAAGGACAACATTGATTTGATAAGATTAACTATCCGTGAAACACAGAATGATACGAAAACGATGAGTCCATAAACCCTGCGCTTCTTTGGGATATGATTAAACTTAAAACTCGGGAAAAATCCCTTAGCTTCGCTGCTGCCAAAAAGCGCAAAACTTTGAATAAACAGCATGAGCTAGAAGAAAAAATTGCCTTACTAGAGAAAGAACTGGAACAGCCGGCTGCCGTCAGCGAAACGCAAAAAACAAATAAAACACAACAACTTGAGTTATTCAAAAGCGAACTAGAAGAGATAATCAAAGTACGTACCCAAGGGGCAATCTTGAGATGTAAAATTAAATGGTACAATGAAGGTGAAAAAACACTAACTATTTTCTCAACCTTGAGAAAAGACATTTCAAACTGAGTACAATAAGCCAGCTTAAAATCACTGATCAAGAATTTGTCACATCCTACAGAGAAATCCTTGCTGAATGTGAAACCTTTCATAAAGAGCTCTACACATCCCAGAAAAATGTGATACCACGAGAAAGCGCTTTTTTCCAATCTGAAAATGACGCGGTTCTGGACCACAATGAGGCAATGAGCTGCGAAGGTCATTTAACAGAACAAGAGTGTCTAAAAGCGCTAAAAAGCATGGATCGGGACAAAAGCCCTGGAACTGACGGACTCCCAGCTGAGTTTTACAAAACTTTTTGGAAAGACGTGTCTCCCCTTCTGATAAGTGCTCTCAACTATTCGTATGATGAAGGAAGCCTTTCGATCACACAAAGACGCGGAATCATTAAACTCATACCAAAAAAAGACGCAGAACCACATTTAATTAAGAATTGGCGGCCACTGACTCTCCTTAACTGCGACTACAAAATAGCCGCAAAAGCTATTGCAAATCGAATAAAATCGGTTATCCAAAAACTTATCAACAACGACCAGACGGGTTTCCTAAAGGGTCGATTTATTGGAGAAAACATAAGATTGATAGATAACATCATTAACCATACTTCCCGAAAAAATATCCCAGGGCTATTGCTTTTTATAGATTTTGAAAAGGCCTTCGACTCGCTTGAATGGTCTTTTATTGAGCGCACGCTCCAGTATTTTGGGTTTGGCCCTTCTCTGATAAGCTGGTTCCAAACATTTTACAATAACATCGAAAGCTGTGTCTTAAACAATGGCTGGGGAGCTGTTTTTCCGAATACAAAGGGGCGTTAGGCAAGGTTGCCCTCTTTCGCCTTATCTATTTATATTATCTGCTGAAATCTTAGCTAAAGCAATCAGATCGAACAAGAGCATAAAAGGAATACATGTAAACAACTCAGAAATCAAAATAAGCCAGTACGCAGACGACACAACCTTCATTCTTAACGGCACTAGGGAGTCATTATCCGCCACACTTAAGACGATCGAAACTTTTGGAAGTATGTCTGGTCTCAGACTTAACAGCAAAAAGACCGAAGCTCTATGGATTGGATCAGTGGTGGGAAATAAGGAAAAACTTTTTCCTGAGAAGAACTTTAAATGGCCAGAACAGAAAGTTAAGGCCCTCGGCGTCTGGCTTTCTACTGATCCTAGCATCACATTAAACATAAATTATAGGGAAAAAACGGACAAAATTAGAAACATTTTAAGCAATTGGAAATATCGCCGGCTAACGTTACTCGGCAAAATCCAAGTAATCAAAAGTCTAGCAGCATCTCAACTTACGTACATTCTAGCCCCTTTGGCGACAAATCATAAAATTATCAAAGTAAACGATCTCTTCTACAGCTTCCTTTGGGACAACAAGGGTGATAAGATTAAGCGAAGTGTCATGATAAACGACTATAAAAACAGAGGTTTGAGAATGGTTGACATTGTTTCTTTTACCAAATCGCTCAAGACTGTTTGGATTAAAAAATATCTTGACGACTCTAACCGCGGGAAATGGAAAGAATTTTTTGAACTTGAACTTGGGAAGTATGGCGGCAAACTAGTCTTCAGATGCAACTTACATAAACGTGACATTTCAAAGTCGATATCGGTCCAAGACCCTTTTCTACAAGAAATTTTAGAAATATGGTCAGAGGCTAACTTTGATGACAAAATCAAAACCGAGCAGCAATTTCTGGAACAACACATATGGCATAATTCACTAATTAGAATCGAAAACAGACCGGTTTTCTACAAACATCTTTTCCTGTATGGAATTACTAAGGTAGGCCAGTTAATGACGGACTCGCACAGTTTTCTCCCTCTTGCAGATCTTATCAGCACTCATATACGAATACAACCTATAAAGTATCTAGGCCTCATTTCTGCCCTTCGGTACCATTACAATTCTAACTGTCTTTGCAAAGAATCTTGTAGCACAGAAAATCCCGATACCTTCTCCGAGACTTTTATTAAGAACGATTAAGCGAACAGATTTGTATACCAGAAGCTCCTCTCTTCCAAAAGAACCGCACCTTTAAGATGCCAAGAGAAATGGAACGACAGTATTAAATCTGATGAAAGATGTTCTGCTGACTGGACTAGTGCCTATTGTTTGGCAGCTAGTTGCACAAAAAGCACAAAACTCGTAAACTTGCAATTCAGATTTCTTCATCGTATTTTACCAACGAACCTTTTCCTAACAAAAATTGATATAAAGCAGGACCCAAACTGCTCTTTTTGTACCAACCATCCCGAAAACCTGATCCACCTGTTCTGGAACTGTACAATAGTAGCAACCTTTTGGGAAACTTTGACTGAAAAACTTAAACAGGTTAACCTAATAACGATAGACTATCCAAAACACGCCGCCATATATCTGGGTCTGAGACCAGACACCACCAAGTTTTCACTTCAATTAAATTTCTGCTTTCTTCTGGCAAGACATTATATATGGAGCTGCAGAGTCAACAAGAAGATCCCGGTTTTAACAACTTTTCTTATGTCCCTTAAATCGCAGTTTCATATAGAGTCCAACAACCTAGATACTACCTCTAAGAAATGGAATCTTTTACTTCCACTTCTCGACATTACGTAGTCTCTTTTGCCAAAAAAAAAAAAACAACTCTCTCGTATATTAACCTTCTTTAAGCGAACCAAGGCCAAAGTGCATTTGAGAGATAGATATACATTTTTTGTTTTATATTACTTATCTAGGATATCTTTCTGCACCAATTGTTATCAATTATTATCAACTATTAACTATAAATAACATTTAGGATTAAATATTAATTATTAGTAACTGCTGTTAATCAAACTGAACTATATGAAGTAGCTATCGCGTATAATATTTGTTAAAAAATAATAATAATGAACTGATGTAATAATAGGCAAAAGGAAACCTTTTTAGGCAGAGGAGTCGCTCCTTTATTTATTTATTTATTTATTTATTTAATTTTTCTTTCTTGTATGTTGTTAATGTAAGTAATATTTTTCGTAGTTTCTTTTCGTGTAATAAGTGTTATTGTTTTTGTGAATGAATAAAAAAATAAATAAAAAAAAAAAACACAAAAGTTGCCAGCTATGTTTATTTACGTTAATTTTTGGCAAATTTTCTGAAAATGTTTCAAGACCCTCTTGGGAATTGTCATCGCTTCAGCGATTATCCATTTTCCCCACTGATAAATTTGCTCAACACAATTTGTTGATGCGGTCAGCGGCAGTACTTTAAAACTAACTTGGCGGCTGGTTTTTCAAAACAAACTTGCTCGATTTTCTTTCTTCCATTTGATGCTGCTGTTGTATTCGTCGACCAGAAAAATGTTAAGACGATTATCGTCACTTGTTCCACGGACCACTTCGGACACATTCAGTATTGATGCGGAGTATGGCAGCAATCAAGCAAGAGGAATTCGAACTCTACCGGACATAACAAGTAGCGTGGCCGAAAAAGGGGAAATAATTTCAAAAGTAATGCCATGGAAATGATTCCTTAAAAGAAGAGCGGTGGCAATTTTAAGATGAGACTTAAAATATTCTCCTTTTTTATGATAACATGTTATTTCCGTTTGTGGATTAAAGTCAGCCGAAGTCGAAATTGATAAAATTTGGAATTGTGCTAGTGACATTTGAGTTCGGTTGTTTGCCGGATTTCTAAAACTTTACTCCGTTTATATCTCCTCAAATTCTCGCGTGCTACTAAATATTTTTTCATGGTTTTAAAAAACTATCTTTGTACCTTTCAGAAAAATAGAAGACTTTCTCGGAGTAAGTCAGAATTTTAAGAAATTTTGATTTCTGCTACGGCCCTTTGCCCGCTACTTGCAAATGGCGTGGACATTGTCTTGTCTAAATGACTATCATTTAAAAAAATTGAAATGATTTGATTTGGTTTTGCCACTTGTGTCAAGTACTATGGTATATCTATTACTTGCGTTATTCTTGTATTCGTCCGTTAAATATACGCTTGGCGGCAAGCATTTAAAATTGGGCTAATTTCGGCTTGCTGAAAGGCCCGTTTTGGGGGTTTCGGATATCGATGACTTTAGCTTCAAAATAAATCTCGAGTATTATCAAGAACGAGAACCAACGTAATGTGTTTTCCTTTACCTTATATCAACCTTGTTTGGTGGAGAAATTTTGAAGGAAATCGAATTTTCATCCAACTTGAGCGGTCGATCCTTACACGGACAGTCACTTAAGTTTCTGTGGAAACGTTTATGCATGGAGCCACTACATACGCTCAAAACGGCGGCTTAAATTCAACTGGAGGACAGGTGTTTTTGAATTATTCTGACTGGATGAACGACAGCTTGTAGATAGCTAATTTATTTTTCGTCGTCCAAAGAAGAATATTCATATTTCTGTTGAAATTAATATTAAACAACAGTTGCCAAAAATGAAACACAATCTGCTATAATTAAATAGAAAAAAAACATTGAACGATAAGTAACATGATACTTACAAAATGTATTTAAGTCCAAGTACGAAAGTAACCATCCAGACATATTTTTGCATTTACAGAATCCTTTATACTTGTTCGGGACAATTCACAGAATCTTTTCAACACGCAGTTGTAAACTCAACGCTTTAATTGCGATGCTCGTTGTACCAATGTACAAACATCTCCACGGCTTGACAACTTAATCGACACGCTGACTTGTTACGCCTACGGTAAAAAACTGAACAAAACAAACCTAATTTTACAATACATTCGGAATATAAGAAAAAACGGGAACTATGAAATCAAAACTTACATGTTCTGTGCGGTTTAGGTGGTAAAAACTGTATCAAAAAACAACACTGTCGAGCAATCCGCCCGACACGAAACTCTTTCCATCACAAAACCATGTGCGATCGAGTCACGTGACTCGATCCAGTCCGAGCAACTTGTGCACAGTTAATAACGGACCTAAATCAATTTCCGGTTATTAATTTCGGCCGCTAGTCGGCCTCAACATCCACCCCGCCTTGGGGCGATCTCCTAAAGCGTCCCAAATATGTGGCTTCTCACATGGACTTCAGGTTACACGCACTTCTTCTTACATGGAATTCAGGTCATTTTCTAACAAACATAGTTTCTGTATAGGACGAACATAGACACTGTCCTTAGTTTTAACTTTAACAGTTCGCACCAAGCCATCTGGCCCAGGGTACGTCTCAATGACACGTCCAAGGTTCCAGTGTCCCCTCGGGGTGTTATCGTTGACTAGCAGCACCAATGCATTGGGTTTAACATTAGGCAACGCCTTTAGCCATTTAGCTCGAGGCTGCAGGATGGGTAGGTATTCTTTAAGCCATCTTTCCCAAAATAAGTTGGCAAGAAATTGCACCTGCCTCCACTTCTTCTTGTACATGTCAGTCTTGTTGAAGACTCCGGGTGGTAAGCAAACAACCTTACGCTGCATCAAGAAGTGGGCTGGCGTCAGTGGCTCAAAATCACTTGGATCATCCGAGTTTGCTGTTAGGGCTCGGCCGTTCAGAACACGCTCGACCTCAGTAAGCAGCGTCTGCAGGACCGCGTCTGTGACCACATGTCCACCTAGGATAGATTTCAGGACCGTCTTCGCGCTTCGAACCAAACGTTCCCACACGCCGGACATGCTCGATGCAGTAGGGGGCTGGAATACCCATTTGCAGCCGTATTGGATAAGCTCACTCTCGATCCGTCCCTGGTTCCATTCATCAAGACTCTCCTTCAACTCGCGCTGAGCTCCGACAAAATTAGAGCCATTATCGCAACGTATCTCTTTCACTTCGCCTCTACGATTGATAAAACGCCTCAAGCACAGGATGAAATCGTCGGTGTCCATTGAGTTAACCACTTCTAGGTGGACACAACGAGTGGTTAAGCAGGTGAAGAGACAGCACCAACGCTTTGTGGTCCCGCGGCCATGTTTAACGTACAGGAGGCCAAAAAGGTCCATTCCTGAGTACGAGAATGGTGGTTCATATGCCATGAGCCGTGCCTCCGGTAAAGGTGCCATCTGCTGGACCATGGGTTTGGCAAGGACTTTCTTGCACTTGACGCATCGGCTAAGGACTGTGCGAACTAGAACGCGGATTTGTGGGATCCAGAAGTCTTCCCGCAGTTTGGCTATCACATGCTCACGCCCCAAATGGCCAATGAAGTGGTGGACATGACGAACAATCTTCTCAGCTACGGCATGGTTTCTGGGCAGAATGGTTTGCCGGCCCATAGTAGATTCTGCTACTCTTTTCTGGCCACGTCCATTCACTCTCAGTACTCCCTGGGCATCCAATTCGGGATTCAAGGCAGCAATCTTGCTCGATGCTCTGACGACACCATTTGACTTCAAATCTTTAATCTCCTGTGTGTATGCTGAGCTCTGGACAATCTTCGCAATAGCCACCGTAGCTGCATTCAAATCATCGACGGTTAACCTTCCAGTCACGACCTTGTCTTTATCTCTAATGAACTGTGTAAATCGTAAGAGCCATGCTACCTTGCGTCTGAGGCGGGTCCAATCTGAGCAGGTTGTTATCAGAACTTGGAGGGGGTGCTCCGCAGGATGAAGGAGGGATTCAAATTCTGGGTTTTCTTTCTTTGCTGCAGCTGGATCAGGGGTCAGTTCCAGAGAGTGTACATGAGTTTCTTTCTTCAGCTCCAGACCTTCAGTAGGCAAAGTTCTACATTCTTGTCCTGGCCAGGAGTCTTCTGGTCCCCACAGAAAGTCAGGTCCACGAAGCCAATTGTGGTTGGCGGTCAGAGAAGATGGGGTCATTCCCCTTGACACATAGTCTGCAGGATTCAAAGTTCCTGGCACATGATTCCAATCTTGCACAAGTGAGTGCTCTTTAATCTCTTCAACTCTGTTAGCTACGAAGGTTTGAAGTCTTCGTTTCTCATTCTTTAGATAGTGCAGTACTATCTCACTATCAGTCCATAGGAAAGTCCTGTCAATGTTCAGTTCTAATTCTTCTCGTAACATTTTGCACATGCGAGTTGCAAGTACAGCTGCCTGCAACTCCAGTCTAGGAATACTGACGAACTTCACTGGTGCATTCCTAGCCTTGCCCATAACGAAGGTACAATGGACTCGTCCATCCGTGTTCTCAACACGCAAATATGATGATGTCCCATAGCCAACCTCAGATGCATCTGAAAAGACATGAAGTTGCAACTTGCATTCTCGCGGGTCATCATCTGGTAGGAAATAGGATCGCGGGATGAGCAACTGTGATAAGGAAGGTAGCTGAGACTTCCAAGACCTCCACTTCAACAGAGACTCTTCGCTAATGGGTTCGTCCCATCCTAAATTGGCCTTCCACAGGTTCTGCACTAAACATCTTGCAGCCAGCGCTACAGGCGCAGCAAACCCTAATGGGTCAAACAAGGAACAAACAGTTGATAGGATACCACGTTTGGTCTCGGGGCGGTCAAGGTCCTTTATCTTGAAGCCCAGAGTATCATCTCCAACAAACCAAAGTATTCCCAGCGCTCTTTCAATGGGTGGATCATCCAAATCGAGGTTAAGTCCTTGCTTGGACAGCTTGTCGCTTGGAACTGCCTTGAGCACTTCCTTTGAATTTGACGTAAACTTAGTCAGGTTGAAGCTACCTCGGGCAAAGATGTTGACCATGTCTTGAGCCAGGTGAATGGCTGACTGCTCATCATTCTGGGAAGGGAGAGCGTCATCAACATAGAAATTTCTTTTTACAGCTGCGATGACACTGGGGCTGAAGTCCTCGGCATTGTCGTCAGCGACTCGCCGCAGAGTGGAATTTGCAACACAAGGGGAGGACGCTGCTCCAAATATGTGTACTTGCATAACATAAACATCGGGTGGGTCTTCATAGCCATTTGTCCACCAAAGGAACCTCAATGAGTCCTGGTCTTCTTTCCGTACACGTATCTGGTGGAACATTCCTTCAATGTCTGCAGCAATACCAATTGTACCTTGGCGAAAACGCAGGAGAACACCAACTAAACTGTTGGTCATGTCTGGCCCGCTTAATAGATTCTTATTAAGCGAAGTTCCTTCGTATTCGGCTGCCGCATCGAAAACTATGCGCACCTTTCCAGGCTTGGTAGGGCTAGTTACCGGGTGATGTGGGAGATACCAATGGTTACTGGATTCCGTAGCCAACTCTTTCTCTGACAACTTGCGAGCGAATCCACTGCTGATGTAACCGTCCATTACTTCACGATACTTAGTGGCCATCTCCTCGTTACCCGATTTCGTCAAGCGACGTCGCAAGGACTCTAGGCGTTGTTTCGCCATAGCAAGATTATTTGGAAACTGGCGCTCATCCTTCTTCCAAAGCATGCCCACTTCATAACGTCCATCGACGAGACGTGTGGTATCTTCAATTATTTGCATTGCTCTCTTGTCTTCAGCTGAGAGGGGCTTCTCTCCTGACTTAACAGCTCCATGGTCTTCGAGTTTCCAGAATTTCTCAATTAGGTCAACTGGCTTATGATCAACTGAAACAAAGTTTACTGAGACTCCCTTCGGATCCTTGACGCCATAGCGACCAGCAACGCACCAACCGAGGGGGTATCGACAACCATAGAGTCCTTTCTTCTCATCTTCGGGAACTCTAACTTCTTTCTGTATGTGCGCGTAGGGGATGTTGTTTCCCACGAGAATGGAGACTCTCTTAACATCAACTGCTGGAAACTCAATGCCACATAAGTGAGGGTAGTTCTGGACGTCAATTTGCTCTGGCAGGGCTCGCTGTGACTGGTTAAGGTCAGGTAGAACATAGGCTTCAGAAACCTCGATACTTTCTCCAAAACTTTCCAAAGAGCTCAAGGTAAAGGATACTCGATTAGACTCCACAACATTGTCACTGCTTGTGATTGTATTAATTCTAACCTGCTCAGGTGTTCCTTGTATGTCAAGGTAATCAACTAAACTGCGGTCAACGAGGGTGTCAGTACAGCCGCTATCTAGAAAGGCGTAGGTGGAGACAGCATTGCCATTCTCGGCGGTGATAATGACAGGAACAACGTTCAACAAAACTTGTGTTTCTGTGGTAGACAAACTGGCAGATGATATGGGTGTTGTTTCAGGTTTGCCTGAATTAGCACTTGCAGTTTGCCCCGTATTTACGCCCTCGTGACTTGTGGGATAGGAGGTAGCTGAAGGCTTGTCACCTTTATCCTTGGAATCCTTATTGATCGGTGGGTTGGGGCGGCGACTATCCTGGGTCTGATCAGTATGCAGAAGACTAAGATGACGACCAGGGCATTTTGAACATGCTGGCGGTTCAGGGCAAGAACCAGAACCGTGTCCAGGCCTTTCAAGGCCACAGTTAAAACAAAATCCACAAGATGCCGCATACTGTCGTCGGACTGCCACATGTTCACACTTCTTGATGATGGGGCAATGCTGAAGCTTGTGTCGCTTAGATTTACAGATTCCACAGTTTTTTGAGCTAGGGGCAGGAAGTTTAGTTTCAACATCCGTGGCACTGATTGTGCGATTCTTTAGTTGCTTTGGTGGAGGTGGAGGCTTAGGAGGCAACTTGGTTTCTTTATTCTCACGCTTCAACATTTGACCTCCAAACACCGGGTCGTTCCTAATGGATGCTTGTCTCTTTACAAAGGCGGCGATGTCCTTCAGCCGAGGAGACCTTCCGCTCTTGACAATCACATAATTCTCGTTTTGCCACTTGATGATGAGATCATTAGGCAGACGGCTAACTATGCGCCTAAGGTTCGTTGCAACACTTGCTTCACGTTCAACGTCGCCTTGAAGGATTCTTGTAGCCGCATTCAGCTTCTCAGAAAAGTTCGTAAGTCCAATATTGTCACCATAGGTCAACTTGGGACCTGATACGAGGTCTTCTATGCATGCTTGAGTCACCCTTATGGTCTGACCAAAGCGTTCCTCCAGGGTTTTCATGATGTCGATGAAGGAGCAACCTCTGTTTCGTTTTACCACTTCCAATGCTTCTCCGGTAACAAACTTAGGGAGGTATTCAACACGCTGGGCATCAGTTAGCAAATCGCTTTCAAGGTGCGTACAAATTTGTTCACGAAAGGAGGGAAAATCCACTGGATTTCCACTAAACTGTGTCGGTCGCATTCCACTTAGCATTTGTGCCTTCCACATTGCTGCAACGGGATCATGTGGGACCTGTTCACCACGAGTAACACCCTGTGATGGTTTAACACCAGGTACTCTAAAGGACTGGAGTGACCTTATGCTGTCAGGGGTCTTACGCACATTAGATCCTATCGCTGAGAGGGATGACCTCGGCTGAGTTGTCATGCTGAACTGGATGGTTAGGAGGGATTGGCTCTTTCTGAGAAGGATTTAGTTGAGACACCTCACTAATAGCATAACTGGCACCTGGGTTGGTATTAGGTCTGCTGGTCTCCATTTTCTCAGAAACGACTGGGGTAGAATGTGGACGTTTATCAACTAGAAATGTGGCAGCATCCAAAGGACCAGCTGCTCCAGGTGTCAAAGCTTCCTCATCGTTGTACTCCATTTCAATTTTCCATTCTAGCTCAGCTAATGTTGCTTGCTCTTCAAGACGCCTAAGTTCCATTCTTTGTTTATGTTCGTATGCCATTCGAGCTGCTTCGGCTTCTTCCTTTGCCCTAGCCCTTGCTAGGTCCAATTTCATTTTTGAGACAAGCACCTTTTTCAAGGATTTCTTACGTGAGGATCCGGACACATTGGAAGACTTAGAGGAAACTGACACATTGTCATCACGATCCCCGTCCTGGTCTAGTAGTCCAGGATTCATCTGAGCATTTCCAGGCAAAAGGTCTATTTTTTGCAACAAACCTTCACACTCATCAATAATGTCACGGGTCTCTCGTTTTAGATTGGAATAACGACTCTGTACATCTTCCAAGCGTTCTCTCTCATTTATCCCAGCAAGGTATTTCGTATGTAGCCCTTCGAGTGTCTTCCATTTTTCCGAGAGTAGGTCAAGGTATTTCTTAGCCTCCTCTGGGCCTTGGCTGGTATTAAGCTTAGACTGAATTTCTTTCAGTAAATTTTCAATTTCTTTGCTTACATTTGTCCACAGCATAGCCGTGCTGAGTTGCTCCCGGGAATCCCTTTGCCGTTCCAATTCCGTGAAATCGACGCGGGTGTTTGGTGGGGGCCTGGGTCTGAGCGAGGGGCCATCGTAGTAGTTTAATGGCCGAGTAAACACATTTGTTGTAGTACAAATGGAACTAATGTTACCTTCTACGGCTTCTACTGTCGTCGTTCCGGGAAAATCGGGCAATCCACGATCCATTCCTGGTCCAGCATAACCCAAACGGCTCAAACCATAAACATCCATTCCACTATCGAGGCCGAAATCCAATTGATCCGACGCATCCATCGCTCGACAAATCCAATCACAATCCAATATTTAGGAAGAACATTTTTTTACTGATGTTCGGGACAATTCACAGAATCTTTTCAACACGCAGTTGTAAACTCAACGCTTTAATTGCGATGCTCGTTGTACCAATGTACAAACATCTCCACGGCTTGACAACTTAATCGACACCCTGACTTGTTACGCCTACGGTAAAAAACTGAACAAAACAAACCTAATTTTACAATACATTCGGAATATAAGAAAAAACGGGAACTATGAAATCAAAACTTACATGTTCTGTGCGGTTTAGGTGGTAAAAACTGTATCAAAAAACAACACTGTCGAGCAATCCGCCCGACACGAAACTCTTTCCATCACAAAACCATGTGCGATCGAGTCACGTGACTCGATCCAGTCCGAGCAACTTGTGCACAGTTAATAACGGACCTAAATCAATTTCCGGTTATTAATTTCGGCCGCTAGTCGGCCTCAACATCACTTTCTATGCAAATTGTTCTCCTTGAGGTCTTCCTCTGTAATTGCATTTCACTACGGAAAAGGCTCTAGAAGACTGCGATATTCAGACATGATATCATTTTTATTATCAAAAAAGAGATAACCACAAGTTGCTTCTTATACACCCACACTTATAAACCTGAGGGCTTCGATGTTTATTGTTACGCACTTAAATAAACAAAAAATAATAATCATATCAAATCATATCACAAGTAACGGAAAGCATTGGAGATGCACGACGCAGTAATGGAAGCAAGGAATGGTTGTTGTTATAATGTAGTTTCCATATTGGTGGAACTCTTCTTCCGTCTGACTGTAATAATGGATTTCAGACTGAGGTTTTTACGAATCTGGCGCATAAAAGTGGAGCAAATACATGGATTCACTATGCAATGACACAATGAAAACATAATGGCAAACTGAACAAATATTTCAAAGCTTAGACTGCAGCGCGGGATTGAGCTTGAAAAATAAAGATGAATAAACTGTAAAGCAAGAAAAGGTAACCAGCACGAGGCAAATGCCAAAACGATCACTGCAGACATTTTAAGCAGCTTTTTGTTCCTTTTCTTGTGTCGTTGATTGACGATGGAAGTACGAAAAGGCGCCATTTCATCGTTCCTTAATTTCAGCAAGGTTATAGTTTGTAACATAGAAACTGTTACTAGTGGCACAATCAAAACAGTAACTAGTAACGCAGTGTAATAGCGGGAATGTGTTAACTCGTGATTGAAGGCCGGCTCCCAGTTTGTGATGCAGAAAGTTTCTCCATTTCTTGTCTCCAAACTGAAAGTGTAGAAATATGGGGAGTGAATCGCCATCGCTAAAATCCAAGTCGAAAAGATGAGGATTCGTCGCTTTTTGACAGTGATTCGACGATATCTTCGTGGGAATACCACAGCGACCAACCTATCAATGGTAATTAGAACCAAGGACAGTGTGGACACAGCAATGGTGACATCCGCGACTAAAGCACAAATCTTACAGAGCATCTCCCCAATCCAACCGTGGACTACAAAAACCGGCGACTCTTTAATATGAACCACTATCTCTCGAGGAAAGTGAGCTATGGAGAACAATAAATCTGAAATAGCTATGTTGGCCAAGATCAGGTTCATCGTCAAATTCGATTTTAGTGAGGCGAAGATAAGCAGGGTATTTCCCACGAGCGAAGCAATCAGAAGGACACTGTATATGGTAGCAAAACTTATCATGATAGCCACAAAATCAACAGAAATCAAACACGTGCTATTTTGGGCATTGTGGCCTTGAAACTCCTCATCCTTTAAGGTTGTTGTTGAGCTGTTGTTGGCGAACATCGTAATCGAAAACGGCAACCAGCGAAGGGGAAAAAGTTCGACTGATAAGCGCAACCAAGAGAGGCGAAACTGTAATAAAACCCAAATAATGATTGCGTTTATATTTTCGTCCGATTAGCATTTGATAGTTTAGGCTAATACTTAGTCGTTGACTTGATTACAAAAAAGGATGCCGCTAAATGTAATTAGACCAAATGGATCCATCGATTTAGGATGAGATAAGAACATGAATGACTGTATCAAAAAATATAAAATAATAATGTTATAATAGTAGTAATAATATAAGAAAAGATAAAATCTGCAAACTGATAGCAACACGGTGGAGAGATAATACTGAAACTATCAAAGGCTGTTTTATTTTTGGAATAATGGGAAGTCATGTAACAGTGCACGCGCTTCATTTTTAGAATTTTAATTTTTTTTTCTTTTTGCACGGTGTTTTCCCTCGTGAGCTAACTTTCATGTGCAACTGAAAACATAAACGTCGTAAAAATGAATAGTGATGAATGGATGGAGTGTTAATCGGTAGATATCGAATTAAAAACAAAAACGAACCTTATTCATCAGGCACCTTATGTCTGTCAATACTTCGTTACTGGATAATTGTAGTTGCCGACAAAAGCCCTTTTCACGTTAACTTTTGCATATTTGCATAACAATACAATTAACTAATGTGGTGGCATTCTCCACCTTTAAAAATTTTAATTTTCTTTGACACCTGGAGCTATTTAAACAAACAGACCGATTTACACGGAACGGAGGAAAACATCACGTACATTTTTACATGTAGGTTATGTTTGCCGTAAACATTGTCAGAGGATCACTTTGTTGTTTATTGGGATCTATTCTTAATTTGGGCGCTACTGTAATCAATGCACCAATGGAGATCAATATGGCCGAATAGGACTGGGAATTAGCTACCGGAATAAATATTACGCGAACAGAGATCTAGTTTACAGGAAATCGCCGCTAAAAACACGAAGCAAAATACTTCTAGAAAGTTAGAAATGACTGAAACAAAGTATTAAACGAAAAATACACATTATATATTTGATGAGTTGTTTTTTAGAATCAGTATACAGACCTCTCTATAGTTTTTACTCGTGAATGCATAATGACGAGTATAGTGGGGAAGTTGAGCCATCCGTCCATCCGTCCTTCCTTCCATCGTTGTTAACATTATGCAAATTAGGTATGCTCACGGGGGCGCTTTCTAAATTTCGTTTCCCTCGGCTGTGGATAAAAATACAGCTTTACAAAGGTATCATTTCAAAGAAATAAGTGTAGAAAATACTTCACCCCTGTAAATGAGAAACAATCGTTTCCCAAACGATGAAATATTGCCTTTTCTTATATAATAATCGCGAACATTCGGAAACGATGACCAGTGACTATGTATGTGTTATTAAAAGACTGGGAAGGTTAAATCACGGCACGATTTATTAAAGGATAATCAGTAAAAGAGTAACGAAACTCTATACAAGACAGATATGTATATAATATCCGTGAAAAAAAAAATAAGAAGAAAAAAAGAATTTTAGCCACAGGGTATGAGAGTCGATCCCGGGTCACACGCTTCAGAACGCAGAGCAGTACCACTGAGCCATCGGTTTACTAAGCAATTAAAATGATGAAAAAAGTAATTCTTATACCTAAGCGACCTGTTATATGTTCACCCTCTTTAAATAAAGTTGATTAATATTATTAATCACTATAATGAATATTTTCCATCGATACTATACTGTTCAAAGGAACGATTCAAATATATCTAACGCATTCACGAGTAGGTCATAGACCTCTTTGATTAATACAATGGGCCCGTGTGGACGGCCTGTGCTAACAACTTCGAGACTGCGTTTGACCTTGCATGCTCGCTCGCGAGAAGTGTCGTATATCGTATATCAAATATATCGGATGTTACGCTACAAGATAGCGCAACACAGAAGTTGTCAGCCGCGTTTACTTACGTTAAGTTTTGGCAAATTTCCTGAAAATGTTTCAATACCCCCTTAGGAATTGTCATCGCTTCTGCGTGTATCGCATGTCGTTAATTCATGATATAATCAAGTTGACAATAACTCATATATATGTCACATAAAAATTCTCGGTGTATTATTTTTTTACCGCTATATACCTCTCAGTTCTATATTTTAGATCAACTAGTTCTTTGAATACATCAATATTTGGGATTTTTGAATGATTCCGACTCAACCAGATATGCGATTTTGCGAAGATTAAAGAATAATTCAATAAATCACTTTTGTCTATTTTCCCAATGAACACGTCTTTTAACGTAAGATCCTCCTGTTGGCCTGTTAATACAAACCAGAAATTTTTTAAGTGTTTTCCAATAGAGATGTGTCAATGCCCAACCATAGCGCGAGGCTGCACGTGGAGGGCGAGACTAATTAAAAATGCGTCCACTCTATCGGAGGCAAGGTGTTGGAGAAAGCCAAAAGTGTACTATCCTTGGTTATTTTCCATATTCTTAAATTACGGTGAGAGGCAGCCGGATCGAAAGTTTACTGTAGCGAAAGTATGGTCTTCGAACTATAACCACGCGAAGTTTTGGAGTGAGCGGATGCAATAAAAAGCATTTTTTGGCTTGTTTTTGTCGAACAGTGGTGTTTATCGAACGTCGGAAGTGTTCACCCTTGCATTAATTTAGGTAACAGCAAACTAAAATTAAAAATATCGGTTAAAAAGGGTTTAAATGCTTTAGAACAGTTAAGAAAAAACACATAGATAACATATGACGTAAAATGTAAACTTTATTAGCTGTTTATTATATTTTCTTTCGATATTAATTTTTGCTATAAAGTTTCATACAAATCCTTTTAATTTTGATGCGCCATTTTGACCGAGTTGTCAAAGCGTGAGCCTGGGCTCCGTGTGTTTAAACTTAAAGCATAGTGGTATAGAATGTAGCTAAAAATGTAAATGTAGGTTGATAGAAGTTTTTGCCCCTATAGAGACACTTTCATTTTACAGCCCAAGTCGAGCTTCCTCTTCTTGAAAAAAATACGTTGTGCCAAATGGTACATAGCATGAGACGATAATCCGTGTATTATGTAGAAGGGTCTTATTTGCTCTATTCAGTAATGTTCACAGGTACTGATAAAACATCTGAGTTGATAAATACTTTTTTAGACAAAAATCTTTTGCACAATACTCCAACATTGAGATCAGGAGATACATAGCCAGCACACATGCTACGTGATCGCTGAAAAGGAACTGTTAATGTCGTACCGATGAAGTGATTGCCAACGTCAAGGGCTTTGATGTTATCAATTTGTTAAAAGATAAGTAAAACCAAATTTACGATACTCGATATTTGATCGAAAGATGAAATATCTCCGTATTCCTTATATTTAATGATATAATTCCGTTTCCTAATGTACTTTTGGCTCTCTGTGTTCTTTAACCTATGCATTTCAGACCAAAACGAATCCGGCGTATCAAAGTGAAGCAAATACATGGTTTCACTATACAATGACACAACGAAAAAAGAATGACAAACTGACTAAATATTTTAAAACCTAGATTGCAATGTGGAATTAAGTTTGAAAAGTAAAGGTAAAGAAACTGAAAGGCAATAAAAGGTAACCAGCACAAAGCAAATGCCGAAGCGACCGCTATAGACATCTTTAGCAGCATTTTGTTTTTCTTTTTGTGCCGTTGATTGGTTATAGTAGCCGAAATAGCGCCATTTTGTCGTCTCTCAGTTTCACCAAGATTATTGTCTGAAGTATGCACACTGTTACTATAGAGACACAATCAAAACAGTAACTAGTAACGCAGTCTATTAGCGGGTATGTGTTGTTTCGTGATTGAAGGCAGGCTCCCAGTTGTGAAACAGAAAGTTTCGCTATTTTTTGTGTCTAGTTCAAAGATCAAAAGATATAGAAATACGAAGAATAAATTGCAATCGCTAAGATCGAAGTACAAAGGATGAAAAGCCAACGCTTTGTGGCAGTGATTCGACGATGTAGTCTTGGAAATACAACGACGACCAACCTATTAGCGGTAATAAGAACCAAGGAGCTCGAGAGTGTAGACACAGCGCGTGAGAAAGGCACAAATCTTTGAAAGAGTCTGACCGATCCATCCGTGGTCCATTAAAACGCTCCAACAGGCACAGTATTGTCTTTTGGAAAAAGATACGGGAAACCCATCGATTTGAAAGCTATCCATGTATCACTTGAGGTGGTTTGAAAGACACACGTTTGCGCTATATATAGTCACTTTCAAGAAATGACCACCGTTAATTTCTGTCACCAAGAAGAACATTTATTGACATACTTAAATAAATTCCTTACCCTAAAGATAAAGTCTAGTTAATATCACCGTAGGCAGTTTTATGGAGTTTTTTTGTTGTTGCTGTTTATGTGATACTTTGGAAGTCATTTGTAAAACAACTTTTTTTTTTCAGTCAGGGAGAATGGTGGTTTAATGAATAATTGCCTCCATTTCTAAGCGAATATTGGAGATGATGATCTCATGTGATACCAACAAGCGGAGATGAAAACAAACAAAAAATTGACTTCATGTTGCTCTATTTTTAATTATAAGTAAACTAAGTGAATTATCCGATTAAATTTCGGTTACTCAGATGTAATGAGAATTTTTTTTTTTTCATTTTCTGCTTTCTAAAACGTTCTATGTGTATTAGTGGTTCAGTTAGTGACGCCCCGGTAGACGGATATTGTCGTTTGATCTATTTCAAAAAGAGATACGGAGAACCTTCCATCCTTATATCAATATAAGGGGTTTGTTCAATTTAGAATTGGTTCACGTGCAGGCAGTACAGACTCATTGCAAAATGGCCACTTTAATTTTCGTCCCCCAGGAGGACAACTTGTTAACAGAATTAAGTTACTTCACGGGATATGGATGAAATCACTGCATGCAGAGGTTTAAAAGTTATTTACAGATTTAGTTGGAGATTACAGATCCGAACGGATTAGAGGGACATTTATATTATCAAAAACACAAAAACAAGCACGAGCTTGAATGAATGTAAGAATCTAATTTTGGGAGCCTGTTAGGCTAAAACTCGCCAATTAGACACCCTCTATAAAACAACCTCTTAAGCCTAAATTAGGAAACAGGTTCTTATTTTCAATAAATTAACTGAAAATGATTCATTTTAGGAAAAAATATAGTCGACTTCCTGGATCAACTTTGATAGACATGTAAGGAAGGAGGTGGGAAACTCAATAAACTATGGAAGAAAGCAATTCACGCAAGTAATCGGTTGATGAGATAGGAGGGAAAGGGTGCATTCATGGCTGCTTTTCCATAAACAAGCTGGTGTTCTATGAATGAAGGTTAATCAAATGCTCAACCAGATATACAAACGTGCATGCATGCACAATTTATTGATATCGAAGCCAAATTAAAACTCATTACGCCTATAGCTTAACAACTAATGAGTAAACGCGCACAACGCGTGATTACCGACCACTGAGTGATACTTTACGCCATAACTTTTTTTTCTGACACCACGATGTGTTGCGTCCTTCGTGTGTTGTTGATAAAATTCAAAAACTTTGATTTAAAAAAGAATGGCAGTGAAAACATCTGAGTTGGTATATACTTTTTTAGACGGAAAGTCTTTCGCACAATACCCTAGCATTGAGATCAGGAGGTATAGCCAACAGTCTATATGCTACGTGATCCCTGAAAAGACTGAAAAGAAAGTGTTAATGTCGAACCATTGTAGTGATTGCCAAACGTCAAGGGCTTTGATGTTATCAATTTGTTAAAAGATAAGTAAAACCAAACTTTTGAAACTCGATATTTGATACGATAGAAGAAATATCGCCGTATTCCTTGTATTAAATGATATAAATCCGTTTCCTAATGTATTTTTTGCTCTCTGTGTTTTTCAACCAATGCACTTTAAACCAATACGAATGCGGCGTATGAAAGTGAAGCAAATACATGGATTCACTATGCAATGACACAACGAAAAAAGAACGACGAACTGACCAAATATTTCAAAACCTAGACTACAACGTGGAATTAAGCTCGAAAAGTAAAGATAAATGAACTGAAAAGCAATAAAAGGTAACCAGCACAAAGCAAATGCCGAAGCAATCGCAATAGACATCTTTAGCAGCATTTTGTTCTTCTTTTTGTGCCTTCGATTGGTGATAGCAGCACGAAAAAGCGCCATTTTGTCGTCTCTCAGTTTCACCAAGATTATTGTCTGAAGTATGCACACTGTTACTAGTGGCACAATCAATACAGTAACTAGTAACGCAGTGTAGTAGCGGGTATGAGTTAGCTCGTGATTAAAGGCCGGCTCCCAGTTGGTGATACAAAACGTTTCGCCATTTTTTGTAGCCAATTCGAAGGTATAGAAATATGGAGAATGAATTGCCATCGCTGAAATCCAAGTACATAAGATAAAAAACCAACGCTTTTTTACAGATATTCGACGATATTGTCTTGGAAATACAACGGCGACCAACCGATCAGCGGTAACTAGAACCAAGGACAGTGTAGACACAGCAATGGAAACATCTGTGACAAAGGCACAGATTTTACAGAGGGTCTGACCAATCCATCCGTGGACCAGAAAAACCGGCGACTCTTTTATATGAACCACAATCTCACGAGGAAGGCGAATTATGGAGAACAACAAATCTGAAGCTGCTATGTTTGTTATTAAAAGGTTGATTGTCATTCTACTCGATTTTAGGGAAGCTATAGAAAGGTAAAGAATTCCCCACGACTGAAGCAATCAAAATGAGAGTGTATATAGAAGCAAAACTTATCATGATTGCATCTGGATCTATTGCTAGCGAACAGGTTCCATTTTCTTCCTTTTGTCCTTGAAGTACGGTAATAACGGGGGAGCTTGTTGAGCTGTTGTTGGCGAACATCTTACTTGTAATTCAAACAGCAATCTGTGAAGAGAAATAACTGATCAAATCGACTGATCAACGAAGTTGTAGTAGCAGTGAAGTCAACTGACCATTGGGGCCTGACTTCAAGGCTTATGTTCTTCTTGGTTTTAATGATTGGTCAACAAGGTTATATTATCAGAAAGGACAAACGTGATTGGTGACATGAGTGTCACGGTATTGTTAACGTAAATTATCTGGACCCTATTCTTAATTTGCTATTAATAACACGTGACAGGAGTGCAACATTTTTAGTTAAGCTGAATTTATCAATACTCGCATTTTTATCAAAAGGGTGTTTCTTGTGTTTCTTGAATATGTTTTTGTGTAACCGCATTATGTCATACGTGTCTAGAAGCTGGGGTGTATACTAACAATGATAATAATATTATCAATATTCACATATCAGTCGTGTTATAAAATACGTGATTGGAAAGTTGTTTTTTTTTTATTATTATTATTATTAAAGCGTATCAAGAAAACAGAACAACGGAGGGCCCAAGTCGTTTATTTCTTAATTTACGCTCCAGTTGACATAATATTGTATTTTGTAAAACCCACCGCCTTAAAAGCTATCCAAATATCACATTAAGTGGTTTTGCAAAAATTACTAATTGGTTCTTCTAAGTTATTAAGTAAACGTTTGCAAAAATGAATGCCGCTAATTTTTGTCACAAAGAAGAAGCATTTATCAACGTAATTAAGTTAATTACTTAACCTTAAGATCAAGTCAAGATGAAATCACTGTATGGAGTTTCATGGAGTGTTATACCACATGATCCAATACAGTACAATGCAATGCAATACAAATACAAAACCTTTTAATTATTTATACACGATATACATTAAAGCTGTCGCTTGTGGGTCGTGTATGGAGTTTGTGCTCATATTTTTTTTCTTGTGATACTTTGGAGGTCACTTCTTTGTATATACTATACCCCCCTTATAACAATTATTCTCTTCAGACTCGACCGTTGAATGGTAGGGTTATGAATATTTACCTCGAATTTTCAGAGCATTTTTATACATTGCTCTGTAAGCGAACATTGGAAATAAGATAATGAAATTTGCAAACTTGACAAGCAGCGCTGATCGTGTACTATTAACAAGCGCAAATGAAAACAAAAAAGTTATTAACATGGTGTTGTATTATTATAACTACAAGTGAAATGCATTAAACGGTTAAATGTCTGTAAGGGGTCATGAATGGTCCATCAAAAGTTTGCAGTGCTCGCAAAATTAAGCTTCTGCTCAGAATGCTCGCAAAATTTTCAAAACAAGATACAAAACCGGTCATCCTTAGTATATCAATACTAATGGTTTGTTCAATTAAGAATAAGTTCCTGAATGTACGTACGTGCTATAGACCTATTCCAAAAATGGCCACGTTAATTTTTGTCACCCAGAAGAAGAATTTGTTAACACAATTAAATTACCTAATGGTGTATGGATGAAATCACTGCATGCAGCGACTTTAAAGATAAAAAAGTGTCTAATGAGGGATTATAGGTCTCATTACAGAGACATTTTTATTTTATTGTCAAAACTACGAAAACGAACATAGGCTACAAAGGAGGCTTTTTCCATAGAAAACTTTCAAATTTTAATTTCAGTACCAATTTTGCAGCTTTTTACCAAAGGTTCCAAACTTCTCAGAATTTCATATAATTTTATCATTTTTCAAGTGTCGCCCTCAGACAACAGATGACAATGGCGACAATTTTTAAAATGGGTCTATCGATTTAGATCGCACGGTTTTACCGGCATTAAGCGCAACTAGTATATACTTGAATTCGTTGTTTTAAGGTGGGATGTGTTTGATTATTTCAACATCTTGCTCTATTATACTTAAAGGATAAAAACGGCGTTTTTATGTCTCTATACCTTGATAAAGATCGCAGGCACGTCTTCTCGCCCTCAAGATGGCGTAGATAGAACTAGCTTAGAACTCGAGTCACAGATATCGAAATGTCGCGCCACAATCGACATCAGATTATATAGGTTTAGAAACGAAAGTTTTTTTTCCTTTTGTGAAATTGCTACTGAATATACTGAGAAACGTTAAGCACATTTCCATAAAGAAGATTTTGTTTTAGCTTGTTTTATATCACTATTCCAGCACAACAGAAAAAATAAAAATAAGCTTGAATCTACGGCGTGGTCCTATTTCAAAACTAGTGCCCAAATTCGTTAATTTCAGTGGCTCATGTACTACTTTCGTACTTAATTCGTTTGGGCCTGGAGTTAAAAATCAGTCTAAATTTAATCTGCGCGATGGTGGTTTTTCGAAAAGACGCAACCGGTACATTTCAAATCTCAAATTGGCCAGATTTGCTTGTACTGGAGTGAAAATATGGTTTAATCTAAGTTGTGGTATTTCAACACTACGGCCCGAACTCGTCATTTTCAGTGGCTCTGGTAGGACTTTCGTATTAGATTCTTTTAGACCGGGAGTGAAAATCATGATAAATCCAGGTGATGGCGGTTTGTCCTAAAAAAAACCCAAACTGTAAATTTTAACTCTCAAACTGGACGGATATGCTTGATCCGGAGTGAAAATATGCCTCAATTTACCAGGTGGTATTTCAACACAAGGGCCCGAAATCATTATTTTGTGTCTCGTAATTGTCGTCATGGAGTAAAAATCATGATGAATCCACGTGATAACCGTTTTTTTCAAAAACTCCCAAAATGCACATTTAAAGTGTCAAACTGGCCAGATTTGCTTGATCAGGAGGGAAAATAAAATTAATATACGTGGTGGTATTTCAACAAAAGGGCCTAATATAGTCATTTTCAGTGTCCCATGAACCACTTTCGTACTCAATTCTTTTGGACCCAAAGTGAAAATTAGTCTAGTCTGAATTCACGTGATATAAGTTAATCAGAAAGACCCAAACTGTACATTTCAAGACTCAAACAGGCCGGATTTTCTTCAACCGGAGTAAAAATAAGATTAAATCTATGTGGTGGTATATTAACACAAGGGCCCAAAATCGTCAATTTGAGTGGCTCGTGTAGCACTTTCTTATTCGATTCTTTTGGACCAAGAATAAAAATCATGATGTATCCACGTGATGGCTGTAGTTTCAAAAAAGTCGCAAACTGTACATTTCAAGTCTCAAACTGGCCGGATTTCCTTGGTCAGTAGTGAAAATAACGGTGCTAGTATTTCAACAAAAGGGCATAGTAAAGTCACTTTGAGTGGCCTGAAGCATTTTCGTACTTCATTCTTTTGGACCTGGAGTGAAAATTTGCCTGAATCCACGTGGTGGCAGTTTTTCAAAAAAAAAAACGAACTGCACCTTTCAATTCTCAAACTGGCTGGATTTGCTTGAGCTGGAGTAAAAATATGCCTTAAGATATAAGATAGAGAATGGAACGCAACGGCCCAGAAATCGTCATTTTCAGTGGCTCATGTAGCACTTTTGTTATTCGCTTTTTTCACGATCCCATAATACATCTTGTTTTATTTAAATAACCCCCCAAAATGTTTGCATAAGCATTGTTTTCAATTTCTCTGGGGACGATTGCACGTCACTGTAAATCCCAAGAGAAATTGAAAACAATGCTTATGCAAAAATTTTGGGGGGTAAACAAGATGTATTATGGGAACGGTGAAAACAGCGAATTCGACTTTTCTAGACCTGGAGTGAAAATTACGAAAACTTTAAGTGATGACAGTTTTTCGATAACATCCAAACGGTACATTTCAAGACTCAAACAGGCCGGATTTGCTTGATCAGGAGTAAACATTAGATTAAATCTACGTGGTGTGATTTTAACACAAGGGCCCAAAATCGTCATTTTCAGTAGCCATTGTGGCACTTCTTATTCGATTGTTCCCGAAGTAGAGTGAAAATAACGACGAATCCACGTCATGGCAGTTTCTCGAAAAGGCCCAAACTGTACATTTCAAGTCTCACTCTGGCCAAATTTTCTTGATCTCGAGTGAAAATATGCTTTATCTACGTGGTGGTATCTCAACAAAAGGGCCTTATATAGTCATTTTCAGTGGCTCATGAACCACTTTGGTACTCCATTCTTTTGGGCCTGGATTGAAAATTGGCCTGAATCAACGTGATGGTGGTTTTACAAAACAACCAAAACTGTACATTTCAAGTCTTTAACTGGCAGGATTTTTTGATCTAGAGTGAAATAAGTTTTAAAATTATTTAATTATACGTGGTGGTATTTCAACAAAAGCGCCTTATATAGTCATTTCCAGTGGCCCATGAACCACGTTCGTACTCCATTCTTTTGGACCTACAGTGAAAATTAGTCTGAATCAACGTGATGGCGGTTTTTTAAAAAGATCCAGACTATACTTTGCGCTGGCCAGATTTGCCTGATCAAGAGTGAAAAAAGGTTTAATCTACGGCGGTATTTCAACACAAGGGAATAAAATTGCATTTACAGTGGCTCATGTAGCACTTTCTTTTTTGATTCTTTTTGACCAAGAGTGAAAGACACAATGTAACCATGTGATGGTGCTTTTTTTAATAAAATCCAAACTGTACACTTCAAGTCTCAAAACTGGCCGGTTTTGCTTGAACCGGTGTAAAAAGTGGCCTTAATCCACGTGGTGCTACTTCAAAACTAGGGCCCAAAATCGTCATTTTCAGTGGCTCATGTAGCACTTTCCTAGTCGATTCTTTTGGACCTGTATTAAAATCATGTTGAATTCACGTGATGGCGGTGTTTCAAAAATACCAAAACTGTACATTTCAAGTGTCACACTGGCCAGATTTTCTTGGTCGCAAGTGAAAATATGCTTAAATCTACGTGGTGGTATCTCAACAAAAGTGCCTGAAGTAGTCATTTTCAGTGACTCATGTAGCACTTTCTTATTTGATTCTTTTGGACCTGGAGTGAAAATCACGATGAATCCAAGTGATGGTGGTTTTTCAGAAGGACCCAAACTGTATATTTCAAGTCTCGAACTGGCCGTATTTGCTTGAACCGGAGTGAAAATAAGCTTTAATTTACCAAGAAAGAAAATTAAGATGAATCCATGTGATGACGGTTTTTGAAAAGAACCAAACTGTACACTTCAAGTATCGAACTGGCCGGAATTGCTTGATCCAGAGTGAAAATATGCTTTAATCTACGTGGTGTTATTTCAAAAAAGGCTTCTTTTGTGAAAATCGTGACAGGCCCGTAACCAGTAATTTGCATAGAAGGGTGCGTATGAGCGCCTCCGGCGCGAAATCTAGATCTTTAGCGCAACAGGCGTGATAACGTAGGCGGGGGTCTGGGGGTATCCTCCCCAAGGAAATGTTGAAAAATAGGTTATCTGAGACAGCATTTCGTGCGTTTGATGACAGTTGGTTAGGAAAAAGGCAGGTAAATATGAAGGTAACAACGACAATAGTTCTGGTACATTTTTTAATTTAAATCGTATTTTTCGAAACACAACCTTGAAACGTAATTTACAAGTTATTTAGCTAACAATGACGGCAGTACAAAAAAGGAAGACAGGAAAAAAGATAAGTTTCTTCATTTCAGTATCAATTGGTAATTACGTAAATCAGCCAGAAGCGGTTTGTTGATCTCTTAGCATTAGCACTGTGGCAAGCTCCAACATTCTTGGGTGCTTCAGAGCCCAACAAGTACTCAGTCTCCTCCCTTTTTGGTAGCGCCTAGGAATATTTATGGCACTTCGAACAATTCGACAATAAAGATCAATGACGGACATTAGGTAGAATGTATCGTTCAAATAACCTAGAATCACCGAATTTAATCCAACATATACCACGCCAATCTACAAATGGTGGACCTTCAACCAAAAGGATAATATTGAATAAGAATATTCTCTTAATTTATTTATTTTAATATATGTATTTTTTTTACAATAAGCGGACTTCCAAGTCTCGTGGGGTAAAGGGGTAAACTGTACATTTCAAGTCTCAAACTTGCCGGATTTGGTTAAACCGGAGTAAATATAAGCTTTAATCTACGTCGTGGTATATTTACACAAGGGCCCAAAATCGCATTTTTCAGTGGCTAATGTACCACTTTCCCGTACGATTCTTTTGGACCTGGATAGAAAATTATTATGAATCAACGTGATGCCATTTTTTCAAAAAGACCAAAACGGTAGATTGCAAGTCTCAAACTGGCCGGTTTTGCTCAATCTTAAATAAAAATAAGCTTTAATCCAAGTGGTGGTATTTCAACACAAGGGCCCAAAAATCATCATTTTCAGTGGCTCATGTAACACTTTCCTGTACGATTCTTTTGGACTTGGATTGAAAATTAGGATAAATCCACGTGATGGCGAATGTTCAAAAAGAACCAAACTGTACATTTCAAGTCTCAAACTGGCCGGTTTTGCTGGATCTGAAATGAAAATAAGCTTTAAACCACGTGCTGGTATTTCAACACAAGGGCCCAAAAATCGTCATTTTAAGTAGCCCATGTAACACTTTTTCCGTACAATTCTTTTGGACATGGAGTGAAATTTAGGACAAATCCACGTGATGGCAGAATTTCAAAGAGAACCATTAGGATAAATCTACGTGATAGCGGATTTTCAAAAAGACACAAAATGTAGATTTACAAGTCTCAAACTGGCCGGTTTTGCTGGATCTGAAATGAAAATAAGCTTTAATCCATGTGGTGGTATTTCAACACAAGGGCCCAAAAATCGTCATTTTAAGTGGCCCATGTAACACTCTTACCGTACAATTCTTTTGGACATGGAGTGAAATTTAGGACAAATCCACGTGATGGCAGAATTTCAAAGAGAACCATTAGAATAAATCTGCGTGATGGCGGATTTTCAAAAAGACACAAACTGTAGATTTAAAGTCTCAAACTGGCCGGTTTTGCTGGACCTGGAGTGAAAATAAGCTTTAATCAACGTGGTGCACGGTATTTCAACACAAGGGGCAAGAAACGTCATTTTCAGTGGCTCAGGTAACAATTACCCGTACATTTCTTTTTGACCTGGAGTGAAAATTAGGATGAGTCAACGTGATGCCATTTTTCTCAAAAAGACCCAAAGTATAGATTGCAAGTCTCAAACGGGCCGGTTTTACTGGACCAGCAGTAAAAATAAGCTTTAATCAACTTGGTGGTATTTCAACACAAGGGTCCAAATATCGTCATTTTAAGTGGCTAAAATAGTACTTTCCCGTTCGATTCTTTTGGACGTGGTGAGGAAAATAGGATGAGTCCACGTGATGCCATGTTTTAAAAAAGAACCTAACTGTAGATTAAAAGTTTCAAACTTGCCGGTTTTACTGGATTCGAAATGAAAATAAGCTTTAATCCACGTGGTGGTATTTCAACACAACGGCCCAAAATTTTCATTTTCAGTGGTTCATGTAGCACTTTCCTGTACGATTGTTTTGGAACTAAAGTGAAAATTAGGATTAATCCACGTGTTATCGGATTTTCAAAAATACCCAAACAGTAGAATTAAAGTCTCAAACTGGCCGGTTTTGCTTGAACAGGAGTCAAAATAACCCTAAATCTACCTGGTGGCATTTTACACATGGGCCCGAAATCGTCATTTACAGTGGCTCATGTAACACTTTCCTGTACGATTCTTTTCGACCTGGAGTGAAAATTAGGATATTTCCACGTGATGGCGGATTTTCAAAAAGACCCAAACTGTAGATTTCAAGTCTCAAATTGGCCGGTTTTGCTGGATCAGGAGTGACAATTAGCCCAACACTACGTGGTGCTATTTTTACACAAGGGCCCGAAATCGTCATTTTCAGTGTCTCATGTAACACTTTCTTGTACGATTCTTTTCGACCTGGAGTAAAAATTAGGATACTCCACGTGATGGCAGATTTTCAAAAAGACCCAAACTGTAGATTTTAAGTCTCAAACTGGCCGGTTTTGCTGGATCTGAAATGAAAATAAACTATTATCCACGTGGTCGTATTTCAACACATGGGCCCCAAAATCGTCATTTTCAGTGGCTCAAATAGCACTTTCTTGTACGATTCTTTTGGACCTGGAGAGAAAATTAGGATGAGTCCACGTGATACCATTTATTCACACAGACCGAAACCGTAGATTTGCGCGCAGTCTCAAACTGGCCGGTTTTGCTGGATCTGAAATGAAAATAAGCTTTAATCTACGTGGTGGTATTTCAACACAAGGGCCCAAAAATCGTCATTTTTAGTGGCACATGTATCACTTTCCTGTACGATTCTTTTGGACCTGGAGTGAAAATTAGGATAAATCCTCATAATGGCGGATTTTCAAAGATAACCAAACTGTAGATTTCAAGTCTCAAACTGGCCGGTTTTGCTGGACCAGGAGTGAAAATTAGCCTAACTCTACGTGGTGGTATTTTCACACAAGGGCGCGAAATCATCATTTACAGTGGCTCATGTAACACTTTCCTGTACGATTCTTTTGGACCTCGAGTTTAAATTAGGATAAATCCACGTGATGGTGTATTTTCAAAAAAGACCCAAACAGTAAATTTCAAGTCTCAAACTGGCTGGTTTTGCTGGATCAGGAGTCAAAATCAGCCTAAATTTAGGTGGTGGTATTTTCACACATGAGCCCGAAATCGTCATTTTCATTGGCTAGTGTAACACTTTCCTGTACGATTCTTTGGACCTGGAGTGAAATTAGGGTAAGTCCATGTGATGACGGATTTTCAAAAAGACCCAAACTGTAGATTTCAAGTCTTCAACAGGCCAGTTTTGCTGGATTTGAAATGGAAATAAGCTTTTATACACGTTGTGGTATTTCAACACAAGGGCCCAAAAATCGTCATTGTTAGTGGCTCATGTAATACTTTCTTTTATCATATGACCCGTACGGACCCGCGCGCAATTTCCTTGGAAAACCATATGAAAAAAAAAGGCCCGTATGAGGGACGTACGCGTCAAGTGACAGGGTCGGGAAAACGCGTACGGCCCCGCTAGAAAAGCGAACGGCCCCGCCACTGATCGATGCGAGTTGAAACATTTTGTTGCCGTATTAATAATTTTCCTCTTGAAAAATGGACGATGAAAGTGAACATTTTGACAGCGAATTTTTATTATCCAGGTGAACTATCCGATGCAGAGTTTCTTCAAGTTCCAACTCTCTCCGAAAACGAAGAAAAAAAAGTGAAAACTTCTCACCAATGAAGAAGTTCACAATTTTATTAGAAGCCAACAACAAGCAAGCACTGTCAAAAAAAAACAAGCTATGACATGAACGTTTTTCAAAGATTTATCAGTGAATGTGGCGAGAGACGGAAGGTCTTCGAAATTCCGCCGGATGAGCTGGACAGCCTCCTATGCAATTTCTATATCAATGCAAAGAAAAAAGACAACACAGAGTACGAACCTGACACGATGTCCTCCTTCTCGCGAAGTATCCAGCGATACTTGGACGACAACAACGCAAAGATAAACACCCTGAAGGACGAAGATTTCAAGGTCTTAAGAGAAGTCCTAAAATCGATGCGTCGTGAACTCAGGAAGCAGGGAAAAGGGAACAAGCCAAACGCCACAGTTCCCGTGACAAACGATGGAGTTGAGCGGATCTTTGACGAAAATCAGTTTGGCATCTACGCTCCAGAAGTACTTTCACGAACGATGTGGTTTTTGCTGACGCTCCAATTCGGGCACCGGGCGAGACACGAAGCAAGACAGATGAAATTTGGTGACATCGATTTGAAAAAAGATGAAGCTAGTGGAAAAGAATACCTGGAGTGGACAACGGAGAGGGAAGGCAAGACCCGCCACGGCGACGAAAACGAACACCAAAGATCTTTCCGCCCGAAGGCGTACGAAACAGGCGACAGAAAATGTCCAGTGTCTTGCTTCAAAGAGTTTGTTTACAGGAGACCAGAGGAAGCCAAATCACCAGAGAGCCCATTCTTCCTAGCTGTTCGTCACCGACGAAAACCAAAAGATCAAATTTGGTTTATTAACAGCCCCATGGGAAAAACAAGATTGGCAAGTTCCTTACCAGCGCTACGAAAGATTTACCGATGTCGACGAGCGGTAAATTTACCAACCATTCAGTACGCAAAACATGGATCAAGACCCTTCCGGATTCTGGTGTCAGTCACAACACTGTGGCCCAACTGAGTGGCCACAAGAGCCTGAAGAGTTTGGATAGCTATGCCGTGGCATCGAGAGAGCAGCAACGCCAGATGTCCGAAATACTCAGTGGCAAGGAAAACAACAACGCCAAGCCGAAACCGAACCCAAACACACCGAAGGAAAATCATGAAGCTCAGCCAAGTTGCAGCAACGTCAAAGGTTCCCTGCCAGCAAGTAGCTTATTTTCGGTAGCAAGTATTGGCGTCCTAAACATCCAGAACCTTGTACTTCCCGAAGCCACCAGCCATCAAGCTCTTAGCATTTCAGCTTCGAAGAAACGTCGCCGCCATGTTATCCAGTCGTTAGACGAAGAGGATAAGCAAACGTCTTGCGTGAAATTTCTTTTAAAATCGCTCTTTGTGCATTTCAAACAATTCCTTCGATCAACAGTTAAGAACTTCGATTTAAAATTCCTTTGTATCGAGCAGAAAACAGAACTTTTGATTGTAAAATGCTTATGAATCTTTGTACTTTGCAGTTGTGAACTTGTTCAAATACACTTTGCTGGCTTTCCAAACTAATGGCGTGAAATCATTGGCTCCTTGAAAATTCGCGCGAAACGAGGCAAATGCTGCCATGAACACGTTTTCGCTAGATCGAAAAAATAAAAAAAAAACAATATTCACATGATAAAACGCTTATTGACTGAGTAAAGTCGGGCCGGACGGGAAAATATTTGACTCTCGGTCAGGACGCAAGGACCTCGCTGCGCTCGGTCCGTACGTCCTGACCTCGAGCCAAATATTTTCCCGTCCGGCCCTCCCACTCAGTCAATAAGTAATACGATTCTATTGGACCTGCAGTAAAAATTAGGATAAATCCACGTGATGGCGGATTTTCAAAAATACCCAAACTATAGATTTCAAGTCTCAACCTGGCCGGTTTTGCTGGATCAGGAGTGAAAATAAGACTAAATCTACGTTTTGGTGTTTTGCACAAGGACCCGAAATCGCCATTTTCAGTGGCTCATGTAACACTTTCCTGTACGATTCTTTTGGACCTGGAGTGAAATTAAAAATAAATCCACGTGATGGCAGATTTTCAAAAAGACACAAACTATAGATTTCAAGTGTCTCAAACTGGACGGTTTTGCTGGATCTGAAATGGAAATAAGCTTTAATCCACGTTGTGGTATTTCAACACAAGGGCCCAAAAATCGTCATTTTTAGTGGCTCATGTAATACTATCTTGTACGATTCTCTTGGACCTGGAGTGAAAATTAGGATAAATCCACGTGATGGCGGATTTTTAAAAAGACCCAAACTGTAGATTTCAAGTCCCAAACTGGACGGTTTTGCTGGATCTTAAATAAAAATAAGCTTTAATCCACGTTGTGGTATTTCAACACAAGAGCCCAAAAATTGTCTTTTTCATTTGCTCATGTAACACTTTCCTGTACGATTCTTTTGTACTTGGATTGAAAATTAGGATACATCGAGGTGATGGCAGATTTTCAAAAAGACCCAAACTGTAGATTTCAAGTCTCAAACTGGCCGGTTTTGCTGGATCAGGAATGAAAATATGCCTTAATCTAAGTTTTGGCGTTTTTCACAAGGACCCGAAATCTTCATTTTCATTGGCTCATGTAACACTTTCCTGTACGATTTTTTTGGACCTGGAGTGAAAATTAGGATAAGTCCACGTGATGGCGGATTTTCAAAAAGACCCAAACAGTAGATTTCAAGTCTCAAACTTGCCGGTTTTGCTGGATCTGATATGAAAATAAGCTTTTATCCACGTGGTGGTATTTCAACACAAGGGCCCAAAAATCGTCATTTTTAGTGGCTCAAATATAAATTTCCCGTACGATACTTTTGTATCTGCAGAGAAAATTAGGATACGTCCACGTGATGCCGTTTTTTTTTTTTTTTTTCAAAAAGACCCAAACTGTATATTTCATGTCTCAAACTGGCCGGTTTTGCTGGACCTGAAGTGAAAATAGTCTTTAATCAACGTGGTGGTATTTCAACACAAGAGCCTAAAATTATCATTTTTAGTCTCTCATGTAGCACTTTCTCATTCGATTCTTTTAGACCTGGAGTAGGAATTAAGATGAATCCACGTGATGGCGGTAATTATTCAATTGTTTTGGCCCTGTAATGAAAATTTGTCTGAATAAACGTGTTGGCAGTTTTTCAACAAGACCCAAACTGTACATTTCAAATCTAAAACTGGATTCGGAGTGAAAAAAACGCTTTTAGCCACGTAGTGGTATTTCAACACTAGGGCCTAAAACCGTCATTTTCAATTGCTGCACGTGATGGCGGTCGTTCTAAAAGACACAAACTGTACACTTTTAGGCTCAAACTGGCCGGTTTCGCTTGATCGGGAGTGATAATAAGCTTTGATCTACGTTGCAGTATTTTGATGCAAGAACCCAAAAAAGTCATTTTCAGTGGCTCTTGTGGCACTTTCTTCTTCAAGTGTTTGGACCTGGAGTGAAAATTAGTCTAAATCCACCTGATGGCGGTTTTTCAAAACTTCCCAAACTGTCCATTTCAAGTCTCAAACTGGCCGGATCTGGTTGATCAGTAGTGAAAATAAGCTTAAATAGACGTGGGGTTATTTCAACGAAAATGCCTATTATAGTCATTTTCATGAAGCACTTTCGTACTCCATTCTTTTGGACCTGGAGTAAAAATTAGTCTGTATCCAGATGATGGTGGCTTTTCAAAAATACCCAAACTGTACATCTAAAGTCTCACACTGGCAGGATTTCCTTGAACGGGAGTAAAAATAAGCCTTAATCGACGTGGTGGTATTTCAACACAAGGGCCTAAAATCGTCATTTTAAGTGGCTCGTGTAGCTTTGTTTAATAATTCCAGCGCCGTAACCAGACTTCTGACATAGACGAGGCAAACCCGAGCGTCAAAGGCATTCGCCGCTAGGGAAGTTTGGGGGCATGAGCTCCCCAGATAATTTGAAATATAGAAGCTCTGAAACGCTATTTCGAGCATTTTTATGAAGCAATTCTTAAATCTCGGTCAAGCTTAAAATGATACTTCTCGTCGCTTTTTTAGATATTATGGTAAGTGATACTTGTGCCATGATAATGATAATTCTGTTTTCAGTTTTGTTTTAAGTTTTTCTCTTACCTATACATCTTATAAATCCCTAAAAGACATGCTAATGTGACGCGACCAGAAAACACACATTAGAGTTCGTACAGGCATGTCTTTAACCTAGAGATGCAGAGATTGCATTAATTTGGTTTCAAGTGCCTGGCCTTTCTGACCATTATTTTTCCAACCAAATTATTATTTCTATTAAAATCAAGACGAGGCAATGCGTCGTCTTGCCTCGTGCTTGCCTCGTGCAATGTTCGATATTTGCCAAAATACACCACAATGATCATTTATGACCAAAGTTTAATTTTTTACTGGTCACATAGTCACAAAGGTTACCATAGTAACGATTGTTGTTTCTTTTTGATTCAAAACAAGCCTAATTTTCTCGAAATCTAGATTGACTACTGGTATTCATTTTTTGATATGTTTAAGATTAGTAGATTAACTAACTGTTGACAGAATTTTAGAAAAATCTGTAAGAGCGTTTTCAAGGAAATCAAGAATGAAATGTTCAAAAATATTCCATTTTAATGTGAAAAAGATGCCTTTAAATTGTCTCGTAGTATTTGAACGCAGTTATTCAAAAAGAAATAAAAATACTTACACCATCAAAGACCATTAACTAAAAGCGAGAGAGGTTTTGCTTTGTTTTGGCAAAATATATCGACTGCCAATTATAGGACTGCAAGAAGTTACATAAAAATTCTTTCTTGAATAACTCTAAAATGCTCTTACAGATTTTTCTGAAATTTTGTCTAAAAAATAAATACCAATTGTCAATCTAGATTTCGAGAAAATTAAGCTTTTTTGAAAACAAAAGAAAACGACAATCGTTGCTATGGTAACCTTTGTGACTAAGTGACCAATAAAAAAATTAAACTTTGGTCATATTTGATCATTATGGTGTATTTTGGCAAAAATCGAACGTTAGCTTCCTAGATAGTTTTCATTTTCAAAACGACCACCCAAGGGCTTAAAAAACTACATCGAGCCTCCTTAAATCGTCATTTTCAGTGATTCGTGTAACACTTTCTTATTCGATTCTTTTGGGCCCAGAGTGAAAAGCATGATGAGTCCACGTGATGGCAGATTTTTTTTAAAAAAAAAAAAAAAGACCCAAACTGCCATTTTAAGTCTCAAACTGGAAGGATTTGCTGATCAGTAGTGAAAATAAGCTAAAATATACGTAGTGTTATTTTAACAAAAGGGCCTTATATAGTCATTTTCAGTGGCCCATGAAATACTTTCGTACTCCATTCTTTTGGACCTGGGGTGAAAATTAGTCTGAATCCACGTGATGGCGGCTTTTCAAAATTTACCAAACTGTACATTTAAAGTATCACACTGGCAGAATTTCCGTGAACCGCAGTAAAAATAAGCTTTAGTCTACGTGGTGGTATTTCAACACTAGGGCCCAAAATCGTCATTTTCAGTGGCTCATGTAACATTTTTCAATTCGATTCTTTTGGAGCAAGAAGTAAAACTCATGATGAATCCACGTGATGGCGGTTTTTCAAAAAGATACAAACTGTACATTTCAAGTCTCAAACTGGCCAGATTTGCTTGAACAGGAGCGAAAGTAAGTTATAATCTTAGGGGTGGTATTTCAACACAAAGGCCCAAAATCGTCATTTTCAGTGGCCCATGTCGCACTTTATTATTCGATTCCATTGCACCTGTGGTGAATATCATGATGAATCCAGGTGATGGATTTTTTTTTTCAAAAAGATACAAACTGTACATTTCAAATCTCAAACTGGCCAGAATTGCTTGAACAGAAGTGAAAATAATTTTTAATCTTCATGATGCTATTTCAATACAAGGGCCCAAAATCGTCATTTTTAGTGGCTCATGAAGCATTTTCTAATTCAATTCTTCTGGAGCTGGAATAAAACTTATGATGGTGGTTTTTCAAAAAGACACGAACTGTCCATTTCAAGTCTCAAACTGGCCGGTGTAAGACAGAAAAATCCAGCACGAGGTCGATATGCTGCCCTCAGATAGAATGAGTTCCCTACGGAACTCACCAATCACTAAGACAGAATAATCCAGCACGAGGTCGATATGTTGCCCTCAGATACCATGAGTTTCATAAGGGACTCACAAATTAAGTAAGACAGAATAATGCAGCACGAGGTCAATATGCTGCCTTCAGATAGCATGAGTTCCATAACGAACCCACCAGCCAAGTAAGACAGATTTATCCAACACCAGGTAGATATGCTGCTCTGACATAACATGAGTTCTATTAGGAACTCGCTAACCAAGTAAGACAGAATAATCCAGCACGAGGTCGATATGCTGCCTTATTTTATGACTAGTTCCGTGAGCGGTCAAGATGAAACGAATCCCGTGCTCTGATTGGCTACCCGAGCGGTCAAGATGGAGCCATCTTGACCGATCGGGATCACCCGCTGTGTTCCCGCAAGCGAAAAAGCTTTTCAGTTCCGTCGACGCTACTACAAAAAGCTTTTCCGTCTTAAACTTGAGCTATGAAACCATTTTTCGAAACAACACAAATATTTTCTGTCTGTTTCTAGCGAAAGGGAGTCCGATATCAAAGAAAAAGGTCTTGAAGTGAACGAGAACAAACTATTCTCACTGCATACATAATTAGCCCGTCACGCGGGAATGGCTTAAGTTGTGTTGTGCCTGCGCGTTAGTAGCATGATGCATTGCGACCTCCGCTTCAAATATCACAGTTTCAGTCACCTCGTGGCCAGTTCAACGGAGTTCGGTGAAGTGACGTTTCAAAGTTTCTTTGCATATGACCGCCACCAGCCCGTCTTGCTCGACGTTTAACCAGCTTTGCCGGCGGCCCCGGCTTTTTAACCTGCTGTGCCTGTGGAGCCCGCTCCGGCCCTCGTGGTCGAACAAGAGGTACTTTTTTCAGTTGTGTTTTTCATTTTCCGTCTTGTAAGGTTTTTGTATCGCGGGTCGGGCCACGGTTTTGTCGTTTCGCTTGCTTATTCCGTTCCCACGTGCTTTCATGTCTGGCTTATTTTTCAAATGGTGTTTACTGCTCGCTACTTTCGGTTTAGGGATTTCATGCAGTTTTGGGTCCGGGAAATTTACCTTTTGGCCCGCTTTACGTTTCTTGGTTTGGTTTTCCGTTTTAATCGTTATTTTATTCTGTCTACATGCAGCGCGATTGCCTTTTGTGTTTTCTACCAATTATTTGTCATATTGTGTTATTAGTTCGCTGCTTGTCAGCTTTTATCCTCATGGGGCACGTTCTTTCATTTGGGATCCCTTATTTGCATATTTTTGTTTTTGAATTTCGTTTGTTTGGGTTTGTTTGTCTCGTATTTTGCGTTTGCCCTTCTGTTGTGGTTTAAATGTCCATGTTTCCATGTAGTCTATGTTGCTATCCCGTGGCGAGCGCGTGGGACCTGGGAAACCGCAAAGCAAATTTGCCCTCAAAGTCAGCGGTCTTGAGCCTTTGAATAATGTTTTAATGTTTTAAGTTTTATACGTTTGTATGGCCCGGAGAGTCAGCAGCCTGGATAACTGTAAAATGTTTTGAGTATGGCCTGGAGAGATGTAAAATGATTTTTGAGTATGGCCCGGAGAGCCAACAACTTGGAGAGCTGTCAGATGTTTTTTGAGTATGGCCTGGAGAGCCAGCAGCCTGGAGAGCTGTAAAATGTTTTCTGAGTATGGCCCGGAGAGCCAACAGCCTGAGAAGCTGTGGAAAGTTTTTTGAGTATGCCCGGAGCGCCAACAGCCCGGAGAGCTATGAAATGTTTTTTGAGTATGGCCCGGAGAGCCAACAGCCTAGAGAGCTGTGAAATGTTTTTTGAGTATGGCCCGGAGCGCCAGCAGCCTGGAGAGCTGTGAAATGTTTTTTTGAGTATGGCCCGGAGAGCCAACAGCCTGGAGAGCTATGAAATGGTTTTTGAGTATGGCCCGGAGAGCCAACAGCCTGGAGAGCTGTGAAATGTTTTTTGAGTATGGCCCGGAGTGCCAGCAGCCTGGAGTGCTGTGAAATAGATTTTAAGTTCGCTATGTTTGTATGGCCTGAAGGGTCAACAGCCTGCAGGTCTGTGAATTTCTGACTCAGTTAACGTTCGCTATGCTTGCATGTCCTGGGCAGCTGGCTGCCCGGAGAGCTGTGTGACACAGTAAGTTGAGTTTATTATGCTTGTACCGTTCGGAAAGCCAGCGGTTGAGAGAGTTTTTAGTATACTCAGTGAGTGTTCTATGCTTGTGGTCCCAGAAGAGCCAGCGGCCAGGAGAGCCGTAGCATAGTTTTCATTGCTGTTCTTTTTCAGAAGATTATGTGGGCGTCTATCAGTAATGATTTCTTTGGTACATCATGCAACTCAGTTATTTGTAAAATTTGCTTTTCGTCTTAAATACAGATCATTTAATATTTGTTTTTACTTGTCTGTTTTTGCCTTGGGGTGGGACCTTCCCCCCTGGCCCTGTTGACCTCGGGGGGACCTTCTCAGTGTCTCAATTTCGGACCTAGTTCGGAGCCTGGGGTCAACAAAGGGTTGGGTTCCCTTTTACTTCTTTCGGGAATTTGTTTCGGCTTTCATGGAGTTTTAGGTAAATTCTCCTTTGTTCTCCGCAAGACTAGATGCGGCACATTCCACAGGGAGCCCTCCCTTTGTTGGCCCCTTGCCTCCTTCGGAGCAAGTAGCGTCTCGCCCAAGTTTAAGTAATCTGGCTCGTTTGCCCTTGTGCGACCCGATTCACTTCAGGGATGGCAATGTAATAATCTGACCGTTTGGAATGACTTTCTTGAGAAATAACCTTGTAATGAAGTTGACATTTGGAAGTTATCAGACGAAGTTCGCGTCGTCCGCTCCTTTAAGCCATTTAAAGGGAATTTTAAGGACGGGTGTACAATTCCAATTATTCCAAGTTCTCCCAGTTCGTCTCCGATTTCGTAATGCAACGAGTGACCGCGGGGTTATGGCTGTTTGGGTCCCGGTGCATAGTGTGGCACCCCAGCGATTAGTCGCCCCCGCAGGGTTTCGGCCCCGAGGAGGCACCTTAAAGGTCCCCCGCGTATGTGAATAATTGTGTGCATTCGGCGAACTGCACCGGGAAAAATCTCAATCAGTTCTGCAAAGGATTTAAATGGCCGTTGAACTGCGTTCGCAAGAAACATCTTTTGGTTAAAGATATGGCTGGAACGTGTACGTTAGTTTTACTTACGTTGAAATGATTCCGAAAATGACATGGAAAGGATAATCCAGGGACGAATCTTTGATTGTGCCATATCTTGTTACTCGTAGAACTGTTGGGCTTTTTGGCCTGGGATGTTGAATGTCATAAGCCTGGGAATTAGCTTGCGTGTTGTCACCACGAATAAAAGTTCAAGTGTTGTGCCTGAAGTTTTTAGGTAATTTCTGGAAGCCTATTAAGCCTCCTAGTGCCTACAAATACCCGAACCTCAGGCTTACCATACTATATTTGTGACTTTGTGATGTTTGTCAGTTTTTCACTTATCCATTGCGGGTTATCCGGGATCCATCTCTCGGGTAGGCCCTAGCAGCAGTTTTATGTTATGTTTTATTTGCTCATTAAGGCTGATATTTCGTTGGTATTGATGAATCACGGGTGGCTTTTTCAACATGGGTGCTTTTTCTACGATTCATACGCGACTCTGTGCGTCACGCCTTTCCCGTCCCCGGGGAAAAGAGAATCAAGTTCTCAGCGTTAAGGGAAGATCGGGGGAAGATATTCATTTGTTCCCTTTCGTGGGCCTCAACACACTTCAACGATTTTCAGGGAAGGTCCTCTTTTTTAGCTTTTCCTCCCCGGGATGTAAATTTCAAAGTCTACTCGGCCTCCGTCAAGTAGAAGCTGGCCATCGCACAGAAATAGAGTATTGGCCTTTTCGTGACAACTGCAAGGATTACATTCCATGGGAGACCGAACTCCACGATGTGCATACGCTTTATTGAGATGCCTCGAAGGGCCTGGGTTCGGAGCTTTGCTAAAGGACGGTCGCAGTTTAGTGTCGAGAGATTTCTGGATAGAAGACTCGCAAGGCATCAATATCTTAGAAGCTCGGGCTCTGCTGCATTCAATATTTTCGTTTAGACACCCTATTAGATCAAGTAGAGTTAATGAACACACTGACAGCTTCGATTTAAAGCTAACAACATTTTCAAGGACTTTGTTGATTGCTGCAAAGAATTCGCTATAAGCCTTCACGAACATTATGTTTCCTTCAGGTAAGCCCGGCTGTTTTTCCTTCTAGAAACGTATCGGACATGGATTGTAAATTGTCAAAAGTGCTTGAGTGCAGGTCGAGCGTCTTTTTGGGCCTCACACCTTCGACCTCGTGTCTTTGAATAACAATTGTCAACCCAACAGGGCAGACCACTGCTTGCCCCACTTTACACCTTGTGCAGCTACGGTTTTTAGCAACATCAACGTTTTTGCAAAGTCTTGCCGTCGGAGCACAACTTGTATGCATTCCCGCCATTTGATTTAACAATGCCTCTTTTAAATGCATGCCTTAGCAGGAATTTTACGGTGCGTCTGCTATCATTATCCCGGACTTGAGGCCTTTAAAGCGCTTCTGGCGGGCGTTGCTTCAGTCGCTTCAGCTGCTGGAGTGATATTTATGAGGCCATCCGTTGCGTTTGTTAAGCTCATCTGGTCTCATCGTTTGCGTTATGTTTCCATGGAAGTCAGCCCGATGCTGTTCATCTTACCTTAATTCTAACGATTCTGATGCAAAATGTTGCCAGATATGTAAAACCGGACTTAAACGTGCCACTACGGCAACTGCCCGCGTGAATGAAGCCGCAATCCAGGAGCGATTTAAGGGACTTTAATCTGTCGTGCGCCCGAGCCCTTATCAAAGGCAGAAATCTGCACTGGAGCAGCAGCTTTTCCAGTTTTGGGGGCTTTGTCGCCCCCAGGACGGTGACTTTCTGTACTTTTGATAACTTTGTTATATTTCTAATTTCTAAGATAAGTCCGGTAAACTAGAGTGGATGCGTCCTCATGTTTTAAAGCTCTTTGTACCAGTCCAAAACACTTAGTAACGGGGTAAGACAATTTTCTTATGGGTCGTTTGAGAGCCGGCGTCGATAATCTGGGGCGTCTTAATGATTCTAATTCAGTTGCCCTTCCCATTGTCGAAGAGTATTTTTAAACTTTCAGACAAAGGCAAGCGGGTTTTGCTAGTACACCTGCTTAAGCGTTCCCTTCGTTATTGTTTTGATTTGTTGTATAAAAAGTTATATGTTTCAGCGACTTATAGCTTTCCTCTGTGGTTAATATGTTAGTCAGGTGCCCCTTTCGCGCGCAGGTGAATATGTCCCCATTAGGGATGCGATATTTTTTTGTACTTGATATTTCCGCCGGGAGTAGGTTTCCGACCCTGGTCGCCTTCAATCTTGTAACGTATTTAAGTTTTAAAACGGGAAAACCATTTGCTCGAGTTTACTCTCGTTTAGAATTTTCGCGAAGGTTCGCCCTGCTCTTTCACCCTATTATGATGTTTGCCCCTTTGGCTGGATTCAGTATTACATAACAATATTACAACGGACCAAGGATACTTTTAGAGCCACAGAACGTATCGCAACGGATCAGTAGTTGACAAGCTCTTCACGAGTTCCGCGGTTCGGCTGAGAAAACTCAGTTTAGATTCCAAGCTCCATGCAGGGGAAACTTCGCATAGTTTTCGGGTAGAATTTTCCAGCTCTCTAAGGTTCTTAGGTTGTTCTCAGGAAGTTGTTACTCAATACTTGGGCTTGGGAAGTAGGTAAGTCGCGAAGAGGTATATGCAGATCTCAGATGCCAAGTTATACACACTCCTTACCATATTAGAAAGAGTGCTCCCTTGGGCGGCTTCTGGATTAGTAACGCCGGTGTCAAATCCCGGTCATTTGGAGGCTGCTGTAAAGGTTGCACTAAATGAACATGTGACTGGAGGTTTTGTGGGGTTTCTGAGTAATGGGGAAGATCTTTGTGAAAGTGTTTTCCCATGAGTTTTTCGCTCTTTTCGCACTTCTTTCCGGAATCGACAGCAGAGTGTCTGGGGCAGGAGCGGGTATCCTCCCATATCTTAGCTTCCCGTGTCAGGGCAATTGTATTCAGTGAGAATGTTTTACTATTCTCACTGCATACATAATTAGCCCGTCACGCGGGAATGGCTTAAGTTCGTTAAATTCCGGTGTGTTGTACCTGCGCGCTAGTAGCATGATGCATTGCGACCTCCGCTTCAAATATCACAGTTTCAGTCACCTCGTGGCCAGTTCAACGGAGTTCGGTGAAGTGACTGTAAAAGTTTCGCCCCTCCCATCTCCCCTGGTGGCGGTCGATCACTGCTGTATCCTACATTCTACACGCCAGCCAATTGCCCTGGCATTCGCGGGTATCCTCCCATAACTTAGCTTCCCGTGTCAGGGCGATTGTATTCAGTGAGAATGTTTTACTAATTAAACAACAAATGTTAACGAGTTTCGTGAATTTTATTTGCCAGAACAACCAGTTAATACAAGAATTAAAACGCAAAGCGACTTGAAGCCATGATATCGGTTTTGTTGGGCGGAAAAGGGAGAGAAGTCAGTGATATACCTGGAGAATAGAGAATTCGGCAAACTTGTTTTTTGTGTAAATTTTGATGGAAGAAAGCGGACGGCACGGCGAACCAGGCACTGTAAGCTTTTAAAACATCTTTTCACCGAGGCCTCCAACGCTCACGTCGAATAAGGTCAGGTCGTACATTTAAATCAATGATGTAGGAAAGTTCAAGTTTTTCCGTGAATTTGTAAGTCCCAAACACTTTCAACAATCGCAATTTCAATATTCAGCTCGTGACATCGTGGCGGCAGGTTTGCACCACTACATAAAGCGCCAGAAGCGAACAAATACTCTGCAAAACGTCCAATAAACAAAAACTGGCGACCAGATGGAATGGGAATTCCTGTTTTAAGGCTTCAAACTCAACGTTGATTCGCAATTTAAGCCATTTAAATATCCTTTAGAGGGTTAGAAAGAGGTGAATTTCACTGTTGTCGCATCGTTTTACTTCGTCTCGATTCATTCAAGTATTTGACAGTCACTCAATAAACTTTTATAATTTAAACCAATGAAATGATTTAAGCGTGCGCCATTGAATGTGCATGGCTTCCTTTTCAGTACTCGAAAAAAAGCCATATAATAAATCGTTTTTTGACCAAGCTTCTTCGGTCAAGAAGACAGGATCTTGGCCTCGATCATTTTTTTATGGACAATCTCCTGCCACCTTCACCTCACGCTTAGGCAATAACCCATATTTCAGATAGCATGAGTTCAATAAAGAACTCACCAACCAAGTAACACAGAATAATCCAGCAAGATCTCTATATGCTACCCTCAGATAGCATGAGTTCCATAAGGAAGTCACCAACCAAGTAAGACAGAATAATGCAGCAGGAGGTCGATATGCTGCCTTCAGATAGCATGAGTTCACTAAGGAACTCACCAACCAAGTAAGACAGAATAATGCAGCACAAGGTCGATATGCTACCCTAAGATAGCATGAGTTCCATAAGGAACTCACCAACCAAGTAAGACAGAATAATCCAGCACGTGGTCGATATGCTACCCTTAGATAGCATGAGTTCCATAAGGAACCCACCAACCAAGTAAGACAGAGTAATCCAGCACGTGGTCGATATGCTGCCTTCTGATAGCATAAGTTCCATAAGGAACTCACCAACCAAGTAAGACAGAATAATGCAGCAGGAGGTGGTCGATATGCTCCCCTTAGATAGCATGAGTTCCATAAGGAACTCACCAACCAAGTAAGACAGAGTAATCGAGCACGAGGTCGATATGCTGCCTTCAAATAGCATGAGTTCCATAAGGAACTCACCAACCAAGTAAGACAGAATAATCCAGCACAAGGTCGATATGGTTTCCTTAGATACCATAAGCTCCATAAGCAACTGACCAATGAAGTAAGAGAAAATGATCCAGCACGAGGTCGATATGCTGCGCTCAGGTAGCATGAGTTCCATAAGGAACTCAGCAACCAAGTAAGACAGAATAATCCAGCACGAGGTCGATATGCTGCGTTAAGAAAGAATGAGTTCCCTACGGAACTGACCAAATCAATTAAGAAAGAATGATCCAGCACGAGGTCGATATGCTACCCTCCGATACCAGGAGTTCCATAAGGAACCCACCAACCAAGTAAGACAGAGTAATCCAGCACGTGGTCGATATGCTGCCTTCAGATAGCATGAGTTCCATAAGGAACTCACCAACCAAGTAAGACAGAATAATGCAGCAGGAGGTCGATATGCTGCCTTCAGATAGCATGAGTGCCATAAGGAACTCACTAACCAAGTAAGACAGAATAATTAATGCAGCACAAGGTCGATATGCTGCCCTCAGATAGAATGAGGTCCATAAAGAGCTCAACAACCAAGTAATACAAAATAATCCTGCACTTGGTCGATATGCTGGCCTTAGATACCATAAGCTCCATAAGGAACTAAACAACCCAGTAAGACAGGATAATCCAGCACGAGGTCGATATGCTGCCCTCAGATAGCGTGAGTTCCGTAAGGAACTGACCAGCCAATTGAGACGGAATAATCTAACACGAGGTCGATGTGCCGCCCTCAGATAGCGTGAGGTCCATAAGAAACTTACCAACCAAGTAGGACAGAATAATCCAGCACTTGGTCGATATGCTGCCCTTAGATACCATAAGCTCCATAAGGTACTGACCAATCAAGTAAGGGAGAATGATCCAGCACGAGGTCGACATGCTGCGCTCAGGTTGCATGAGTTCCATAAGGAACTCACCAACCAAGTAAGACAGAATAATCCAGCACGAGGTCGATATGCTGCGCTCAGGTAGCATGAGTTCCATAAGGAACTCACCAACCAAGTAAGACAGAATAATCCAGCACGAGGTCGATATGCTGCATTAAGATAGAATGAGTTCCCTACGGAACTGACTAATCAATTAAGCTAAGACAGAATGATCCAGCACGAGGTCGATATGCTACCCTCCGATAGCATGAGTTCCATAAGGAACTCACCAACCAAGTAACACGAAATAATCCAGCACAAGGTTGATATGCTGCCATCAGAAAACATGAGTTTCATAAGGAACTCACCAACCAAGTAAGACAGTATAATCCAGCACGAGGTCGATATCCTGCCCTCAGATAGCATTGGTCCCATTAAGAACTTACCAACCCACTAAGACATAATAATTCAGCACTAGGTAGATATGCTGCCCTTAATTAGATACCATGAGCTCCATAAGGAACTGACCTATCAAGTAAGAGAGAATGATCCAGCACGAGGTCGATATGCTGCCCTCAGATAACATGAGTTTCATAAGGAACTCACCAACCAAGTTAGACAGAATAATCCAGTACGAGATCGATATATATGCTGCCCACAGATAGCATGAGTTCCCTACGTAACTGACCAATCAAGTAAGACAGAAGAAACCAGCACGTGGTCCATATGCTGCACTCAGACAGAATGAGATCATTCTAAGGCCCTGTTAATACGTCGAATTTAATTCAGACTAATTTAATTCAAATTAAATTCGTCGATTAGTCAACGTTAATTGCCGCCTGATATAGATGTCGCATTTAATTCAACCGAATTTAATTTTTCACCCGAGTCTTTAGCACTTTTGACCAGTGGCGGGGATAATTCCCGCCAAAAATAACGGGAGACCACGAAATGTTTCGGGCGCGTATATTTAACCAAAAAACGTGGCGAGGTTCTACGAAGGCATTACTGCTGGAGAAAAAAAATATCCAGCGAAAGACAGTGGAGAAAGCAGCTGCGACGTCGAATGTTAACACTGGTAGTGATGAAGAAAAGTTTTTCTTGTGCGAGTTTGTTTATCGATTTGTCTACTGTTACAATCAGTCCAAGATGAAGATATTAATACAATTTATTTAAAAGTTCTTCATCATTGACAATAATATCTACCATATCCGTGATTTGATCTTCATTCCAGCTCGGTTTTCGCCCACGCTGTGCCTTTTTCTTCCTCCTTTGGCGCTCAACTTTTCATTTTCCTCGGCTGAGTCAGCCTCACTCGCTGTTTCAAAGTTGTCAGTCAAAGTTGGCTCAAAGTGGTCATCTTTGTAAGATTCATCCCGAGAAGTCCCAGGAGCCGACTGCAAACATTAACCAACACTTTTGTTTGCCTCCCATCCCACCATTTCTTCGTTTTTTTTTCAGCAATCGAACATTCCAACCGAACACACACACTTCTCCCACAAGCTATGCATAAATATTTTGTGTCCTTGTTCCAAATTATGCAAGCGGACGGCAAATTTTTCCTCCACAACGACATAGTTCAACAACTTGCGAAAAACGCAAGAAGACGCCTGTGCGCATGCGACACGAGCGAAACTTTCCACGAATCTTACTACAAATCTACCATGGCCACGGGCTGAATGGGGTAATTCGATGCGTCTGTTGTGCGACGTCTAAACTGAAGAAGACGCGCTACCGATATTTTATACGTCCTATCAAGACGGATACAACGTCTAGGACGAATTTAATTAACCAGACGAATCTAATTCGATCTATACGTCGCACAACCGTCGAATTTAATTGCTAAATGGTCCTTACTAATTTTAAAAACACGAAACAACTTTTTAAAGACATGTTTCGGCATGACTTATGCCATCTTCAGTTTATTGAGAATTTAAAATCTAGGGCTATATATATACCCAAGCAACAAATACAAAAATAGAAATGTATACAAAGTAAAATTACAATAACAAAAGATAATGGTAAAGCCGTTACAAAGTGGCAGGTACTGTCTGGTACTGTCTAGAACAGTAATTACTCCTCTTTTAAAATAAAGAATTTTTTCAGTTTTAAAGATCCCATTCCTGATGCTATTAGATCCTCTGTTGTTTATCAATTTACTTGTGCGGGATGTAACTCCCGTTATATTGGCGAGACTTCCCGTCATTTTTCAGCAAGGATCAAAGAGCATACTTTAACTGACAAAACTTCACATGTTTTTAAACACCTTAACAGTTCATCTAATTGCAAAAATTTATACACATCTGATTGCTTTAAAATTTTGGATTCTGCTAAAACCGTTTATTTTCTTAAATTAAAAGAGGCCTTTTACATTAATAGTTTAAAACCAGATTTAAACACTCAAGTGCAGCATGTCAACACCTTTTTATTTTAATCTTTTGTTCTATTAGTAACGGTCTAAAGCTCACACTGTGAGTAATTACTGTTCTAGATAGTACCAGACAGTACCTGCCACTTTGTAACGGCTTTACCATTATCTTTTGTTATGAATCCACGTGATGGCGGTTTTTCAAATATACACAAACTGTACATTTCAAGTCTCAAACTGGCCAGATTAGCTTAAACAGGAGTGAAACTAAGCTTTAATCTTCGGGGTGGTATTTCAACACAAGGGCCCAAAATCGTCATGTTCGGTGGCTCATGTCGCATTTTATTATACGATTTCATTGCACTCGCAGTGAATGTCATGATAAATCCAGGTGATTTGATTTTTTTCAAAAAGATACAAACTGTAGATTTCAAATCTCAAACTGTCCAGAAAATCGTCATTTTCAGTGGCTCATGTAGCACTTTCTTATTCAATTGTTTTGGCCCTGAAGGGAAAATAAGTCTAAATCCACGTGATGGCGGTTTTTCAAAAAGACCCAAACTGTACCTTTCTAGATTCAAACTGGCCGGATTTGCTTGATCTTTAGTAAAAATAAACTTTAATTTACGTTGTATTATAACGAAAGGGCCCAAGATCGTCATTTTTAGTGGATCATGAAGCACGTTTTCGATTCTTTTGGACGTGGAGTAAAAATTAGGATAAATCCACGTTATAGCGGTTTTCAAAGAGACCAGTTACAAACAACAGTTCCAGTTACAAACAAGCTGCATTTACTGGATCTGGAGTTAAAATTAGCTTTAAACTACGTGGTGATATTTCAACACATAGGCCCAAAATCGTCATTTTCAGTGGCTCATTTAGCACTTGATCGATTGTTTCGGACCTAGAGTGAAAATAAAAATGAATCCACGTGATGGCATTTTTCCAAAACGACCCAAACTGTACTTTTCAACTCTCAAACTGGTCGGTTTTGCTGGATCTGAAGTTAAAATAGGCTTTAATCTGCCTGGTTGTAATTCAACACAATGAACCAAAATCGTCAATTTCAGATGTAGCCCTTTTTTGTTCGATTGTTTTGGACCTGAAGTGAAAATTGGCAGTAATTCACCTAACGGCAGTTACGTGGATTACAATGACTCAAACTGTACAGTTCAAGAATTACACTGGTCCTTTTTTGCTGGATCTGGAGTGAAAATAAGCTTTAATCTACGTAGTGGTATTTCAACACAATGGCCCTAAAACGTTGTTTTCAGTGGCTCATGTAGCACTTTCCTTTTCGGATCTTTGGGATCTAGAGTAAAAATAGGGATGAATTCACTTGATGGACGTTTACGAAAACGTCTCAAACTGTACTTTTTTAGCCTCAAACTGGCTGGTGTTACTGGATCTGGAGTGAAAATAAACTTTAATATACGTGCTTGTATACGTGCCTGGATCCGGTGTGAAAATAAGCTATAATCTACGTGGCGGTATTTTAACACAAGGGCCCAAAATCGTAATTTTCAGTGGCTCATGGAGCACATTCTTATCCAATCCTTTCCGTCCTGGAGATAAAATTAGGATGGCCGGATTTCTTTGATCTGGAGTGAAAGAATGCTTTAATAAATTATACGTGGTTGTATTTCAACACATTGACCCAAAATCGTCATTTTCAATGACTCGTGTAGTAATTTTCATTCGATTCTCTTAGACCTGAAGTGAAAATGATGATGAATCCACGTGATGGCGGTTTTTAAAAAGATGCAAACTAGTTCAATAGATGTCTCGTGAGGCATACATGACAGACCTATATCGTCTTGAATTCAAGAGCAATAAACAAGCAAATTAAATTTTAAACCTACACCACTTCTTAAACAGATATTAGTTTAATCTGGCATTGGCTCTAAATTATAAAGTTCGGTTTCTTTCTGGCTACTTTTAGATATTGATGTTAAACTCAACTGCGGTCGTAAACTAGCCAAACTTTCTTGTAAGCGGTAGTTTCTCACAAAAATGAAGCAAATGACAGGATTAACAGTGCAATATTCAACAGCCAAAACAAGTGCAGTCTTAGAATAAACAGAATAAACAAGACTACATTTTGGGATTTTTTCAGGAATAAATAACGCGGTATAGTATCGACTGTGTGTGAGTCGTGGTCAATTGCTGGCTCCCAGTTTGTTTAACAGTCTCCTGACTGCGTCCGCCTAAATGTGTTGGCATTTTTCCAAGAAGGCCCAAACTGTACATATCAAGTCTCAAACTGGCAGGTCTTACTGCATCTGGAATGAAAATAAGATTTAATCTACGTGGTGGTATTTTAATACTGTGCCCCAAATCGTCAAATCAGTGCCTCTGTAGCACTTTCTAATTCGATTTGCTTGTAGCTTGAGTTAACATTAGGCTGAATCCACGTGAAAGCGGTTTTCTAAATCGACCCAAATTCAACATTTCAAGTCTCAAACTGGAAGTTTTCCTGCATCGTGAATGAAAATATTATTTAGTCTACGTAGTGGTATTTCAAAACAACGGTCCAAAATCGTCATTTTCAGTGCCTCATATAGCACCTTTTTGTTCGGTTCTTTTGGACCTGGAGTGATCATTAGGCGGAATCAACGTGTTGGCATTCTTCCAAAAAAAGTCCTTAACGGTTCGTGTATTCGATTTCTTTTGGCCTGGAGTGAAAATTAGGATGAAGTTTCCAAATTCATCCTAGCAATTTTCCAAAAAAGACCCACATGGTTATATTTAACACAAGGGCTTTTATTTTTTCAGTGGCTCGTGTAGCACTTTATTATTGGATTGTTTTGGATATGGAGTGAAAATTAGGATAAAACCACGTGATGGTGGTTTTCTAAAAATAGACCCAAACTGTACATTTCAAGTAACAAACTGGTCGAATTGTACATTTCAAGTCTTATACTGGCCGCTTTTAATGGAATCTGGGGTGAAAATAAGCTTTATTCTAGGAAGCCGTATTTCAATACAATGGCCAAAAGTCAGTGGTTCATTTAGTAGTTTGTTATTCGATTCTTTTGGACCTGGAGTGAAAATTAGGACGAATCCACGCGATGGTGGATTCGAAATGTACATTTCAAGTCTCAAACAGGCCGGTTTTGCTGGATCTAAAGTGAAAATAATCTTTAAGTTACGTGGCACAAAATAAATTCATCACAATAAATTCAAGGCCAATAATCGTCATTTTCAGTGGCTGATGTAGCACTTTCTTACTGATTTTTTTTTTACATGTTGTGAAAATTAGGACGAACCCACATGATGGCGGTTGTAAAAAAAAGACACAAGCTGTTCATTTCAAGTCTCAAACTGGCCGGTTTTGCTGGATCTGGATTGAAAATAAGCTTTAATCAAGGGCCCAAAATCGTCATTTTTAGTGGCTCATATAGCACTTTCTTATTCGACTCTATTTTACCTGGAGTGAAAATTAGGATGAGTTCACGTGATGGCGGTTTTCCTAAAAGACCTGAACTGTACACTTCAAGTCTCAAACTGGCCGGTTTTGATGGTATCTTGAGTGAAAATAAGCTTTACTCTACGTAGTGGTAGTTCAACACAAGGGCTTCAAATCGGCTTTTTCAAAAGGATAGGAGGATGAATCCACTTTATGGTGGTTTCCAAAAGCACCCAAAGTCTCACACTGGTCAGTTTAGCTGGACCTGGAGTGAAAATAGGCCTTTATCTACGTGGTGGTATTTCAACACAAGGGCACAATTCGTCATCTTCAGTTGCTCATGTACCACTTTCTTATTCCATTATTTTGAATCTGGAGTGAACATAAGGCTAAATCCACGTGATGGAATTTCTCCAAACAGACCCAAACTGTACGTTTCAAGTTTTAAACTATCATGGTTTGCAAAATATAGATAAAAAAGCTTTCATAAACGTAGTGGTATTTCAACGCAAGGGCCGATAAGCTTCATTTTCAGTGCCTCACGTGACACTTTCTTATTAGATTTTTTTTGGACCTGGAGTGAACATAAGGCTGAATCAACGTAATGTCATTTTTCAAAAAGGCCTAAACTTTACGTTTCAAGTTACAAACTTGTAGGTTTTGCTGGATCTGGAGAGAAAATAAGCTTTAATATACGTGGTGGCATTTCAACGCAAGGGTCCGAAAATCTTCATTTTCAAAGCCTTGTGTGACATTTTTTTATTAGATTTTTTTGAACCTGAAGTGAACGTTAGGCTGAATCCTTGTGATGGCATTTTTGCACAAAGGCCCAACCTGTACAAATCAAGTTTTAAACTGGCAGGTTTTGCTTGATATGGAGAGATAAATATAAAATATATAAATATACGTGGTGGTTATTCAACGCAAAGGCGATAATATTCATTTTCAGTATCCACTTGACACTTTTTTATTAGATTCTTTTGGGCCCATGGGCCAGAGTAAACATAAGGCTGAATCCACGAATGATATTTTCCGAAAAGGCCCAAACTGTATGTTTCAAGTTTCAAACTGGCAAGTTTTGCTGGATCTGAAGAGAAAATAAGCTTTGATGTACGTGGTGGCATTTCAACGTAACGGTCCGAAAATCCTTATTTTTAAAGCCTTGTGTGTTACTTTCTAATACGATTTTTTTTGGAGTTGGAGTGAACATTAGGCTGAATCCACGTGATAACGTTTTTCCAAAAAGATCCAAAATGTACGTTTAAAGTTTCAAACTGGCAGTTTTTGCTGGATCTGGAGAGAAAATTATCTTCAATATACGTGGTGGAATTTCATCGCAAGGGCCGATAATCTTCATTTTCAGTGCATCGAGTCACTCGATCTTTTTTCTTCTTTTTTTTTTTGACCTAGCAAAACCTGCCAGGTTTAATCTTAAAATGTACACTTTGGACCTTATTGGATAAATTCTATAACTTTGATTCAACCTAATGTTCACTAAAACCCAGTACCTGATGACAGTTTCAGTACATAGAGGACAAAGGATAATCCGAATAAGTTCATAGTGTCCAACAATTCAGACCACAAATGAAGATCTTGAAAATAGATTGTTATATTTCGGTATGAACTATACCATCATCAGACTAATAAAATTAGCATACAAGCTAGATCTTAAATACTGTGAGTGAGGAGACGAAAACAATAAGTTTACTCAGGAGAATAGATAGAGTTCTCTGCTGGATTTTAGTCCATTGTTTAGGGAAGGTGCTAGGCGTTTGATATAATAAGCCTCTTTGTATAGAAGAAGATTCCAGTTGTGGTCACAGTCTAATACCGTTGTATTATCACGGACAACATGGGTGAAATATTCTTTGTCATTACTGATAGAAGGTGGAGCAATGTCAGTGTTTAAATTATCCGGTAAATTACACAAATCACGGATGAAAAGTAAATGGTTACACGTTCGCAGGTGTTTATAAATTGCGCTCTCTTTGTCAGAGATTGCGTGTTCATGTGTTCAGACGAAAATAGTTCTGTCCGTTTTGCCGATGTACGCTGCCGATGTACCCCTCTCTCTGACAAAGAGAGCGCAATTTATAGACACCTGCGAACGTGTTGACATGAATTTTTTTAGCAGAACATCCAGGATTTCCTGGAAACAATTTGATGGATATTCCACCGAAACCGTTAACTCCAACATGAAGGAAGGCTTCTAGCTCTGACACTGTTACAAGAGACCTGAGTACTCGTTTTTTATCCTTAAGATTGTTCCCAATCACAGCAAAGGCTCCTTTGACGACTTTGGTTGCAGGATTTACGCAACATGCGGCCGTCCACATGGAGTTGGGAATTTTTATACCCCCTTTACCACGGAAAGATTTAAGTGCTTCCACGTTCGCCACGAGTTTCCCCGAGTTAGTGTCCATTTGAATTCGAGCTTCAGAGATGCCGGTGATGAGATACAAGTCTCCACCTTCCTTACTGCATTTGTTTTTAGCGTAGTTCCTTATGTTCCTTTCATCCTGAGCCCAAACTCCGCTGTTGAACCCCTTAACCTGTGGAACAGCGTTTGTGTAGGTGAATGTTGAAAGCATGTGGTTATCAGTAAAGGAGTAAGTCTGCGCAGGAAGTAGGTGACCTTTGGCATAGGTTTTTTGGCCGCTGTATTTATCGCCACTTCCTTGAAAGGTGATACCTTTAGAAAATAACAAGAATAAATTTTCCGTTTACTGTAGAGTATTTTGACAATCAGACGTACAAAGAAGAGCGCAAGACTCCGAAAGATAGTGCATGAAAGGCGTTTTAAGCTAGGTAGATTACTTATTATATGGATGCTGTAATTTGGTAAAATACAAAATTTTTCAATATAAATGGACAATCCCGTTACTTGTTAAAATTTCAAAAATCAATGTTTGTGGCATTTAAGTAACCATCCCTCGCTTTAAGACATATTACGCTATCGATCTTTCCTGCTCACGAGGCCAGTATGGCCCAAATACCCTACCTGTTTCTTGTCGCCAAAGGTCGACACCAGTTCTTTGTACCGCGCCAATATGACCCACTTGTTCTTTTCTTACAACGTACGCTGAGTAAATTGGAATTCCATAGTTAAGATCAAACATGGTGGAATAGAAGTTAAGCAAGCTATTACCAGGAACCCGTTGACAAATGTATCTGATGTTGGTGTGGTCAAGTCGGAAACCAGACGGTGGTTTGCCATCAACAAAGAAGGGTGTGTAACACGGCTGGATAGTTGAAAAAACTGCTGATCTGCGAAGTCTGACCAGTTGGCTTTCATGTTCGGGCTTTTTAGTAGCATCGTCACTCAAACCAGTATCTCCTATTTTCGGTAATATATAAATGTATCAAATAAATAATATGAAAATATAATAAGCATCTATTGCTTTAGATTCTCACCTCCAGTTTGTGTGGTCATCATCGAGTCAGCCGAAATAAACAATGACAAAAATAGCACAGAATGGATATTCATCTTGATGGTATGCGTGAAAGGGAAACTGAACTGGAGAAATTGTACTTTACACTCCCAAGTTCCTAGGCTGATGTCTGAACCAAAGTGAGTCATTTGTTTGGAATGCTTCGAGAACGCTCTCTAATCAAGAATAATGGCTTTGCGGATGGCTAATTGTTCGGTCTATTTCACAAAGTCTTTTTAGTACCAGTATTCCCCAGAAACTGACAAAATTCAATTGTAGCATGTATGTTCGCTTAGGTTTATTTTTCAATACTTCGAGGAAGCTATCTATGACCGCGAGCTAAAGAAAATTACGTTTTTTATTTACATCAAATTTAGGCTTTTACTTTTTCTTTCTTCTTTTGTTTTGTTCTGTTCAGGTGTGCAGAAACCCCGGGATACTTTGACCTTGATTGATCGTGTTTGAAATGATTTATCTCATGAGGAATGCCACCAGTATCCCACCAGAGTGCCGCCAACTGCGAAAACCACGCTTTGTAGTTCGAAAACTCAAAATGTTCTAATGTTACTTCCCTTTAAATTTGAGAGGGATCAAAGGCATGAAAAGACACCCATTTCAAACCATTGGACAAGAGACAACAGATAGTAAACTATATTATTTTCACTGTGAAGATACAGCGCTCGAACTCGGACCACCTTGACCCGTAGTCCGGGGCGCTAACCATTAGACCACCACAATTCGTCTAGTCGAACTGAGGCAAGGAACACTTCAAACGTCAAATGTCTCATATGCCAAACCCCATACGTTCCCTCATCCCTTCCCGGGGAAAGGGATTACTTCCCTACATAAGCCATATAGCCAAGGTGTGTGTCGCACCAATTCGTATATTTTTTGAGCAGTTTTGATCTGAAAGTGGACCAGATTAGACGACTGCATGTGGTCTAAAATTGAATACGGCTTTTTAAAGAAAAACGTATTTTACTCTTTTCATCAGGCTCGTCATCTTTAGACATAAAGGACAGCAAGGGACGTTACCAAAAATGTACTATTCGATCGATTAGGCGCCAATTTCCACTTTCGACACGATTAGGGTTAGGCTGAAATCGGTTGAAGACCTAATAAAGTTTCCAATAATTTCACCCTCGCACCCGGAGTCAGATATGTCTAGTGATGGATCTTCAGCGATGCTCTTCTCGTTTGCGAAACGGTGTACTGTGCTACCGATATGTGTCTCAGGATAATAACAAAATATTATTGTTTCTTTCTTTTAAAATATGTTAGTTTCGACAACTTATCGCTATCATACAGATGATTCTGTATGGACTGTCAATATCGTTGTACTGTTTTCTCAAGCGTTTGCTCGACCAGTTCAGTTTCCTTTTTGCGCTTTTCTTAACGAACATCTATCTCTGTAAGATGCTCAATAATGGAAAGTGGAGATGAGCTATTGAAGGCCAGGAAGGTAGTAGGAGGGCCACGATCTCCCCGACCACCCTTACGGATAATTTGACTTCAAAGTAAAATCCCGGGAGTAAAATACAATCGGCACTTTTCTGAAGTTTACTGAGTACAGTACGAAAAAAATAACTGCTGTGTCCATGATATTCGCTTTTGATTAAAATATTCATTTACAAGGCCAAAAAATGGTTTAAAACTTTAAAAAGCTGCACACCTATTTGATGCTCTCCCTGTTTCCCCAAGAAACAGTTCAGAATATAATTTCCTTAGCTCAGGAACAAAAAAACTATTTCAGACAGGAGCCCATGGCAATATTTGCTTTCTGGTTTATCTAGTTCTTTGCTTCTACGAAAAATTGTTACACATGTTGTTTATTATCTTAAAATTCCTACGAAAACCTTAGGTTAGAATGTGATACCAATATATACATCCATGAATAGAACTGTTACTAGTTAAATTTTAATATCATATGTTTTAATTTCTTAGTCTTGGTTTTATTATATTGTTGTAATATAAGTTTAGTTTTAGGTATTTGTAGGTGAAGAGCCACTTGTGGATAAACTACAAATAAATCGTTATTATTATTTATTTTTTTTAAAAAATTAAGCCAAACGTTTTTCAACTAAAACTTAGTCATCAACAGGGAAAAAAATCGAAAACATTCGTATTTTAAACAATTTTTTGGCTATGCAAATAACAAAATAATAACTGCTGTAATTCCTGTAAATTAAGGGAAAATGTTAGCAAACGTCTCAAAATTTCCGTTTTGAACCGGTTTAATATCAAAGGAAAGCTATTTTAATGGCAAACGTACTTTTAAACTTAAATAAACAAGTAAAAGCATTAAAACTATTCCACAAGTTCAATAACTGCTTTTTGTCAAGCATAACTCCAAGTTTCTTGTAGAACAGCCTTATGATAGCAATTAAATGATAAATGGCAATGGCAAAATCAAATAGTCAGACTCCTTTTTACAACCTTGACCATCGAAAGACAGGTTAAAAAACCTAGCTAAAAAAGCTAGACCTTGCGGGCTATCATGATTGCTTGTTTTTGAGGCGCAAAAAGCGTTTTAAAGTTATTGGGGCACTTCAAATACTTACACATAAGAATTAAGAGCAGTCTTTGTTCCTCGTTCTATCTTTATTATTATTGTGACGTAGGTATAAAAACACATGGATACGACTAGTTCAGTAGATGAATCGTGAGACATACATGACAGACCTATATCGTCTTGAATTCAAGAGCAATAAACCAACTATCAAATTTTAAACCTACACCACTGCTTAAACAGATATTAGTTTAATCTGGCCTTGGCTCTAAAGTTCGGTTTCTTTCTGGCTACTTTTAGATATTGATGTTAAACTCAATTGCGATCGTAAACTAGCCAAACTTTCTTGTAAGCGGTAGTTTCTCACAAAAATAAAGCAAATGACAGGATTAATAGTGCAATATGCAACAGCCAAAACAAGTGCAGTCTCAGAATAGATGGAATAAAGAAGACTGCATTCTGGAATTTTTTCAGGAGCAAAAAGAATTATGAGCTGTTGGACATTAAATGGAGCCCAGCACACCGCAAATGCAATGACAATTGTTACCGCCATTCTTAACACTCTTAATTCTTTGTTCTTCTTCTCGATCTTCTCTCTTTGCCTGTAAGATCTGTGCACTGAAAGCTCATCTTTTTTGAAGATAAGAGTCCACAGGATCACACTGTACAAGATGGTTATTAAAGTGAAAGGCAAAATGACAACTACTACAAATAACGCGGTATAGTATCGACTGTGTGTGAGTTCGTGGTCAAATGCTGGCTCCCAGTTTGTTTTACAGTCTCCTGACTCCGTCAGCCTAAATGTGTAAAAGTATGGTGCGTGGATCCCCATAGCTATGATCCACACAACGAGAATGGCGTAGAAACGAAGCTTTGAGGAGATCTGACGAACTGTGAACGGGAATACGACGGCCAAGAATCTTTCAACTGTGATCATGACCAGGGAATGAGTTGACACCGACAGGGAAACATCTGTGAGAAAGTTTGAGATCTTGCACAGAAGCGAACCAAGGACTCCTTGAACGAGGAAGACGTCAGATCCTGTTATCTCGGATACTATCAGGCGAGGGATAAGACAAACTGGAATGAAGAGATCAGACACGGCCATGTTGATAACGAACACGTCAATTGTTTTCTTCATTGAATTCGTTCTAAAAAAGATAAGAACAAGAAGAGAATTTCCCAGCAGCGAGACAATGGCGATCACACTGTATATGGACACTTTGGCAATAGTTGCTGCGGGAGTGTTGATGTCAACTGAGCAGAAGGTATCGGTAGCATTGCTGGTGAAATTTGCGTCTTCTGTGGTGTTATTCATCTTGATCTGCACAGTAGGATTTCCTAAAGCTGAATGCTTTGATGAGGAACTATCGACGCGTTTTTATTCACAGTGAAGTGCTTTTAGTTTTCGGGTTTATGGTTGTAATGAAAAACCGCAGGTAGCCTTTTATCGGAAAATACAATTAATTAACCTTGCTCAAGGGTCTATTTAAAGGGCGATTCAAATGTCACAAAATGGATTTTTTTGCGAAGCACTCAAGTTAATTGACAAAAATGGTGAGACGTATGTTAGGAGTGCTTTTAAAATACTATTAAAGCAGTATTTGCTTAAGCTCGAGCGTTTGCATTTGAGACATCTACAAAAACAGCAATGAAGTTGGGTTTGTAAAACGAGCATTTTAAAAGGACTCAAATTTATTGACAAGAGAAATGAGTGAAACTTTAGCAGTACTTTTAAAAATACCATTAAAGCACTTGTCCTTGCGTAAGCACGAGGGTTTTTAATTGAGACATCTACAAAACACTGAAGAAGAGGTTATCTTCTGAAACGTCTGAATGTTTTAAATGTATTTTATGTAATTGTTAGCATTCGTTCAGTTTCGTTCGACCATTTCAGTCCATCAAGGAATCCTGCTTTACTGTAGAGCCATTTAAAAGTGGCATTCCCAATTGACGAACTTTCCGGGTTTTTTTTTTGGGGGGGGGGGGGGGGGGGGGGGGCACATTTGGCACTGTCACTTGACTTATTTTCAGGAAAACAGAAAGTCATCTTCTGTGAATATCTGTAACGTTGAACAAAACAAAGGTGTTAAGAGTAAATCCTGACCTTTTAACTATACGCGTGGATCTTATAGAACGTATCTGCCCTATCTGATTATGCCTGCAGTATAAATTTCATTCAGTATTTTTTGTTTTGTTTTCTCTTTTAAGTTGAACACCCAAAAGATATTAAAAATACGCACAATTGAAACCATAACCCAATATCTTTTATTTAGCGATCTTTTGAAATACGTGCACCTGTTATCATGAGTGCTTTAATTGAGCTTTATATACCTACCTCCCTAACATAAGATCATTGACACAACTTAGTATACAATGCATTAAGTTAAGTATGACAGTCAAATGTATTTTATGGTTTCTTAATGGAAGCTATGTCACGAGTCATTTCTTTATCATTAACAATGGAAAGAAACTTCGAAATAATAGTTTGCATAAAAAAGGACAAAAATTACCAAGATTGGGGAAGATTGATTCCGTTGCTAACTAAGAACTTGTATAATTTAGACGCATCTGCCATCTGTCATCAAAGCAAAAAAACAAAAACTTAAAAAAGCAAAAACTGAACACATGGCAACTTAAATATTTTTGAAATGAATTTATGAAATCATAAAATACGCAACAGAACTGGTTTGAATAATTATACCAAGAAAGGATCCGGAACTTTTTCAACTTTGCAGCATTTGACGAATTTTCAAGGCAACTTGTTTGAGTGAATCAAATGTATGATGGTCCTTTTTCTGCACGGGCTAGAAGCAAGGACAAGCATTTCAAGTATGAGTGCGTGTTCCATTTGCTTCGCTTTACTTTTCGTATTGCTTTTAAAGTGTACCTTTGCTAATTGGCTATTAAAGTGGTTGAATGATTGGGGTTGGAGAGTCACGTTTAGCTGAGAGGGCTCGGGGTAGTTGCTACTTCATCTTAAATGTATTTTAGGAATGTAAAAGAAAAAGAAACTGAGAATAAAAAGAAAATCAAAATTTGAAGACTATTCCTATGAGGGTAGACAACAATGTAAAAACAATACTCGGAAATTTAAGAGTTCTTTGTTTTTGTTACAGACCATATGCTTGCAATTTCTTCAAAATAGTTCTGTTGGGGGAAGTTAAGGCAGGTAAATAATAGCATTAAAACTTGTCATCAAGATTAGACACAAGAGAGCACTGAGAGTTTGGAGTTGCACTGCCACCTTAAAAGCCATGAAATATTTAATTTCATACGTAATTTATATGTCATACTCTTATGATTTCATTTGCAAAAAATATTTAAGATGCAATGTGTTAAGTTTTTGCTTTGAATATCCAATTAAAATACAGCGGCACAGATGGCAGATGAGTCTAAATCATACAAGTTCGTAGTTTGCAACCGATTCAATCTTCTCCAATCTTGGTAATTTTTCTTTTCTTTTTTTTCCCGGCAACTATTATTTCGAAGTTTCTTTCTATTGTTTATGCTAAAAAATGGCTCGTGACATACATGTAGCAATTTCCATTAAAAAAAAAAACATAAAATACATTTGACTGCCATGCTTATTTCATACTTAATTTATATGACTGTCATAGCTATTATAAATTTCCAGTTTATAACAATAGCCGAGGTTTATAAACCGACAATTTTTTTTCTGATATTCTTTCGGCGTAAAATGAGAAAACATTTTACCACTAGGTAAAACAGTAAAAATCAGAAGCTCTTATTTCTCAGAACGTTTTCCCCAGTATTGTTCAGACTGGTTTTTCGTCTTGTCCTTGTTTTTGTTCTTCTTGTTGTTGTTCGTCTTGTACTTGTTTTTCTTCTTCTGCTTTTCTTGAACATGAGAACAAAAGCAACTGCGGGCAGTCTCGTTTTCTCATGGAATATACTAAAGGAAGTAGTTTAATGTGTTCTTTTGTCATTTTCAGTTGCACAATACTAAGAAATTGGATCCCTTCAATTAAGATATTCGACGATATTTTGGCAAACAAGTGTCCTTAGAGTGGCTTCAAACAAAGTTTTATATACTTTGCCTTTAAGACTCAAACTAACAAAACACTAGAGTAACATATATATTTAGTGCATTACCATAAGATCTATTTCGTGGCGACAGCATAAGTGATTGTAAGTGGCTTTCAGAATACTGTCAAAATGTTGTGTGTTTACCGCAAATTGCAATAAAGGGAGGATATATCCTTTCAATAAAAAAACTAAAATGATAAATTAAAAACAATAAAATGAAACAATACCCGAGGTTTATAAACTAACAAATATCTTTTAGGCGTCACATGAGTAAACATAAGCAGGGCTGGTCTTACAGAAAATTACAGCCAATTTTATATTTATTTTTCGGGCCGAGCCTTTTCCTGCATGCATTTAAGCGTAAAAAAATATACAACTGATCAAAAAACCTATATAAAATAATAGATTACTACGGCATTATCGCAAACTTTAAAGGGTTAATTTTCAAAGTGATAACAAAGTTGCGTTTGAGCACACGTGAAAAAGGTATTTTCTATTTCCTTTGTTTTGAATAAAACTAATTCATCAAAAATTAACACTGATCTTTTTTGTAGGTCTTTTAATTATCAGCATACATACATCCCTAGAGCTTGTTAGTCGAGGGATTTTTTTCTTTAAGCTTAGCAATGCAATGATTTTTTAACAGGCTACAGTACGAGGTTAATATAAAATACGTTCTTTGATGTTCTTCTAAGCCTAACCCTTTACAGTTGATGCAAAATTTAAAAATTGACAAAATGCTACAGCAAGAGAAACCATTCAATTGATTTGCTTTCAGTGTTTCAAGGCTTCATTGCAAGTCACTTTATTGCATGTGATGACCTAGTCTTCACGTGACACTACGCACAGTTCCGGCAAATATGGTGCCATTCAAATACATTATTGTTCAGCCTTCTTTATAGTAACCATGGTGGCAAGGATAGAATCCCTTGAAAAGCGACTGAGTAATAGTTTATCTGAACGAATGCTGAGTACGAATGTATCGTAGATGTTCCTTTGCCCCTCTACTACGGTACATTTCTTGAAGGAGAGAGGGCAAACTAAAGCGCTGTTATCCTTTTCTACTGCGTGTTTTTCAACGGATTTTAATTCCATTGATGGCCGTGGCAGAATAGGAAAAACTATGCCGAGACTTCAGTGACTGAAAGTACTTACGAGGTCTAAAAATCAGCGCTTTAAAGGCTCGCTTGTAATGTTCGTTCAAGCAACCGTAGCAGATCGGATTAAGGGCGTTGGGCAACCACACAATCAGGTAAAAGTATTCTGATAACGGTTGCATGAAAGTAAAATAGCCCAAATCTGGATTGAACTCGTAAATGAGGTACAGCGTTTGGAACGGAAGATAACAGAGCACAAATACAAGCAACACTGTCATTAGCATTCTAAGAAACTTTTTCTCCATCATCTGTCTCCGTAGCGCGCCTGTGGGATTCATGTTCAGTTTGTTTAAATTAACAATCGAGGAATGCGGGCTCGCGCTGGGCGTGGAGTTTAGAGAGCTTGACCGTGTGGGTCTGAGGGCGAGTGGTATAAGACGAATATGCTTCAAAGTGGCTGTGATTTTCAGGCTCAGCACCGAAATATCAAGTACAGGAAGAAGGGCTTGCAGAGTATACATTGTTATTGTGTAAATGCGACGATATAAAGTATCTTTTGTTAAGTCGTCTGAAAAAATATCCATGCAGTAGTAGATGTCAGGGTTATCTGGATAGATGACTACTGTCATAGCTCCATACGAAGGCAGAGAAAATAGGAAGGCTATCAGCCATAACAACGCTATGATAAGTCTTATTTCCGATTTCGACGGTCGTGATACGAACGGGAACACAACGGCGCGAAAACGATCGCACGCAATGGCTACCAGCGTGTTCGTTGTCACGAAGTTGAACATAACCACACTTGGTTTAAGAAGTTTGCACATGGCTTCTCCCATCAGCCAGTTTCCAATGTAGAGTTCTGGTAACAGGAATGGAAGACACAGTATAGATCCAATGTCGGAAACTGCTAAGTTCATTACCAAGCAATACGTACTAGTCTGAAGGCGACGACTGCGTGTGGAAATTATACATACAGCCACATTGCCCACCAGAGCAAACACGATGATAACGGCGTAGATTACAAAGCGAAATATCTTGAGAGCTGGTGGTTCGACGTAGAAGGGTGAATCATCTCTTGGTATTATGTAGGCTGAAGCGTTTGGAGGAGCGACAGATGTGTTCAGTTCAGATGCCATTTATTCTCCTCGTTGCTACAACTGTTTTTAATTGTTAACCCCTAGACTTCGGTGTCGCGATGTTTTTGTATCAACTTACTCTGCCTGCAATTATAGAAATAAAAATATTAGAACAAGGTATTGTTAGATGCGTAGCAACTTGGTGTGTAATTATGAGCCTACGAAGCTTAGGAAAGGCTGGAATAAGGGAGTTTAGTATAATTTCCAGAGGTGAATTCAAGAATGGGAGATTCTGATTGGTCGAGAAACTCGGACTATGGCGCTATATTCACCGCGCTAGGCGGTGAATATAGCATTGCAAACCTTGGCTACCAAGCCATGCCTACTTTGCCATCCAGGCAAGTAAACATGGCGGTGTTTGCTGAATGAAATTTTCGCTCATTTGAAAGAAATTACTCCAAGTCCTGGATGTTTAAAAAACTGAGAATTTTGCAAGTAAACTACCAAGGCTTCCGGACCGAAAATATTTTCAAGAGATGGTTTTCAAGGCATTAGAATTAAGAATAAGAATTATAACTTTAATAGTAAACTCCCCACAGGGCTTTTTAGTTACTATTTACAATTATAAAATCACTCAGATACTACGCGCGCTCTGATTGGTCAAAAACCTATGTACTAGTATTGTACCGGTAAAGTCCCGCTTCTGTCCCGACATGGCCGCATTACGCTCGATTACGCATAAGGACCAAGAATTAACGTTAGTTGAATGTATTCTTTTGGTCTATATTATGGTTAAAACGGAGGTTATATGATTATCGTAAATGATCATTATGAAAATGTACTAAGGGTGGATCACAAAATTGGGCAAAGGAACTAGAGAATGACTGAAACGAAAACGCAGAGGCAAACACTGACTGAGTAAGAAAAAAACAGAATGAACAGGTCTGCTTTCACTGGACTGGAAAAATATGGATATAGTTCCATTCAACATTAACTCGGAAATGTTATTTGAAAAGAATTAAAACTGATCAAATTTGTCGCGATGAACTAGAATTATTTTGATGGCAGAACCTCACACTGAGTTCTTGTACGCGCTTAAATTAAGTCTGTTATTCGGCGAAAACGAAAGAATACGGAAAAAATTCAGAACAAATTTCTAAAGCAGTGTTTGTGGAACTAACCTTTATTCTCAATATCTTCGTCAGTCTGTGAAGTTTGTAAACTTGCAAAGTTTTCGTGCAGTCTTTTACCTGCTTTTACTTTCGCGGTGAATGACTCCGGCCACAATTTGCTAGATTTCCACGTCAAAGAACTTTAAAATCGTTGAATACATTTTATACCGTGACAGTTTGCCTTTTTCCTTTCCTTTCTTATGACTTTCATAGCTTTAAAAGAACTTTTAAACGTTTTTGTCGCGTCGATTTGTGGATTTTGTGTGTGGAGCTGAACCTGTGATTTATTCTTTCGGCCGCTGTGATTGGTTTACCGCGTCATTTTGATCACGAAAAATAAAACAGATTCCTATTTCTTTGAAGAACGTTTTCTATAGCTATTTCATAAAAGCAATAGACCACACTTTCTAGGGCTTTACTGGCGTAATAAAGACACTTGGGATGTTGGGAGAACAATTGAAAAGCTTGTAAATCACTCGCCTGCGGCTCGAGATTTACAAGCTTTTCTCGTGTTCTCCCAACATCTCGCGTGGCTTTATTACGCCAGTAAAGCCCAAGAAAGTGTGGTCTATTGCTTAATAAAACTACGTAACTCTAATATTTAAACAAGGTGGTTGCGGAGATCGCACGTGGCCATGAAAAACTCAGTCAGATCGATTGACCAAATAGTCCAAACATTATTCAGTTCTCTTCTGCCCGGAGCTGCTCATTTCGAGAGGAATCACACAACTGTTCAAAAGTCACCAACGATTAAACAAAAGTACAGACATCTTTCTTTTACGTACGTAGTGTTTGTTTTGTCCCGTTTTATTGCTTAAACTTCGGATTCACTCGATGAAATAAACTGTAAATAAACCCCTTCAGGCGGCTGGTATAATGGAGGATATTGCCCGAGGCTGAAAGATTGTCGAAAAATGAACAGTTGGCCGAGAAGCGAAGCTTCGAGGGCAACTGTGAAATTTTGAGGACAATCTTTCAGCCAAGGGCATTATCCTCCAATATACTAGCAAGCCAAAAAGGGGTTTATTTATTTTGTAACCCTCCGATTTATTTCTACAACGCGCTTCACCGCCAGTAAATTTATAGGAAAAACCTACGTAATAAACCCGGCTTAACTGTGGTTGAAACAAATGTAAGTTGATTGGTTTACGTGATTTTTAACTCTGTGATTTCATTAAAAGTTAGAATTGAGTAAGGTGACTTCATTCGTTTGTTTTGTGCCTGCCTACAAAATCGGGCGACGGATATCAAATCGGACGGGGTATATTCGCTGATACCCGTCGTCCGATTTTGTACCACGTGATGCGTTTTGTCCAATGAGCGCGCGCAAAAATTAATGTTACAAGGGTCTCAGTTCCCTGACCACGCCCAAAGAAGCAATGTTCAAAGGCTGCATTTCGGGTTATAAAATGTTTTTATAACAACGCGTCTCTTCTATGAAATTTGTCTAATGCACCTGCAAACATAATATTTAGCTTCTTAGATTTTTAATTACCTAAAGCCTCAAAAATTTTGATATATACAGTGGTAAAATAAGAAAAAGAAGTTAAAATGACTGGCAATGAAGCCCTTACTCGCTCTTTTATTCGGCCATGTGTAATAAGTGGATAATTATGCTCTGTTACCTAGTCATTCGTTTTGCCAATATAATTCCAAGCTGTTCCTTTCTTAAACAACCTAACTTCCAGTTTCGCCCCATTGGTAAGAAAATTATCACCTCATTCAGTGTGCCGATCAAACACATTTTGTATTTCGTTTTAGAAAATGCTCTATAAGTGAGGGCGCGCTAAAAACTGTTTTCCTGTCCTTTATATTCAGAACTAATGGACAAGAATAGGTGTGCAGCTGCCACTGTTAGTCAGAGTGTTTATTGCTTTCCGTTTAAAGTCACATGGCTCAAAGCAAAGTCGTAACAGAGAACCTCAATACTGATACGGAAAGCCCCAAAACGCAATGAATAAAATGGCAACGTTGCAGCTCCACAAAATAGATAAAGGTTAAAGGTCAACTATAGTCATAAAATGACATCGAAAAAAATATAAAAGTTGACTGTTTGGGAGCTGAGATGACTACAATTATAGCATCGATCCTTATACAGTCTGGTGAACCTTCATTTAGGAGAGATGTTTGCCTATGTAAAGTTGTTTTTATGTGGCTGGTACCATGACCAAATATCAGTTTACGGGAGTTGTCCCCTTGACGGAAATTCACTGTATATAGGACAACGTTACAATTTGCACATCTTTTTGTGATGTTTTGATTGCTCCGAAAGCGGTAGGCAACTTGGCCACCCAGTAATCCCACCCTGTCTAGGTCGCACTGCGGTAAACGGCGGCTAAGCTAACCCTAATCAGCACAAGTGTCACCCTTTCCACAAAGGAACCTCGGCTGTGTAATATGTTTCCGTTTTGGTTTTCTTATTTTAATAACTTCTTATGTGATTATAAGTGTTATCACGTCTGTGCTTCTCGTAACTTTGTTTTATTACATGATCTTTTTTCTGCTATGGTTCCGGTGGTTATGCTCCTATAATTTGTCTCCGGTGTGGTTTTTTGTACCTTGTTTTAATAGTTTGCCTTTGCTGTGGTTGTCGTATTTTTGTCGTTGTAATTTGTCCCTCTTATTATGGTATCTTCTACGTAGTTTTGTTCTTATAACTGTCTCCGCTTTGTTTCTCACATTTTTTTTTTTCATTTTTCCCTCACTCTAGTTTTGGCATTTTTTCTTATGATTTGTCGAAGACAAAGCAAAGCAATGCAAAGCAGGTCACATCACAGTATAGTAATCAAATAGGAAAGGAAAAGAAGGTAACACTATTTTTCACATGGTGGCCGATACAGCTCGAAGACCTCCAAGATCACAGGTATCCTTCTAAAAATACATCAAGAAGAATGAAATTTGTCCCCGCTGTGGCTTTAGCACCTTTGTTTTTAATCATAACTTTTCTCCCCTGTGGTTTTCGCATTTAACTTTGCCCTCAATTTGACTCCGCTGTGGTTGTTAGAAATTATAATTTGTGTGCGCTATGGTCATAGCAATGCACTCATATCATGAGAAAGACCACACGCGCGGTAATTAATTAGTATATACTCGACACACTGTATATGCTTTTATGTCTGACACACTTCAAAACCGAATTTTACAATACAGGCTTTCGACTATAACTGCTGTGTATACCTGGCAGTCTTTTTAAAACTAAAAGCCCTCCACTGCAAAAAAAAAAACAGATGACAGAATCGAAGCAAGTTAAACTGTTCTCTGTTTTATTTAACATAAATGCAAAGAATTTGTTCTGTTGTCTTGATCACTGTTCCGTATGTCTGTGAACAGGAAAACATCCCTTATGCAAATTGTGTATAGAAATTCACGATCTAAACAAACTTGTCTAACAAAACATGTTTAACTAACCCATGAGAGTTCTTTTGAAACTCCTATGCCGTACCAATAACATATAAACACCTCGCATCAGACAGCAGAAGCCGTGAGCTTAATTAACAAAACACTTCAAATTGCGAATGCGATGAACTGCTTCGTCAACCAAATCTTTCACTTACAGTTTGTTCAGCTTGGAGACCCAAAGTGGGGCATCTTGTAGCTATCTTGTGTTGTGGTGTTACGAAGTTAGAGACGGTCCCTTGATTCTTGTTTCAAAATGCGTTATTCTGCATCCAGCATCTCTTAATGCTATCAATTGTCGGATCATAGTTAGGTTTGAAATAAATAAAGATATGTTTGGTCATGCATGTTGTTTTGGCAGTTTAAAGAGCGCCCCTGGGCAATAGACATTAATAATAATCCAAGCAAAACCTATCTCAGTCAATTTCTTTTTAAATACAATAAACAAAGAAAAGGTTCATACTATCTCTCTATAAAAATGTTAAATATTTGTCTCGATTTGTCTCAAGAAAGTTAAGTAATATTAGTGAGCTAAGTAATATTTGTTTAAGAAGCACAGATAATTATTAGTTTCGTGCTTTCTTTTATTCTCAAAAATGCTAAGTATTTTGGCAAATAATTTACTGTCCTCCCTTTGCTTTGTTTATCGACATTTGAAAGAACTGTTCTTTGACCACAATGTTGAGAGAGGACTGGGTAGTCTAACGCAGAAAATATGATCGTTCCATGCTGTTGTTGTTTTTAGTTAGTTTTTTTTTGAAAAGGTCTTTTTTTTTAGGTCAGCCTCTAGGACGCACGTGTTTTCTTGAAGAAACTCGCGGTTCTCATTGTATTTTTTTCTGCCCTTTTCTTGAACTTCTAAAGAATTATGTTCACAACTCGGCTCATCATTTGTAATATTTGCAACTCAAAAGGTTGGGGTGTGGATCCAGAACCCCTAGAAGCCTCCTCTAGGGACACCCCTGTTGGTCAGGTATTTATTGAAACAATTAACAAAGGCCAAGCACAGATCTTTTTTTTTTTCCATTTCGATCTATCTGGTAGCAGTAAAATAAAATGGCGGTTGGAGTAAACTGTTTCTATTTTTGTTCAAACAGGTTTTTCCAATTTTGAATCCGTAACAGGTCACGTGACTTAATTTGCATGCGTCAATGCAATTTGCAATGTCAATGTCAATGTAGTGTCCCCAAATAGTTTTTTTTAAGCTAAATACCATTGGCAATTTGGTTAAGTCTTTTATTTCATTCATTACAAACTTATTAGCCTGTCACAGGTTTAGGTTGTCAGCGATGAGAGCCTCAGAAGATAGACCATCCCCTAATTTTTTTAGAGCAAAAATTGTAAGGCCCATGCCTTAATTTTCTTGAGGTTCTCATATTTTGTATTTTTTGCTCAATTTCTTTTATTTCCTATGTATTTTGAACTGTTCCTTTATTTCTTATACCTCACCTTTTAAAAACGTGATGTAAACTTTCTAACCGATCATTCAAGTATATTCATTATTTATTATTGACATTTTTAAAGACGACATTTCTTTGACAGGTAATTATTGTCCATGATTAAAAAAACGAAATGTTTAACTTCCCCTTAAGGGTTTTTAAAGCAGCTAGTCAAAATTAATTAATCCATTTAATATTAAACTTTCAATTCTGAATCATTCTTGTTCTCGCCATTTGAGCTATCTCCGTCAAACTTCACAAACGACCTAACCTTATTATTTCTTGTTTATAGTTAATGTGCACGGCAACAAAACCGCAACACTTTACGATTTTACTGTACGATGGTACAGTAGAATTTTGATTTCTCGAACCTCCAGGGGAAACGACAAGTTCTTCGTGAAATTGGGTGTTTCGAGAAATCGGGTCTAAAAAACAGAGAAGTACTATCCAAGGGAAATGAAAATTGGTTCCATAAACAGAGAAACTGTCTGATGCCAAGATTGTTTCGTGGTTTTCATGTTTATTTCAGTCAATCGACCATACGTCGGTATGTCTGCTATATAATAAACAACTTAATTGAGTCTAAAAGCTGAATAATAATACGATGGGGAAGAACTTGCACCTGTCACCAAAATTTTAAATACTGACAGTATAACCCCGAATTCTCGAACCTTCTCTTTCCGGTTTTCGTTTTCCCTAGGATAGTACTTCTCTGTAATTTTACCCCAGATTTCTCGAAGTAATTTTCGTTTCCCCTGAAGTTTCGAGAAATCGGGATACTACTGTAATAATACCATACGTGAGTATGTCTACAATGTATGTATGAGTCTACAAAAGATGAATAAAATTACGTTGGTGAAGGACTTGCACCTGTCTCCAAAATTATAAATATAAACTTAGCCTTAGAGGCTGTTTTGCAAAGATCAAGATGAATAACACTGTGAAAGTTACTTACAACTCTACGGATTCCCTTTGCTCAGTAGCCATCAACACTCCTGTATCAACTATTACCAAAGTGTCGATATATAGTGTCATCGCCATAGTCTCACTGCTGGGAAATTTTCTTCTTGTTCTTATTTTCTTCAGAACAAAGTCAATGAAGAAAACAATTGACGTGTTCGTTATCAACATGGCCATGTCTGATCTCTTCATTCCAGTTTGTCTTATCCCTCGCCTGATAGTATCCGAGATAACAGGATCTGAAGCCTTTCTCGTTCAAGGAGTCCTTGGTTCCATTCTGTGCAAGATCTCCAACTTTCTCACAGATGTCTCCCTGTCGGTGTCAACTCATTCCCTGGTCATGATCACAGTTGAAAGATTCTTGGCCGTCGTCTTCCCGTTCACTGTTCGTCAGATCTCCTCAAAGCTTCGTTTCAACGCCATTCTCATTGTGTGGATCATAGCTATGGGGATCCATGCACCATACTTTTACACATTTAGGTTGACGGAGTCAGGAGACTGTAAAACAAACTGGGAGCCAGCATTTGACCACGAACTCACACACAGTCGATACTATACCGCGTTATTTGTAGTAGTTGTCATTTTGCCATTCACTTTAATAACCATTTTGTACAGCATTATCCTGTGGACGCTCTTCTACAAAACAGATAAACTTTCACTGCATCGATCTTACAGGCAAAGAGAGAAGAACAAGAAGAAGGAAGAATTGAGAGTATTAAGAATGGCGGTAACAATTGTCATTGCATTTGCAGTGTGCTGGGCTCCATTTAATGTCCAACAGCTCATAATTCTTTTTGCTCCTGAAAAAATCCCAAAATGTAGCCTTGTTTATTCCGTCTATTCTGAGGCTGCACTTGTTTTGGCTGTTGCATATTGTACTGTTAATCCTGTCATTTGCTTCATTTTTGTGAGAAACTACCGCATTCGAGAACGTTTAGCCAGTTTACGTTCAAAATTGAATTTGTCATCCAGAAGTTGTCAAAAAGAGACCGAATGAGACCGAATTCTAGCATGGTATGGCCTACTGACGGAGTACTCGGGCTGTAAAACAAGGGGAGACGTCAAGGATCCAGCACTTAACAGCATGGACCGAGATAACGAGGCTAATAGTATGTTTATCAAGTAAAAATCAACGTTAAAATTTGACGATGTTTCGGAGTCGTCTTGACACCATTTTCAACGTCGTTCAATTTTATCGTTGATTTTTACTTGCTTATGTATCACTAAACTTTTGCTGATAATAGTATGTTTTGCCTCAAAAGGAAATATTCCAAGACAAATGTCAAAATTAGCGCGTCAGAATGAAAAAGAGAAGAGTTGACTTTTGTCGTTTTCGCCCTTTTAAAACAATTTGATCTTTCCCGGGTCGTAAGCCATGTACAGTCAGATCAAAACATCAAACGGTTTCATAATTTTTGTTTTGTCTACCGTTTGCATTTCCTTTAATATTAACATCAAAAAAAGGAAAAACGATTGACGATAAAAGCTCAAGACAAAATTTCAAGACTTACTGCTTGAGCTGCTTGTGCATTACATTGTTATGTGTCCCGCATTGAATGTATTGCTAGTTTGTTCTTTAAAGCCTTGAAAGATCTTTTAGCCTTAGTAAAATTAATATAAAACGGTTGACGATAGTTAACGTTCAAGAACATATTCCGCCTTTTCACCTGCGAATTCAGTATCAAATACTGTACATGGGAAAATTAGTTTAATTTTCTTTCGATTAACTGCATATATTTAAAGCAAAACACAGAATATGACATCTGAAGTCATTCTTTCTTGTAAAGGAAATCACAAAGTAGACAATGGACCTGTTTAAATACCAAGGAAGGAACTTTATCAACGCTTCCACACATGACGAAATTTCAAGGGAACTTGTATAAGTGAATCAAATATGCATGATGATGAAGAAGAAAAGCCTTTATTTAAATAGGGTTACTCCATCAGCTTTGACAATAATTTATAAAAACTGTTATCAATAGAAGATTAAAATATAAAGTCAAACAAAAACGTAACGCATGGCATCGTAAATCATTTCATGCATATGAAACCATAAAATGCGCGACAGAACCGAATTAAATATACCAAGGTAGGAACTTTGTCAACTTTTTCTCGTGTGACGAAATTTCAAGGCAACTTGTTTTTAGTGAGTCAAATGTGTGATAGCACTTTTGTTTAGCATGCGCCGAATGTAAGGACAGGCTTTTCAAGAACGAGTACCTTACGAGTTCCATTTGCTAATATCGTTAATTGATTAAGTGATTAAAGTTGCAGAGGTCGCCTTTGGCTAAGAGGCCCCAGGGTATATTTTTGCTTCACCTTAAATATATTTTAAGTCTACTATAAAAGAAAATAAAACTAAAACTTTTAAACTGGCTTAGACGTCATCGTTATGAATACTTATTGTCTAAGACAACATCGTAAAGAACGAAGATGAAGTATTCAACATGACACGAGCATGGGACAAAGAAAAATTCCCCGACGGGAATCGAACCCATGTCCTCCCAGATACCGGTTGGGCGCCCTAACCAGGTGAGCTACGAGAGACTCGTTGTGAGCTTAGGCCATTTACTAGGTTGATATGTGACACGCGTCCTGCATACTGCTAGGATCAGCAATGTCGAATTCATCAAGTTTATAGTAAAAAATAAAGATGGTAAATATATTTTAAGTCTACTATAAAAGAAAATAAAACTAAAATTTGTAAACTGGCTTAGACGTCATCGTTATGAATACTTATTGTCTAAGACAACATCGTAAAGAACGAAGATGAAGTATTCAACATGACACGAGCATGGGACAAAGAAAAATTCTGAGTCCTCGACGGGAATCGAACCCATGTCCTCCCAGATACCGGTTGGGCGCCCTAACCAACTGAGCTACGAGAGACTCGTTGTGAGCTTAGGCCATTTACTAGGTTGATATGTGACACGCGTCCTGCATACTGCTAGGATCAGCAATGTCGAATTCATCAAGTTTATAGTAAAAAATAAAGATGGTAAATTTTAAGCTCGGTAATAAATAATGAAGATGAAGTATTCAACATGACACGAGCATGGGACAAAGTAAAATTATTTACTATCGTAAAGAACATTTAAAAAATTTGAGAATCCTTAGATTTTGTTACTGAGCAAATGCATATAATTCCTTAAAAAGAGTACACAGCAATGCTATTAAGAATAGTTTTCATAGGAAGTTCTAAGCTTATAAGAGAGCAGCGCTAAGCTCGTTTAAGGAAGATTCAGTGGGCTTTATATAGGTAAGTGTTATGAAATTGGGGAGAAAGTAAATGGCGGTATAGAGGAGCAGTAAACATCGTCATCAAATAGACACACGAGACCACTTTGAGATGGGAGTTTTTATCGTCACTGTGAAAACCATGAAAATAAAAACACTGTAGGAAATAAGTGAAAATTAAAAGACGTTGTTTTTCCTCTTGTTCATGTTCTTCTCGCTCTTGATCTTCTCTTGCTTTTCTTGAACATGAGAACAAACAGCCTCTGCGGACAGAATCTCGTTTTCTTTTAGAATACACTATCACACACTTTTGTCATTTCCAGTTGCACGATACTTAGAAATTTGAGCTTTTCGATGAAGATATTTAACGACATTTCCCAAACAAATTTCCTTAGAGCGGTTTCAAACAACGATTATTATTATACATTAGAATTACTTTGAAACGTGTGATTGGTCAAGAGCATTCAGTCAATATACAGTAGCATGTGAACTTGACGAAATAACCCAATATCTGCAGCAGATATTGGGTTATCATGTCGAGTTCAATTAACAGTCTGTTCAAAGTCCGCCTAGTTCCCAAGTCCTCGTCCGTGTAGTGCTGTCAAACGTTTGAAAATATGGCTGAGAGATTCGCCTCCGTTTCCGAAGAGGAATCGAAAGTTTCGATCGAGAATAAAGATTCTAAAAACACCAAGAGAACAACAAAAAAACAAGTGTAAACATTCTGAATGATTATTTGAGGGAGAAGATCCTGGAGGAACCCCAAGATAAAACCGCTTTGGTCAATGCTCTGACGAAGTTTTACGCCGACGCTAGAAAAAGTGATGGCAAATTGTTTGAAAACGTAAAATAAAACAATTATTGAATTCGGTTTTCGCATGATATCGTGAATTATCAAAACCTCGTGTCTGTGTTATCCGCCTCAGCCTTCGGCTTCGGCAGATAACACAGGCCTTAGTTTTGATAATTCACGATATCAAGCTCAACCTCATCCAATAAGTGCTTAATATACTTCGCCTATAAGACTCAAACTAAAAAAAGGGGGATTACTATAAGATCTATTTTAAAAGTGATTTAAAGTGACTTAAAGAACACTTTTAACAAAAACTGTAATAAAAGAAAGCTAAAATGACCTTCCAATAATTGATAAAATTAAAATTATAAATTTATCAATACAATAGAGTGAATTCGTGTAACTCGTTTTTTATATGCAAATGAGTGTTGTTAAATACTAACGAGGAGAAACAATAGAAAATTACGTGCGATGAAATAAACTGTTCTTAAAATTCTAATTTGTGTACATACCAGGATGTAATACGTATGCCCCGTACACACCAGGCAGCATTTATTCATTTCAAAGCACAACTTTCAGAATTTTTGTTTTTACTTCGTTTTTAGCACTTGTTTAATATATAATTGTTTGAAGCATTTTTTTTAACTTATCTGTTGTTGTTTTGTAAGTATCTTTTAACCATATCATGGTTTTCCTGCCAGATTGGACTCTTGAACGGACAGATTCACTCCCACCTTGTTCAATAAATAAAAAGAGTTGAAGAAAATGTCTTTGTTTGGCATATCAGGGACATAGATACGCATGCTATTATGTAAACAAAACAAGAAAATCTATTGTTCTTCCACATTAACATTTAACAGCACTCATTATCATATGAAAAACGGGTTACACGAATTCACTCTAATGAAACAATACCCCAGCTTTTTTTAACTATATTGAAGTCTTTTTTTCTGATATTCTTTCTGCGTCACATGAGGAAACATAAAGCAGGGCTGGACTCACCGAATCTATAACCAACTATATTAATTTTCAAGCGTAAGCCTTATCCTGTAGCATTTTTACGAGAAAAACACAACTGAAGAAAACTATAAGTTCAATATAAGATCATTCAAGAAGGTATTTATTGCATGCTTCGATACATTTTCAGAGTGATAAACAAAGTGCACGTTTTAGAACGCGCAAAACAGGAATGACAGTCTCCACTGAAACAGGAGCGAAAATGTATGTCTCACGTTTTGAATAAAACAAATGCATCACAAAGAACATTAGTACTTTTTTTATCAGCATAAGTACATCGCTGAAGTTTGTTAGTTAAGGGATTTTTCTTTACACTTAGCGATGCAAGGAGATTTTAACAGGCTGTGTTACAAGATTAATATAAATAAAATGTTCTTTAATCTTTTCAGGGCAGTTAATGCAAAATTTGAAAACTGATCAAGTTCTACAGCTGTAGCCACTTCGTATTCATTTATCAAAAACAAATGTTTTAAATCTCTGAACCTAAACCATACAAACGGGTCACACAATTGTTTTGACTACGGAGCTTTTTATTCCTGTGTATATTCTAATGGAGTATGGAAGCATGCTCAAGGAAGCGTTGATGAACACTCACCGGGAACATCAAGTTGATGAAGCTTGCAAGTGATAAAGTTTTCCAGACCGTTTCAGTATTAGTTTTTTCAAACCTTCAACTTCGGAAAACAATGTCGCAGTTACAGTTTTTTTTACACGCTACGTGAATATTATATTCATTAGCCTGGGGGAAAATAAACTGTTGATCATATTAAAGTGCAATTTCACAAGCTCGGTATTAATTGAAGCAACTGTTAAGTGATGTTTCACTTAACAATTTTAAAAATTTTAAAATTTACTTTTCGAAGCAATCATGTTCACTGAAAAAAAGAAACGTTTACTCCGGGAGATTATTCTGTACTACTCTCATTCTGATCGCTAGATAGCGCCAAACGCACTTCAACTCTTGAAAGGGCTGGTGAATAATTCAAATTTTAAATTAAATTTAATGTTAAAATCATTTAGTGTGTAGTATTGCTGTCCTTTTTTATCGTCTTTGTATTATGGCGAGTCCGCAGACTCGTTAAGATTAACAACTACGCTACACACTTGTTGAACACTTATTGATAAATTGTCTAGTAAGATAGATTAGTTTTTTTTTAATATTCAACTCAATATTCACGAACTCAATCGAAACAAAGTTGTACAAAAGGGTCACAACTGAATTGTTTTGACTATCGTGTTGCATGTTCCTATCTTGCCAAAATCTTTTACTCAATAATCCAAATACAGGTCAGCAGAAGGAAGGAGGACTTAAAATCACTTCCAACGATTTGATTAACGGTTGACAAAATACTGAAAACCGATGTATATTCATTTCAGCAATAACACTAAAAATTTAATGTATGCATGCTGCGCAAAACTTCCTATTCAACAGTGATTAAAGACAATGATAATTGCAAATCGTACTTCGCGCATACCCATGATATTCAACAATCTATTTGGGGCAAAACCGACGTAAATTGCAGTGATTTCAGTATGTCTTCAATTTTTTTTACAAATTTACCTCTCGGGAGCGGTTGTACACAGAGGCCGTGTTAACTCTCAAAGATCTGAGGTGGTTGATTGGTCGACGTGGCTGCAAGAAGCTGCAAGCAAGAAAATATTCGCGTATTGTTAATATTGTTAACATTTGTAAACAGAGAAGTAAATCATTGATCAGTTCTTCAAAATCCTCAGCCGGTTGAGACGCACAAAGTTTTACCTCGACTTAACAAAATGCGCTTGTTTTTTGCAGCTTGTTTCAGCGCAAATCTGCTTGTTCTGATCGCTGTACGTGGCTCCACATCTGATTCAGGGACCAGTGGCAACCAAACGCCAATTTACTGCGACAAGACAATGGTCTGTTCAGCTATTAAGACGCTGGAAACGAAGCTGGATAACCTTCTTGCGTTGGTTAAAAAAATCTCGACGCCATCGCCACCCCCACCAGGTAAACTCGGGCAATCCTAGCTAATAACTAATTTTCATTGGAGTTTCGTTCAGGATCCCTTTTTAACTTACCAGTTTAACAACGAGTTTGTAACCATGTTTTAACTTGAGTTTCATTATTTTCTTTACAGCCGTTCCCGCCTCTTCTTGCAAGGAACTGTTTACCAAACACAAGTAAGTTCACAGTTAAAATGTTTTAATACACATTTCTATTGGCGCGCATCCGTCACACTGATAAGCTCGGAAAGCGTCTAGAATAAACACTCAGGCTCTTAAAATAACTGAGGAGAATGTGCTTCCTTTGTAATTACATCTGGTTAGACATTCTAGTCTTCTCGGATAAGGACGATAAACCGTAGGTCCCGTCTCCTGCATCTTCAGCGTTTTAATCAGCAGGGGACGTTAAAGAACCCACACACTCATCGCAAAGAGTACGGCATGAAGTTCCCGGTGTTGTGGTCTGTTCTATTCCATGGGTTGGGTGGTGGGGTGAGATCATACACATGGACGGATAGCGGCTGCCATAGGCGCCTTATATGCTGATGTCCGGTCTCATCCCATAGATTCGAATTGTGAAGCGCATTGATCACGAGCTTTGTAAATGCGCTATATAAGCACCCATATCTGCACCGATCTTTTGACAAAGAAGGGATAGAGGCAGGGTAATGGGCTCCTGATTGAGGTAAGCGGCCGAGAAATAAAGATGTTAGGACTAAACACAAACGAAGCGATCGATTTTTGTCATCGACATTGTCGGTTTTGTTCTTGAGTGAGGTAAATAAACCCACTTGCGTCTTTTCGCGACTTCAACCCAAGGGCACAGATAAGAATCTGAACTGTTGTGGTAAAATACCGCAATAAATAAAAGATATCGTCAACAATATGTTATGAATTTTCCCGGCCTCTTGAGAGAAATATTTTGCTTAAATACAAAACGACTGCTCCCATTCTGTCCTTCCCTAAACAGGTCGTCAAAAGTGTTTACGCTGATGTTTGGTTTACAAAAGATTCCTGTTTACTGCCACATGGGAAACTTTGGATGTGGAGATGGAGGATGGACGCTGGCTATGAAGATTGATGGTACAAAGGTACAAACCTATCCCCAGCACTGTTAAGTTAGTGTGGACATGTTGATAGCAGTTTTTATAACTGAAATGGCCATCCTGTTTAAATATGTTTTAATTATTATTATTCATCGGAATGACAAAGTCTAAATTTTTCCTTTTAAATTTCAGAGAACCTTCCATTACGACTCTCATTTTTGGAGCGACAAAAATGCCTATAACCTTGCAGGAGGCAAGACTGGATTCGACTTACAAGAGACCAAGTTACCGACCTACTGGAAGACACCTTTTTCTAAGATTTGTCTTGGTATGAAGATCGGCCATCAGAAAAAGTTCATTGTCATTTACAGACACGCCAACTCTCTGTACTCACTGATCGCTGATGGACATTACCGCGCCACCTCACTGGGTCGTAACACGTGGAAGACGCTGATTGGTTCACAGGCCTCCTTACAGCGCAACTGTATCAGGGAAGGATTCAATGCCATGGGTTCCAGAAGTGACCATTCCAAAGCAAGGATCGGTATCCTTGGTAACCAAGAAAATGATTGCAACACCTGTGATTCCAGAATCGGGTTTGGTACAGGAGGGCTACATGATGACTCCAACACGTGTGGAAACCAAGCAACGCACTCCCCAGATAATGGCAACAAACACATCAAAGCCATGGGATATATTTTAGTGCAGTGATAAGAACTGTCTCCATGCCTTTTTGAGTCAATTTTTTACAAAAAATAATCGCATGTCCAATGAGCTCTGTAGTTAATTGATAAACCCAACAACTGTTGTAGTTAGATTTTGAGGAAAAACAGTGTTGTAAAACAAATTAAGCGTGGTGATGGAAATAAAAAATGTTCTGACTAATTTTATGGCCTTTGAAATCACACAGTGCAAAATCTTTGGAGAAGCCACGAGCCAAGCGGCCCACACTGCCGGAGCTTATCCCGGTTTCCGTAGCATTAAGCGGCTAGGAATATTTCTACTCCCCCCTGAATGGGATGCTAGTCCATTGCAGGGTTCCCCCCAGCATTATGTCGCAGGTACCCATTTATACACCTGGGTGGAGAAAGGCACTGTAAGAGTAGAGTGTCTTGCCCAAGAGCACAACACAAGTGACCCCGGCCGGGGCTCGAACTCGGACTGCGCTCGATCCGGAGTCCGGCGCTCTAACCATTAAACCACCGCGCCTCCAAAATCTTTGAGACCCTTGAAATTCGTCCGGGAACACACAGAAGTGTTTATATCAAACCCCTGAACGAACAGTTCAAGTCTGGCTTATTTCTGAAAAAAACTCGATTATCTGTGATAAAACTGACAGCGCTTATTTATCTGACATTGCAAGAATATTGAAATTGACGACGACTAAAAATGTTGATGACTCCCAAGTTACACATTCCAAAAAATGCCAAATAGGGTTAAGAGACAACTGATTGAGAGAAGTATACCTCAAAAGCACAGGATGGTTAAAAAAATAACCTAGGAAAATTGATACTCAAGTGAATGAAAATTCCAACTACGACTCCAGAATTTCATACATGACAATTTGTTCCACAGTTTTCAAAGAAAATATTTGTCAAATGACAGCCTAAAGGGCGGATTTTAAAACAGTCTTTTAAAACAGTTTGAAAATGAAACCTTTATCTTAAAAATCCTTATTTTTTGGTTAAGGTATAATTTTTTCACAGTCAGCTAAGAAGCACAAGAAACAATGTATTTCCAACTAACTGAAAGGCCCACCATGCTTAAGATAATTTCAATGTGGCTAAAATATAGCAAAAGAAGAAAAAGGATTTCCCGGAGAGTTACATGCCGCGCACTACCACACTACGCGATTTAAAATTTGAACTTGATTTACGGTCTTTGCGTTTTTTGAGTGAAGAGTTTGCGCCAACCACAAGTGACTTGGTTGAATTGGGATTGAATTTCTTAAACATTCAAACTTGCAAAGTGCAAAAGCAGCGAAGCCACCTATATGAAGTATATGATACTAATTTAATGACTCATTTATTCTCTAGCAAGACAATAACCCAGATACATCTAAAATACCAGACTAATTAGCAAAACATATTTCAGTTTAACGTTTACAAATGCTGGTAGAGAGAAGACAATGGATACTGGCTTGAAAGAACTTTTGAAGATCGCCACGTATATTATTTGCACTCATTAAAACAGTGGTGTCCGTATACCGTAAAATGCCTGTTATAAGCCCTAGGCTTATACAACTTCGTAAGGGTTTTTGGGTGGGCTTATAACTGGAGGGGCTTATATCCGGGAGGGCTTATAAGCGGAATAAAAAAAATATTCCGAAACGGGCCACGGGAGCGTTGATCGAAATATCCGGGGGGGGGGGGGGGGGGCTTATAATTGGATTTATTTTTTTTGTTTCAAGGTAGATGGGCTTATATCCGTGGGGGGAGCGGGAGGGCTTATAACCGGAATTTTACGGTAGTCCACTAAGGGAGTACCCCACCCGGGAACGTGGATCTTGCTTGCGAATACTAATGCATGTGAACACTTCCGAGTAAACGATACATTCAAAAAAAATCAAATGCCACATTAACTGGGCTTCAAATGTCCTCTTGCGAAAATATAGAGCTAAATATAGGAACCTTTCTTCAAAAATTAAGGGCTATAATAGGGAACTTATTTTTTAAAAAAATAGGCCAATATAGGGATTTTTAAAAGGTATTTTCAACATGTTTAGAACAAAAAATACTTTTTATTGACATTTATTGCCTTATTACCATTACCTTATCATTTTATGCATCGATCTAAAATTAGCATTTTGTGTGTGGTTTAGTCATCGAGCTATATTTTCATCAAATCTGTGCCTTTCTTGGGGGGTCCGGGCAATTTTAAGAATTTGTCATTTGCTTCACTCTGGATCACTTTCATGCGACTTTTTATCTATCGTTAATTCACCAGCCACTATTTTAACTATTGGGAAATACACAACTTTCCAATGTCACTGCCATTTTTTAGTGTTTAACATGTCGCTGTCAAATTTCAGTGCCGTAATCGTGTTGCTTGTAGCTGTTTAGTAATTCCTGTGTCGCTTGTCGCTTTTGCCCCTTGGAAGGCCTCCTTGTTTTAAACAGTCACCATCACAAGGTTGATCATAACCTAAGCTAATCGTTTTCTGGTTTATTCTAAATAAGTCTTAATTAAATGACTGCAGTATGTGATTTTTGGAACGCTCTGCAAGAAATATAAGGCATGGTTGACCAGGTTTGTTTGAAATTGTACATGCATCAAAGGTCAAATTGGAATTTGGAGTGTTTGTTTCTGTGGTGGGAGTGTGCTGGCTGAGGTACTTTAAATTATAGTCATTATAGGACATTTGTAAACTATATAGGAAAAAATATAGGAGGAGTGAAAAAATATAGGAGATATAGGGGCACTTGAAGCCCTGCATTAAGGAAGTTTCTAGTTTAATCAGGTCGACTTCTTTCGTTCAGTATCACGCTTTCTTCAAAGTTTAGTGTCGTTAATTACAGAGGCGAGTAAAAACAATTTCTCTTGTCATAATAATTAAGCTATAATCTATTTACAAATCTCTTAAATATCTACATACATGTCTAACGAACTCTGTTACGATTTACATGTTGTATTGCATAATTCTCAAAACATTGCAACGTCAATAAATATAATTATATATTCGATATAATTTTTTCTTAATTTGCACCGTAGTCTATTATAAAAACATTTTCTCGATCTTTTTATAGCTTACTTCAGCTTTAAATTATAACGTTGTTGCAGTCTTGCTTTTGTTTTTCTCACAAGTTGACAAAACACTTTTTACAGTTACCATGGTAACACGGTAAAGTTGACAATCTCCTTTAAGTCTCTCTTTGTTAGGCAACCAGAGAACCTTCACTGTCTCAAGATCACAAATGGCTCTCAAAAAGAACGTCACAAATGTACAACAGCTAAGCTAGTAGAAAGTATCAAGTCCTTTTGGAATTTTTTTTTCCCACTGGCAACATTTCAACGCATTCTAGTTGCATTCATGCCAGCAAAAGATTGGGAAAAACTTTGCCGCGATTTGAGCGACTGAAAGTACTTACGAGGTTTAAAAATCAGTGCTTTAAAAGCTTTTTTGTACTGTTCGTTCAAGCAGCCATAGCAGACAGGATTTAGGGCGTTAGGCAACCACACAATCAAGTACATGTATTCAGATAACGGTTGCATGTAAGGTAGATAACCCAAATCTTGATTGAACTCATAAATGAGGTACAGCGTTTGGAACGGAAGGTAACAGAACACATATACAAGCAGCACAGCTATCAACATTCTCAGAAACTTTCTCTCTATCATCTGTCTCCGAAGCGCACCCGCAGGATTCATGTTCAGCTTGTTAAGATTAACCATCGAGGAGCGCGGGCTCGCGCTGGGCGTGGAGTTCAGAGAGCTTGATCGAAGGGGCCTGAGGGCGATTGGTATAAGACGCACGTGTTTTAAAGTGGTTGTGATTTTCAGGTACAACGCCGAGATGACAAGTACAGGAAATAGGGCCTGTACAGTGTACATTGTTATTGTGTAAACGCGACGATATAAAGTATCTTTGACGAAGTCTTCTGAGAACATATCTATGCAGTAGTAGGTATACGGGCTGTCTGGGTAAGCAAAAACTGTCATAGCTCCATACGAGGGCAGAGAAAACAAAAAAGCGAACAGCCACAGCAGCGCTATAATAAGTCTTGTTTCCGATCTAGACGGCCGTGATACGAACGGGAACACCACGGCGCGAAAACGATCGCACGCAATGGCTACCAACGTGTTCGTTGTCACGAAGTTGAACAGGACGACGCTTGGTTTAAGAAGTTTACACATGGCTTCTCCCATGAGCCAGTTTCCAATGTAGAGTTCTGGTAGCAAAAATGGAAGACACAGTATAGATCCAATGTCGGAAACTGCTAAGTTCATTACCAAGCAATACGTACTAGTCTGAAGGCGACGACTGCGTGTGGAAATTATACATACAGCCACATTGCCCACCAGAGCAAACAAGATGATAACGGCGTAGATTACAAAGCGAAATATCTTAAGAGCTGGTGGTTCGACGTAAAATGGGAGATCATTTGGTGGTAAGGCAGACTCCGAGGCGTTTGGAGGAGCCACAGTTGCATTCAGTTGATTTGCCATTGTCAGGGTTGCTTCAAAGTAAAGTTCCTCACTTCTTGCTGTCTGCAGCACTTTTGTTCCTTGAAGAACAGAACAGAGAAGTATAAGTGCAAAGCTAATTACTCTAAAGTAACCTTCCTACAAAGGCGTAGTCGGGTGAGTTTTGGCCATCCTTGCACATGTGCTCTACACAGAAGTGTGCATGAAACATTTCAGCCAACAACTTACATCTTCCCACCGAAATCCCCAACCTCCCCCCTACCACTAGCCTCCCACGCAGTCGTTCTTAGGGGCGATCGTGTTTCACCACGATCGCCCCTAAGAACGACTGCGTGGGAGGCTACCCTACCACCACCAGAGAAAATATCTCAGAAGCAACGCTCCAATAATAATAATAATAATAACTTTATTTATCCTGGTAGACCGGTCAGTCAATCAAGGAGATTGACTGGTATCAATCGATGACCAGTATAAAAGCACAAAATTTACAAAGCATAAAATTTAAAAGCATAAAAAATTACTAGCATAAAATTTACAATTACAAATCTAAAAACTATGAACTCCTCCCCTTCCCCTCTTCCCCAACCCAACTACATCGTTCTTCCATACAGTATTCATCCTCGGAGACCCAGAGGCAATTAGCGGTGGCGAGGGAAGTCTTAAAGGCGGGAAAAATCAGCGAAGTCATATGCACCTAAAATTTATAAGACACAAAATCCCTACAAAATAAAGATCCATCGACTTTTGCGACGCAAAATTCCTTTCAATAATAAACCTTTCAGGCAGAAAGCCCTCGCGAAAAAGCCTTTTAAACAAAAAAAAACAAGTTCTGTGTTTTACAATCTTGCAAAGGTTTGACCGTTCATGCTCGAGTTTAGCTTTTTAGTATAGCACTCTGTTCGTGTTCATCTGTTTACTGACGTTTCGAGATTTGAAGAAAAATTCTTTGTCACGAAAATGCCGCAGTTAAAAATCGTTTAAAGCAACTGTTTATTTACAGATACTTGTAATTACAGTCACATCCTGTCTAGGCTGCGGCAAAATACGCCCCTTCGCACTCAGCGGTGAAAAAATGTCGCTCTTGTGGTTTTCATAATTTTGTTGTGGGGTGTGTGTGTGACAAAAACCACGCAAGCACACTAATTCACATTTAGACTAATCGCCCTCGTTTTCTATAAGCGAAAAGTTTGTCTAATTGTTTAAATAGACCCTCTAAAGACACTCTTCAATTTTATGGATTTTTAAAGTTAAAAAGATCAACGCTCGCGATCGTATTGTGTTTTATCGGTGAATAAGCAATAATGGGAGGAGAACCAATCACATTCGCGGATTTCCGATAGAACACGCTTGGTACATGGTGTCTACTAATTATAATTATTCGCGGCCTTGTTCAGGAAGCGAAAGATGTCGGTGGGCTATATGTATTAACAGTTCATCGAATGTTCTCTACAGGAAAACCAGAGTAATAAAAGGGTCATTAAGTTGTGGCATAAGCTATCCCGGCGGTAGGTATTCGGGAAGGAGGAAGTAGATCCGAAAAAGGCTTGACCATATTTGGTGCTGTTCAGTCTTCCCCCACAGCATGGACGATGACCTCACGTTACCACAGTCAACATCAACAAAACACACTTGACGTCACGAACCCAACGGTTGTAAAATGGTTAAAAATCACGTTGCATATCTACGGTAAAACGATGAAGAAATTACAAAAACCTTTAGGCGATAAAGAGTGCGTGAAGTTGCAAAGAGCTGACATACCTCTAAGTTGGATTTATCCCGGATTTATCTCAAAGCATATGGGCTCCAAATTCCGACAAAAGCAATTTGCGCGCAAAGTTTTGAAAATCTCTTTCCATAACCTGGTAAGATAGATACACAGTAATCTAAAGCTCGTGTTACCTTGCTCAAAAACGTGTTTGACTTTTATATCGAGATATTTTAAACAGATGGACTGGTGAGAAGTATGTTGTTCTTTCACACGTCTTTACTCACGCCGTGAGCGCTAATGACATCGGCAAAGGCGACGAAAATTACTCTAGCAAAAATAACAATAAAAATACTAGGGGGGTCCTCTCAGGTTTGTGTAATTTAGTGGTTAGTAAACTTGGTAAACACAAATTGATTTACGATTTTTAAATGCACGAATGTCGGGCACAAAAAGAAAGTTAAAGCCCACTGGAACAATCAACGGTGAGGTCTTCCGGAACGTTTTAATGCCATTTGAAGCACTTCAAAGACTTCAAAAGTAAACGTTGAAAACAATAGATTTATATTCGGCTGTATAAAACTCAAATGCAGCGTTGATTTTGGACAGTCTCTTTTGCAACGGCAACCTTTTCTTCCTTCTTTTGCTTTACTTTCTCTCACATCGGTTTTTGGCAGCACCTTTGATGTAATTTTTTTCACCACCCTTCACCAAACATTCTCATCTTGCAAAGATAATTTTGACACCAGTGTTATCTTAATTCTTAAACCTGGCCAGCTAGTTCTCTCGTTTCTCTGGCCATTATCCAGGGCACGAGATGTAATAAATAAAATTCTATATATAACAGTGCCTGTTGTCCTTTAGAACTGCCCAGACCAGCCAACAAGCGGTTTGAATTAACATTTTTTAGGTGAAATAGCATCGCTTGGATGACACATGTCATAAGAGTCCTAAAATGCATCTAATCGCTTACAAATTCTTCTCGAGAGCACTCGACATGAAAGTCAACCGTCTGTGTCTCTATCTTAATATTTTCAACTGCAAGATTGACTCGCTGTAGCTTGATGACTCTCGTTCTCAATCTCGCAAACATTCCACAGAAAACCTTTCTTTCACATTTAAGTAATGTGAAAGAAAGGTTTCCAAGTAATGCTGCATTACTTGGAATCGACAGAACTATTGTCTGTATCTAGGTTTACATCATAACAAACTGCATACCAAAAATGAATCGCAACGAACCCAAATCTTCTTCGAATGCTAACTGAACTTAAAACAAAGATTCCTGTTTCAAAATCTTCAACTGCTTTGCTAAATGCACCTTATTTCAGATCTGCAGAATTTGCTCCGGTATACGGTTTAACGCTCAAGTTGACAATAAGGTATCGATCTATATCGAACATCTTAAAAAACCATCTGTAAGCTATAAAACATCCCTTATACCAAATACGTCTTTGCTACTTAAATCTGCTTACCAAAGATAGCATAAACATTTGACGAAACTCTGCAAAAACGATTTAACATACCGTGCCGACAAGATGGATTAAAGGAGCCCCAGACACCAGTAGCAGGCAGTCGTAATGTTGGTACCGACTGACACAAGACCTAGCTCTTTACTGAAGTATCAGCCCGTTAGGGGGTAAAATGATGTACTTCTCCACCCAAATGCACGAACTTAGCCGGTATAGGTTTGCCAAGTTTTACAACCCAAAGAGATGTGTCGAACAGTAGTCCGTCTTTGAAGATTAAACGCTCATCATTGTCAATAGAGATCTGCTTAGATAATAAGACGGACTTCAAAGTCAAACGGTATAACAAAGCAACAGATGGGTCAATAATGAGGTCTCAAATGTTTGTTTGATAGAAACACAGCAGCTAGCAGCAGGCATGCAGGATATGCGATGCATAAAGCAGATGTTTTGAGCACCAAATGATATACTACATTGATTATGTAAAAACACGATTCAGTTTGTTTGTTTGCTTTATTGGAATACATGAGTGTGTCTTACTTCAATGTATGTTGCCTTACACGCACAAAAATTAACCTTACATGCATTTTCGTGACTTCAGTTTTGTTTCCTTTGTTTTTTTACTTTTTTCCGACGAGGTGAGAAATACAGGGGCAGAGAAGGGCCTAGAAACAGATCTAAACAAACCCTACTCTCAAGCGCCCCCACCCCGCTCAGTACACTGAAGTTGCTGTATTCGCAGTTATTGGAATATATATTTGTCGATTTGTTCCCGTTTATACAGAAGCCTAGGGCCCCCAAAAACACTCGTTTAGCGCACGTGCAGTCAGTCCAGGGGGCATGTTAGAAAGCAAACCGGCCACATCCAAGATCCTAACTGAATGCCAAGAAACACAATGCATCAAACGGAGTTGGATAGAGAACAAGAAAAATAAATGCAAAACATGATCGCTGTGAAGTAATTTCACCAATTCCAATAATTTTCACTAATGATCTCTAATTGGAGAGTTTCCATCAACAATGCTGAGCAGGGATATCATCGGCAAAGTTGGTCTTTTAATATACCGTCTCATCCTACTCAGTATTGACTTTTCGTGTAAAGGATCCAGAGCATGCAGGTATGCATGTGCTACGGACAGGCACTACAACTACAAATACACACGGATCAAGGCAAGCACTGAAGTCTCAGACAATAAGAACCTGGCCAAAATATTCGCTATATTGAGTGAAACGCTCTTTAGTCTTGAAATTTCAGTTTTTAGTCGATGGGTCGTTCAGGTTTTTGCGCAATAGCAGTTGAGAGCTAATTAATAACGTAGCTTTTTCCACAGATCTGAAACCATCTACTGACAGACACTTTCAAGCTTTAAAACCACAACTGTGCGCCTTTTATGAGGAAACATAATTAATATTGAAGTTCAGCTCTTGTTAAACGCAATTTGCTAAAGTTTGAAATATTCACCCGTAACAAGACAGGGTAGCAAATTTGTCGGTGCACTTGCCTTACATTCAAAGTGTTCTGTCAACATTATGGGGCGCAAGATATTTTTTTGCCCGAGGGGTGAAAATTGATCAAGATCAAGGTCTCAAATAGCGGTATCTTTCAAAGACATAATAAGACTTTGGATTTTTCTAAGACACGAAAGCGAGAGTCTTGGACTTCGTCATGGGACCACTTACGTTACGTCTCTCGAATTTACTCGAAATGTAACCGTAATAATATGATTCCGGTTATATTTCGCGTAAATATATTTTTTCTTTGCGTAAATATAAAATTGAATTTCAGCTCTTGTTGAACGCAATTCGCAAAAGTTTGAAATGTTCACCCCTGACCCAGACAGGGTAGCAAATCTTTCGGCGCACTTGCCTTATATTCAAAGTGTTCTGTCATCATTGAGGGGCGCAAGATTTTTTTCTTTTTTGCCCGAGGGGTGAAAATTGACCAAGGTCAAAGTCTCGATTTGTCTTAGACACAAGTGAGATAGGTTTGGAGTTTTTGGACTACGCATTGGAACCAAAGTTAAAGTTCTCAAATATACACGAAATATAGCCGTAATAATATAAAAGTATAACAAACATATTTTGATGTATCTTGCTCCTTCTAAAAAAAAAAAAAAGGAAAGGAAATTAATGAGAACATATTGGTAAGGTATGTGTTCAACAATTCAATATACAAAAGATTGTGATTTTTTCATTCAAATACAGTGAATTAACGGCAAAGATTATACTTAATGAGCTTGTATGCTTCTTCCTTTATACTTATTTTTATACTTTGGTGGACAAAGACTTACTTCTGAAAATATTGCTTCAGTGGCTTCGAATGGCGATAATATAAGTTGCCTCAGTAAACTTGCTTTTAAATTTAGTGCAAAGCGCTACTTGACATACACCTATTTGCAATAACGTTGTCATAGGAAAAAGGAAAAAAGAAAAAAGGTAAATAGGAATTAATTAGCGTAGTTTCATAACTGGTAGCATTTTCAGAAAACTCACGAGTTTTTAACTGCACACTTCGAGTCCACTTTTTTATGCTGTAACAAGATAAATTGATTTATTCGTATTTTGAGGCATTTTGAGGCCATTTGTGCGAATAAAGTTCATGCATGCGCTTAATTAATTCCTATTTGACTTTTTCCTATTTGACTTTTTCACATTTTTCTATGACAATCTTATTGCAATTAGGTGTATATACAAACATAGTAAAAAAATGTTTAATACTGGGTCACACAGTTTTGCATATATACAGCTAATTCGAGAAAGGTTGTCGGAAAAAAGCACAAAAGTGCACGCGACAAGACCGAAAGGTAGTATGGGTAGAAGAAGAGAGCAACTGCACGTGCTGAATACTAATAAGGTGGCGACATGACAAACGCGAATTTGCACATTTTCTTTCTCTTCAGACATGTGGAAACGAGGACACGAGGTACTTTAAGCCACGCTGAATTTCAGAAGAGTTTTAAAAACTCAAAGACATGCGACAGTAAAAGCAAAGCTACAGAAAAAGGCCTCCTGAGAGAAAAACAAAATCTTCACGTGCAAAAATACAAACTTGTACATTTCCTCTAGGCCAATATGCAAAATTCAAGTGAATACCCAGGCCACCTTTCGGTCTTGTCGCGTGCACTTTTGTGCTTTTCCCGACAACGTTTCTCGAAATAGCTGTATACGGTTAGGTTTTATAAATCATTGGCCTTGCTGGTAACAATTGGATCAACCTGGTGGATTTTTGTGCACCCTGGTAGAGTTTTTGCTAAAAACCTGGTGAACAACCAGGTTTCAGAAGGGTGTTTTTAATAATATAGGAATTAGACACGAAAACGTTAAAAAAGAACCGTGTTGAAAGTCGGGAAAGTGGGTCTACGGTATGAATCAATCATCCTGTGAAAAAAAATTCTTTATAAATCTTTACAGACATCTAAGGCTCATTAACAAACATTCCGATCAGGAGTATCGCGTTAATAAACAACTCTCTCCCGAATCCTAGAATAGCTTAGAATCTTTGACCTCTTTTTGCTTCATTTCTGACGATCGAGTTGTTGCCAACTGATCGATTTGAAATACCTCCAATATAATGACGCCGTCCAATTTCCTACTGGAGTCTATCACAAACTTTTGACGACAGGAAAGGAAATCCTAACTTGACAAGACGCGATGAATTCCACTTGAAAGCAGACACGAGAAACACAGACATCAACACGTGACGGAGCGAAATTCCACAGGGATGATCAGTTTGGACCTTTTTAAAATTCCTCACAATAAAAATAAACAAAATAATAAAAACTGTTTACTAACACACCAATCACAACAGGGCCATTTCCTTGTAGTTACGATTGCATTCTATAAGTTCCGCATTTGTATTTCAGTGGTATGAAATCATCTTGACAGAATGACCTAGTGTAAACAAGATTTCAACCGCATAGAGTGTGCCGCTAAATGGTTTATTTTCATTCCCTGCTAAAATGATTTCTCACTTCGTAAACTTGAAAGCTCCCTGCCGATATAAAAATTCAAAGCAGTAATTAAATCTTCTCTCGCAAATAACAGGGCATCCTTGTCTTTCCGCTTGAATTTTTCTTTCCGTTCAAAAACGCGCGCGCCAGTTTGTGAACGACGTTCACGGTAACACAGGAACAATACACCCTTTGTTCCCCTTATTCAGGAAATTATAAAACTTGCGGTAAACACAAGGGGCACACAAGGGCAGAACTCGAAGAAAGCCTCATAAACGGTTACTAATGATACGCTACAAGGTAAAAAAATGTGTTGCCGATAGATCAGACCCAGGTAATTTAGTATAGGTCTCCAAAAAAATAAGCTATGCCACTCCAACAGAACGCAATGCGTAGCTAATATAACGCAGTATTGCTTGCTAAGCATATGAAAAAGACGACAAGAGCTAATCTGAGATCTTACGAGTGATGTCCGCCAAATGATACGCGAAATCGTATACATGTTCGCCAGTAATTCATGAAACAGACTTCCATTATTTAGATTCCAAAACGTCTCATTTCTGTTTACGGCACATTGTTAACAGAATGATGATCAGAAAACAAAATCTTTCTTGTACTTTCAAATTCCCAGAAATAAGGCAAACACGATGTACGGAATTGATGTTTCGAAGTTTGGGAAGAATAGGCTTTAACCATCACTAAATTGCAGCGACCAAACGGCTGCCATCTACACACACATGTACTGAAGATGTAGACTAGGGACTAACTTCGTAAGTTGACATGTTTATTGGTAATCGGCAAGAGTGTATGAAGCTTTTATTATCAGTAAAAGGGGTCGTAAAACTTGTGCCCAAAAAGTGATGCACACATCAATCTTACGCCCTGTCAATTTTTTTATTTTCTTTATTAAACTTTCTCCCAATTGCACGCCCATGAGAGATTTGCTTAATTGACTACCAAACGGCAAAGATGTCGGATGTATGGGAAAAAATGTACAATTCCAATCAATTCCAAGTACTTCGTACATGAAGATCCTTATCTCTGACACGGGAAAATATAAACCTTATTAGCATTTGCCATTATATACAAGATGAATACTAAAAGGAGTTTTCAGTACAGTCCGGTTAAGATATCATGATGTACACACAAAATGGCGAAGGTTCCTTTGCTGTCAGTTTGTAAACGGGATGCCTAGCCTCAGCGAAGAATTTGTTCGCAATAAAATCGAACTTACTGCCTTTATATTACAAGAAGATAGCAATAGAACATTAAATACTCATAGACGTAACATGACCAGGTCATACCTCAAATCTCTTGTCCCTCTCAATGTAGTTAATTCCACAACACAATCCTTTGAGTCCTCTGTCACTAGATCGCTATTGTTGTGATGTGTTCAGTTCACGAGCCAAAAAAATTTAACCTCCGGCGACCGTTTGGGTATGTCTATATTGCACAATCAAAACCACTAACACCTTGGTTTACAAACGAAACCACAGCGAAACGTATTTCCTGCGGAATAGCCGTGCCATGACGCAAAATAAACTTCCTACGCAAAGTTAACAAATTATCAAACCCTAAACTTGAAAACCAGAACGTCGCTGAAGAGTGGTTGTCTGGATAGGGCGCGAAGGTTCTGCTAGATCTGACGTGTAAAGGTCAATTCTTGGCATTCTTCGCCGTCATCAAGAATATGTGTTATTTTACACTATCGCGAGCGAATGTGTTTTCAGTCGAGACGGAATTTTTTTGTCTTTGAAAAGAAATAATATGGGTTTTGGCTTGCATGAAAATTTATAGCTGAAGTCACAGCGGTAGCCCGCGCCAAAGATATGATCTTAGTCTGAATTGCACGAATTACCTAGCCTAAATGAAAGGCGGCTGTATTCGCAGGCTACGAATTACCACGCTGTGACGTAAATTCATTTGCGATGGCAAAGCGTTTATCTTATCTAAACTCTTTCTCGTCTGAATGCAGTACAATTTAATTCCAAATGAATTAATAGTTTTTGTCAACTTGCGCGGAAAAAAAGATATCGGCTGCCACAACCTTCGACGAAAAATGTCATTTTGAAAATATTTTAAAATAAAATTATATCCCTATCTAGTATTTTTAGGTCAATCGCAATGTTATTCAGTTTCAGTAGATGTGGCCGGATATGGAGATAAGCAGACAAAAGCTTAGAACTAAATCCTATTAACTTACGATTGAAACCTCAGATAAAAGACAATTTATAGAACACAACATAAGCATATTACATGCATCAATTGATGACCAGAGCAGAGACGTATCTCTTACAAAGAATAAAGCCTTACAGTAAATACGACTAAAACATATTAATTTGAATCATAAAGTGAAAGGTCAAACTTTCAGAGCATAAGAGTGTCGTGAAATATGCATCAATCATCTCGCATCCACACCACCCCTACCCACAGCTAAACTCCCACGGTTATAGCCAGAATATGCACCATTATGTTGGTCACAGGGGCAACAAATCTATCAGCACACATGCCCTATATTCTCTAAGTGTTCTGTCATCGTAGCGAGGTGCGCGCGCACAATGAACTTTTTTTTTCATTGTGCCTGAGGAGTGAAAATTGACCGGGTCTTGGGCATAATATCTTTCGACAGAATTGGTCTCCTTCGCTTCAAAGCGACGGCGACAGAGGTAATCGACTTCGTCATGGTACTAAACCATCTCTACTTACACCTAAAACATGCCAACTAGCGTGACTCGACGAAAAAAGATCTGTAAAGTTCTAACATTTTAATTGACGGGGGCGGCGTAGGAAGAGGCGAGGCTAAGCCGGGTTTCGTGCGCAAAGTCTCTCGTTTTAGCTAAAGCTGCAAAATCTCAGTTGTAGAATCAGATAGAAGACTGATAATTTTTGGCACCATGGTTTAGTTGATAAAAATCTAAATAAAACGAAACGGAATTGGATAAAGAAAGTGAACTGCATTCCAGTTTCTAGCCGTGGGCGTTAAGTCTGCCAAAAAATACAGACTGAATTCTTTTCTGTTAAAAGTATAAGAAATGAATTACCGTATTTTCTCGATTAAACTCCCCTGACGTTTATTTCAAACTTGGCATGGCCGACCCGGCGTTTATTTGACTCCTGCAGTTTATTCGAGCCCAATGTTCATTAAGCAAGGGGTTTTATAATAACATTATTTTTGACAAACATACATCTTCCTAAAGCCCGGGCCAAACGAGGATGAGAGTTGATGAGAGTTCAAACTCTCACTCTCGTTTGGCATGGAACTCTCATGCACTCTCATCGACTCTCATGCGCTCTCATCGACTTTGAACGTGCTCAAATTTTTCATGAGAGTCGATGAGAGTTTGACGGACTCTTGTTCTCGTTTGGCCCGAGTTGATGATAGTCGATGAGAGTTGACGAAAACTCTCATGAGAGTCAACTCTCATCAACTCTCATCCTCGTTTGGCCCGGGCTTAATATACCTACAGCTTATTATACCTCAAATAAATACCTGAGGAGCCTATTTTCAACTTCACTTCGGAGACCCGGCGTTTAGTCGAGAAAATACAGTACATATCATTCTGTGCGTAGCTACATCACATTCACTTCGCCCTTCGCCCATTTCTCTCGGGCATCGTCGTACCACTCGTGCATCTTCGAGTGGCGTGGTGTACCATAAAGGGGGTGAAACTGGCAGCGAAAACAAACAACCAGAAGCGTCCAGTCTTGAGTGGAAGCGAATATGATCGATTTCCCCTTTAAGCCCGGTTTTCACTAGCGAGACAAGCCTAGGATAAAAACATTTTGATTCACGTGTATTTGTTTTTTCTCAGTGTTTGTTTAGACTCGTGCTTACGCTCATGCGCGCCTGGGCTTCTGCTTGTGTCGTTGGTGAAAATCAGGCCCTATTGTTTGACAGCGAGAAAAACAGAAAAAAAACGCAAGGACTAGTTTTAATTTTACGAAAAATACCCCCGCTGTCAGTTGCATGCAAAAAAGAAAATATCCCGCACTCTGATGAAGCATTTAAAGCTTGAATATCGTGCTATAACCTGCATAACTACTAGTGCTGCCCCAAGCGTCCCGTCTCCTGCTCCCTTGGTAGTTTTACCGCGCTATTGAAAATGGCCGTCCAAAACAGGAGCATGGCGTTTGCCGATCTCATCAGAAAAACGTACATATAGAGACACAGATCGACAGATGAAAAAGTAAAGTTTCTTCATAGCGGGCGTTTCAAGTGATTTTTGAGATAGTTTGCGCTTCTAAAAGTGATCGACATCGAATTCCTCTTTATGATATCAATATATAGTCATGCCCATAAATTCTCTCAATCAGTATTACAAGAAATGTATGGAGACCATATAGGGAGAAATTGTATCTCGATATTGTGGCTTGAAGGGCTAAGAAGTCAACAACGTCAACATGGTCAAACAAATAACCTCACTATGTGACTTTTAATAAGGCAATAATAAAACCAGGTGTATGATTAAATTATATAAACAGGCTTGAGATAAGACGAAAATGCGAGAGCACAGGAAATAATGTTTATTAATTAAAAGAAGATTTTAAAAAAACTTAAGCCAAAGGTTATCACTGATAACACTGCTTGGGAAAACAAGGAAAAGTTATTAATATACGATACACAGGAAATGAGAAAAGTCGAAATATTCAACGCAGAGCATATATGTTGTAATAAAAAATATATATATATATATATATATATATATATATATATTTGTTAACCTTCCCACGCTAAACAAAAAAAGACAAAAAAAGACATTTAAAACAGCCTGTCAAATTTGGCATATTGCAGTGCATGAGACAGTATTTTCAGTGAGCGATATAAGTTGAATGATTAAAATCAATATTATATATAGCTATTAATTTATCCTTACAATGTAAGCAATAGATTAAAATCAGCTAAAACAATAGGGTTCTTCGAGTACCACAAAATGTTTGACAAAAAAGGACGCAGAAAAATTTGTTTAAGCGCTGGCCAGACAAAACCTCTCCCAAAAGATAAAATATATCGTTGGCACGATTTTCTTCCTGTCTTGGCGTTATATCAAACGGGAAAAGGCCTTGATGCCTTGATAACTAGCGTTTTCTATTTTAGACACCAACAGTTTTTGGGAATTGTTCAAAAATGTGTCAGCAAGTTTCTGTTTTTAATCTGGAATTGATCACTTAACTGAGCTAACAACAACGCAAAATCAACTGAAGGAAAAATTTGGTTTTGGCGCTGAAATACTTTGAGCGTTCTTTCCATGTCAGCTTTACTGGCCCAACAATAGTATAAGAGTACAGTACTTCCTACTTATATGTGCACAGACCCTACCCTGCAGAATAGGCGAAAATTTTTATGACTTCAGAACTCAAACCTTCTTCTTTTCTTCAATATAAAATAAAGCTGTAAAACTAAGCTAACTTGGCCGTTACAGCACAGCTGCTCTTTCAACAAAGTATTTTCTTTCTCACTCTTTCTTTTGTAATGTTTGTTTATTAATTTTGTCTTCAAATTAGGGACCGTTCATTTTTTATGGGGTAGGGGGCGCTGGTGGGATTTGAAAGATAGTCACTGTTATATATACTGGCCCCCCCTTCTTCATCAGAAATTTTTACTTGGCCCCCCCTCGAAATCCAAATTTTTTCGATGCCCCCCCCCCCCAAAAAAAAAAAAAATAAACAAATAAATAAATCAAAACCCAATAATCAAGTAAAATTTAAATTTATCAAGCCTTATGACTAAAGAATGTACCAGTTTTTCAGTCATAATAATCGACAAACTACATCCCCCCACTAGCTGACATTGCCCTCAACTGTTTGTTTTGTGGATGCCGTCTGTAAGTATGGTTTGACTGCATTTGTAACCCAAAAGCTGTTGGGGTTAGTTAATGGCGTTTGGTACATAACAAGTAGGGGGGTCTGGGGGCATGCTCCCCCGGGAAAATTTGAATTTTCTGAATCTCAAGAATGATATTTTGTGTATTCTGGCAAGATTTTTAACTATTACAGAAGCCCTCATTACAACACTTAAAAGTAAAAATATTTTCAGTGACCCCCCCTTACAGACCATATTTTTGGCTGGTCCCCCTTTGAAGCCATATTTTTTGGGCTAGCCCCCCTCAAATCCCACCAGCCCCCCTACCTCATAAAAAATGAACGCTCCCTTGGCCTCTTTAAACAAACAGATAAATAAAAATCACACAAACAAATAAATAAGCGAGCAATTCAGTCAGTCCGTCATTCAAAGTATTTTATTATAAAACATTGGAAAACTTGAAAACGTACAGAATGAATAAGCATGAAACTTTGCACGAAGATTAACAAAACTGATATCACGAACATGTTAAAAAGAACGGTTTTGCTGAAGAATTACCTTTATTAGATTTTACATTTTGGTTGACGTCAGACGAATTAGAACACTTCACCGCTTAATCACGGAAACATCTCAAAATATAACTTCAAAAAAGACACAAATCACACAAACAAATAATTAAGCGAGCAATTCAGTCAGTCAGGCACGAAAAACAACACATTTTCCGTTAAACAACCTCATAACACTTTTCCTTTTTGATCGACAATAAAGAGAAAATAATGAGAAAAGAAATGGTTGCCAATTAGTTTAGTCAAATCATAGTTTAAGAACAAAACTAAGAATAAGAAAATCCTTTAATTAATATCCAATTTAGTTCTTAACTTCAGCAATAGCCCTTGAACTTCCAATTAATTTTAATTAGAAACTGGATTCGTGGGACTTGCGCAGAACACGAGTAAAGGATATCTTAATTTCCAGAAGAAATTCCATTTTTGTTTGAGCGTCCTACAGCCAAAACTCATCACAAAATACCTGATGATGCGCAGGAGGAAACTTAATCTAATATTTCTGAAATCCATTTGAAATGACAAATTAAATTAAGAATATAAAATTCACATCCTTCATATAAGGAGCAAATGTGAATTCAATCATGCATGCAAGGGGTCTGCTACAATCGCCGAGGGTGTTTCCCGTTTCAGCGCAGTATGCAGGAAAAAGGTGTTCATTTACTGAAATTAACGGAAGAAAAAGACTTTAATACGAGGTTTCCAGAATAGTTAGCCAAGATAAACGATTTAAAATGTCATGACCTGCTAGCTCGATATCAAGTTCATTACTTAAATCTGTAAAGCTTCCTATGAACGATAGTTAATTTATTCTACCAATAAATTACAAACTCGATTTGTGGGATACGCGCGGAACACAAGCTAAAGATATCTTCATTTCCATTGTTCCCGTTAAAAGGATATATAATTATGTCGAAGAATTTCCTTTTTCTGTCTTCGCGCGGCAGAAAAAGACTTTATACGAGGTTTCGAGAATAGTTAGCGGAGATAAACGTTTAAAAATGCCATGATCGTATGACCTGCTAGCTTCTTATCAGCTTCATAACTTAATTCTGTAAAGCTTCTTATGAGCGATCGTTAACTAATAAACTCCGTGAAAAAAATTGAAGGGCAAAAAGGTATTCAAACAAGCTGAATTAAGACCGGTCGCACGGAATTTAGACCAGGAAAGATCACAAAAGATATCATAAAAATATCTTTATAAAGCGTGAACAAAAGGGTGTGTTTTGCAGAGAAGACTAAACCAGGGTGGAATAGTACTTAACCCTTATTGTGGTATTAAGAAAATTCCGGAAATCTCGTCTGGCGTATTAACTTTACAACCAATAAGATTTTGTCTGTGCTTGTTTGGAACTCATCAAGGATAAGCTTTTATTTCCTTGCTCAGCCCCCGCGTAATTGTCACCTCCTAACAACGGACATGAATATATTTGTTGTTTTGTCTACGGGCTAAAAATGATGTACAGAGGTGGAACTCCGGAATAACGAGCCGGACCTACGATTCAACGCGTAAAGTGTTTTTATATCACAATCAAAGAATTTACTTAAAGTTAACCCGAGAAAACCTCTTTTCTTCAATAAGAGCCTTATAATAAAAAATGACGTCGAAAGTGAGCAAGGCCAAAACTTGAATATTCAAGGTTGAATGTTCATGGGTAAGAACTTTACAGTGTAAAACAGAAAACCGTGAAAATTTTACTCTATCTTTAATATCTACATTTCTGCAAAAAAACCGTCGAATGATAGCTCAAACCGCAGGAAACATCTAAAAAAGACAGAGATGAAGCCAGTAGGTTATTTTTCGTGAATAATTTGTCCACTTTTTTCTCTACTTTCTTATTCAAAGAATAACGAAAGTGTTCACGGTCTTCGTGTTCTCACTGTAATCCCCTTCCATTTGCTGCGAAAATGATAAATGAAGACAAGTAACCTTTGACAACAGGTCCGAGCACGTTTATAATGAACATCACATTTTGATTAACGATATTTTTTTGGCCAGATTCTGTGCACCTAATTTTAAAAAATATTCATAATTATATTGCATTATCAGCATTGAAAAAATTCTCGTATAGCAGTCTCAAATTCTAAAAGGCATCGTAACTAAGGTATTTGGGAGTGACAATCTCTTATATACGCTATTTACGGAGAACAGCATTTTTATTTAAAAGAAATCGCCGCAAATTGGGAATCTCCAAACATTCATCGGTAAACTAGTGATAATATATCAGTGCAGTACAAAAAATCGAGAACATTGAAATCGGGATGAAGTGGCATTGCGCAATTTAATTTAAATCCCCTCGCAAATCAGCACTCCAATCAATGTTGATACAGTCAGTAGTAATTTGGACATTAATTTCATTAATCTTTATACCGAACTATTTGTTCAACTGCATAGTGTTACCATGTTAGTCCAATTAAACAATGATAAAAATAAAACGCCCATTAAGTATTAATATTGAACCCACATTGCTTCTATGAAGTCGTTAAACGACATCCTCGAGTTAAAATCATGCACAAGGTCCTAATTGCGCGGCTATAAATCAAAATTGTATGGTTGCCTCCCATTAACAAAACCAGAATACTTCACTTTACCAGAAAACAACCATAGTAAGACTGAGCAAATAAAAAGTATGTAATTTACGCTTTTAATTTGCTTTAATGGCTTTTGCAGACTACAAATCATTTACGATAATCAGATGGTAAGCAAACTATTAATATAAGTAGACAACATTACTAAATGAGGGTAAAACACACTTAAAAACATAACAGTAAAACACATAACAGTGATAAAACGGTATAACGCGTGAGCCTTGTGACTTTTAAATCTATAATTGCGTGGACCAGACAACAAATCCCCTGACCTTTAGGTTAAGCAATTGGCTCCTGGCATTTTTATTTCGTTTCCTTGTGAACGAAACTTTAGTGTTTTGACTTTTGGTTGGGCTCTACTGACTAACAGGAATACAGTTTCCAAATGTCAGCTAGCTGTCCACCAACGGTACAAAACCGATAATTCAAATAAAACTGATGTATTTTAACGTAAAAAATATAACTGAAATGCATCTGAGCTACATTAAAACGGTGTCTCGAGTTGTGTTGTAGATGAATAAAAATGTACCCATTTCTTTGTGATAGTGTGATGTAAATATGATAGAGGAATGGTTGTGTGTTTTATGTACCGTGTTCGGAGAGAGCATGACATGCTGTACGGTTAGCACTTTTTAAACCATTATCAGTGGCAGCAATTTCAACATTTTTTTTTTTGATTTTCACAATTAAAATAGGAGTTGTGATTTATGTTTGGTCATGTGAAGAAACTTATATGGCGTAGATGTACAATTCTTACAGGGCAAATGGACTACAGTTCCTCTAACAATTTGAAAAAGGGACCAGGCAATTCAAACCATTTAAATACACGTATGTTAAAACTAATTCAACAATCGTGAATTAGCTATGAATAAACAGTGCTACAAGAATGTACGAATGAATGTCTCTCATTTGAATGGTTACACTTTGTGCATGTTCATAAGGAATGGCGTATCTTCGTTTCACTGAGAAGTTTACTGGCATGTGAGACTCAAAACGTTTCAAAATATCTCCTATATAAAAAGAAGACTCAACTTACCTTCAGTTACATGCCTGATCCGTGAGAATTCACGTTCGCCTCGTTCATGTTGGACAAATCCTTTCTTTGTTTGCCAAACTGGATGATAACAGGTTTACCTTTGAACAAATAACCGTTTACCAGATTCAAGGCTGCAGCTGCTGTACCAATATCTAACATCAGAAACAATAAAGGGCATTTAAAATGTGTTTTGGCTCTAAAACCTTTCCCACTTCGGCAATGGGACAAACTAAGCTGCGACAAACTAATATATAACTACATTTATATTCAATTTCTCATTCTAAAGGTTCGAAAAACAAAACCTTTTGACGGTACAACACTGTGTAACTTGAATGCGTTTAATTGTCGAACTGAAAAGGGCAAAACGCTTAAGACGTTAATAGGCAAAGAAAACCTTCCCAGAGGGAATGGAAAAAACTGCAAAGCCAAGAATTGAACAGTGTATGAAATAGATCACACTTCTGCACAAAAGGAAAAATAATGTCATAATGAGATAACGACTCTCACCCGGCGTCGACTTCTCGTGCAGCACTGTTCAGAAAGATTATATTTGGCTGACTTGTTCATGTACATGAAGTATTGTTGAAAAAAAAAAAACACGGTATATACCAGCCATATAACATACCCAAAGTACAAAAGAAAAGGATCGAACGCCTCCCAGCACAACCCCCAATTCTGGCCTTACATATCAATGCCCAGTGATAAAAATATCTTATTGGTGTCAAAAGGAATAAATTAACAACAATAACAATGTCGAACCAATAGACTTTTCTTCCAAGTGCAAACGATTCGTTGATTACCTTTTGGTTTCTTGAAACAGCAATTTAATCTTCCCTTGTTGCACGTTGCCTTAAGTGCTTTATTAAGAAGCCGAAAAAAAAACACTAACCCTGCAAATAATTTTGTTTTTCTAATTAATTTTCCGGCAATTTATAATAATTAAGCAACAGACCACACTTTTTGTGGGTAATCGGTAAACCAACTGGGGATGTTGTGAAAATGAGAAAAAGATCATGAAGTCCTAAAAATCACTAGCCGTCAGGCGAGTGATTTACAAGCTTTCCGAGTGTTCTCCAAATATCCCAAGAACTTGCTTTCTCAACAACAACTGAGGAATACTTTTACAAAGAAAAAGAAATTTGCTTTTAATTTCGTGATCAAGTTGCTTATTCTCAACACATTCATGAGATGATGCGGTAAATCAATCATAGCGGCTGAAAGAATGAAACAGGTTTAGCTCCACACACAAAATCCATGGATCAACCTCACGAAAACTTTTAAAAGTTAGAGCAGTTTTCAATTCAGTGTCGTAAAACGAAAACCAAAGTAATTACTCTGGCCAATCACAAAGGACACAGACAATCCAGTGAACCAATCAAAACTCGGAGCAAATACATGTAGCTGGCACGAAGCGCGGGAATACGTGCGCGAGCGAGTCACGATTGGTTTTGGTTTTAGTTCTGATTGGCTGAGAAAGTGGCGCGAGATTTTTAAGCCAATCACTAAGCATAGTAATGCAAAACCAAAGCAAACGCAATTTACTTTCGACACTCAAGTGAAAACCGCTCTATAAGGCCTAGTTCAGACATCGTGCTCCTGCCGTGCCGAACTAAATTGCAATTAGGTTCGACTGTAGCACGGCAGAAGCACGACTCTGATTCAGACGTCGTGCCAGAGTAGTACCAAATTCAGGAGTACTGAATCTACGTAACAATTAGTCAGCGGTGATCCAACAAAAATGGCGCCGTTTTCCAAATTCCAAACTCAAATAAAAGCTACAGAAAAAAACTTTTCCTTTTGCGAGTACGGCGAATGTTTGTTTGTTTGCCCGACTAGTTTCCGAAAACTTGCTTATTTCGGATTCAGACCCGCTAGCTTCTTCTTCGCCCTGCTCCCTGTCATTAGTGTCATCTACTTCGTTGAATGAAACATCCTCGATATGCTTTTTAGCAGAAAAATATTCATTGTATTCCTTTGGCTGGCCGCCATGGTTTTTGCCATCTGGCAAAAATCAATTTGCATACTTTTAAGTATGCAACTGGCGACGATGTTAAAACATCGTCACCAGGGTCTTCTCCGTTTTCAAAATGGTGGCTAAACACGGAGAAGACCCTGGGAACGAGGTTGTGCGCATACTCCGTAATGGAGAATTATTCTCGGGTCTCCTCGTAACTCCTCGCGGGAACGTAATCCCGCCAAAATACATTAATACAATTTATGAATTTGGTTTGGTGCGGCAAAAGCACGACGTTTGAACCGCTGCCGTGCCAGAGTCGTGCGGCACGACATGCCGTGTCGAACTAAATTGCTTTGCCGAACTCAATTCAAAAGTTTGATTCAGACGCCGTGCTTCTGCCGTGCTTTTGTCGAACTTAATTCCTAAGTTATTAAAGTCATAAGAAAGGAAGGGAAAAAGGCAATCGGTAAAAGGCAGAAAATGTATAAAACGATTTAAAAGCTACTTTGACGAGGAAATCCAGCAAATTGTGGCTGGAGTCAGTCATTTTAGTATCGCTTTTATTATAAAGTTCACAAAAATAAAACCAACCTGGCATTGTAACGAACGCTTGTCCATTCATCTTTCCTTTCATTAGCCTGAATGCGATTTTCGGTCCCTGTTTCTCTTGAAATCTGATGAAGAGTGAGACTAGGTCTGCCTCTGTCGTCTTGTGATGTAGATTTTTGATAAACAGGACCTGATCACAAAAAAACACAGTCTAACATTTTACTTCCTATTCATTAAATGAACTCTAATGGCAGGGTAGAAACGCTTGCTAGAAAAGCTCAAGGAGTCGGGGAGGGAGGGGAGGGAGGGGAGGGAGGGGAGGGAGGGGAGGGGAGGGGGGCTCATTTCGTTCAATTCCAGGAATGGGTGGCGAGGAGATCTCGAAATATAAAGCTTGAGAGCAATAACGGTGGTCGAAGCAAGCATAACAAATCTCACCGCAAATAAATTAGATGTGGAAGACCTCTTAATGTTATTGATTTCTTTTTTTTTTAACACGCATCTCGTCACAATTAACGATAAAATGCAATTTCTGTGGGCAAATAACCCATACGGTTACTAGGAAAAGGGATTGATGTTCCGAGAGAAGAGAGGGAGGGGGCGGAAACGTCTTTTAAATCATTTCAATTTCTTCAAAAACAAGAATCACTGTACACTGACCTTGTTTGGCTCTCCTGGCTGGTAATTTGCAAATTTTGGAATTTCCTTTATTTGTTCCAGTGACAGCCTATTTTCAACTATTTCCTTCTCGTCAAGAGGTATAATGTTCGGTGGCAAGCTAGCAGAGCCACTCTCCTGATTGGATGAAATACTTTCACCATCACTGTTTTTAAATGGCTTTCCTTTGTCCAAAGAGCTTTGACTGGAGTTGTCCCTCGGATCGTCCTGGGGTTTCCCTTGGTTGTTAGAGGAAGCAGGTCCCTGTTTTGATCTTGATAATATTCTATCTTCTTCCAGCAGTGTTTGCAAGAGTGGATCATTTATGGGAATGACTACAAGAAAAACGACATCTTACAAATGCTGAGGCTTGAATTGTAGTCGAGTATCAATAAGAGAGAGGGCAAGTGTTATAAGAGAGGGGCTAAGGGAAGATCCAGACAAGTCTCATTAATAGGATTACATGCAAAAACCTCTTAAAAATGCTACAAATTACAGGATTTTGCCATCGTCGAGCTCTCAGGCAGTAATCTGAAAGTCACGTCACCCTACGAACCTTTTACTACAAACTAAGGGCGCATCGTATTAAGTAAGAAATGTCATATTTCTCACTGATCATGCGTTAGATGAGCAGTGGCTCAGCAAGTTAATTGGGTCTTCAAGAAAGTAGAGATTCATGAATGAGGCACTAAGAATGAAGCAAGAGCACAAGCCAACCTCTAGCGATCTGTAAAAAAAAAAACGCCATTTCCACATGAAAGGTTGTGCCCAAGGACTCCGTTTGAAGTGGAGGTAAAGACAATTTGGAAATGAAGATGTAACTGATACTACCCTTCATGGAGCAGCTCTTGAAGAACATATAAAAAACCCTGACTTTTACCAATTTAAGTTTTAATGATATTCTCAATGGGCTTTTTTTAACATCTACTTGTGGTGCCGAATTCCTTGCAAATTTATGATCACATTTTCATAAATGTGGTTATAACCTTTTTAAAGAAATTCTTATGAGAGGCTTATCACCAAAATATAGAATAGTGTACCTTGTTTTTTTGGTTGCACTAAATGGCTTAAACTGTTTGCTTTCTCTGTTCCTTTCTGTAGTGACTGTTCAACCTCCAGAGCGTGTCTGCTCAGAACTCGCACATTAGAATATAAATCAGGAGAGGACAGTGCCTCTTCTCGCATTTGAATTCTCTTTTGGAGCTCATTCAGCTTCTCTTGCTCAGCAACAGGGTTTACTCCATAGCGACCTCGTTTTGGGGCCTAGAAAATTAATGTGTAGTTTTTACATGTAATATGCCACTTATGAAAACCTCTGGGCCCGGGGGAGTCAAATCTTGCAGTCTCTTGTGGCCCATGCAAAAGAGGTGGGATGCTGGTCATCTTCTCTTTTAGTGGTATAAATTGCAGATTGATGTCTCACTTGGGTGTTCAAGAAGGAATGTCAAAGGTTTTCACCCATCATTGTGCAGACAAAGAAGTAATAAAATATGACACCTTATTATATGTCTACAATAGTATGCGCGCTCTGATTGGTTGCTGAGCGGGCATTATTTTTTTTTATTGCCGGGTTTTGAAAATTTTTTCGCTCGGCGTTTTTTTTTTTTTGGAAAAAAAAAAAAAGGGGGGGGGAAAAAAAAAAAAAAAAAACAAAAAAAAAAAATATTTTTTTTAAATAAAAAAAAAAAAAAAAAAAAAAAACATTTTTTTTATTAGGGGCGAAAAAGGAAGAAAGGGAGAGAGAAGGTTTTTTTTTTCTTTTTTTTTTTTTTTTTTTTTATTTTATTAAAGAAAAATAAAAAAAAAATTTTTTTTTTCTCTCCCTCCTCCCACGGGGATCCCCCCCCCCCCCTTTTTTTTCCCCCCCCCCCCCCCCCACCCCCCCCCCCCCCCGTCCCCTCCCCACCCCCCCCCCTATAAAAAATACATACATTTTGATAAATTGCAAAAATACATAAATTGCAAATTTCTTCACAACTGAAAGAATTAATTTTGAGAACAGCATCCTTAACTCTTATTTGCCTGTATAATGATACTTGATTACAATAATACTCAATTTTATGAGCCAGGATAATCAGATATACCCTAGCTCTATGAAAAGAAAACCCTTGGAAGACAGATGATTCCTAAAGTTTTATGATGCGTCCAGTGCTAACACCCAAAGACGTCGACGTTATCACCAAATTATCTCTTGCCAATTAAATCACTCACCTTTGGAACATACCCCTCTTGTTCAAGTTTGAACTGAATTTCCTCTGGAGTGAAGCCACACTCTTTTAGAGTTTGTACATACTGTTCATGACTCTGTAACGACTGGTAGTCTTTTAAGCTTAGGGCACCAGTTTTATCAGGACAAAATGGGGCATAAGACGAAGATGATTGAAATGATTTCTTTCTGTTTAACTCACTAAAAGGAAAAATAATATTATTGTGAATAAAAGCAACAATTTAGCAGTCAAAGTGAAAGTCACGGGGAAGCATCTTAGTCTCGTTTAAGGATTGAAATTTCGGACTTTTGGTCTCGCTTGGGTGTTCGGGAATTTTTTTTTTTTTTTTTTTTGTTCATATATTAATTTTTTTTTTTTTTTTTTTTTTTTTTTTGTAAAAAAATGCTTTTTTTTTTTTTTTTTTTTATTTTGTCTCCCCCCTTTGGGGGCCCCCCCCCCCCCCCCCCTGGGCCACAACCCCTTGTAAATGACTACCTCTTTTTAAAAAGCAACCACTCTTTTATGAAACCAATTTTTCATCTAACTGCTATAAATATTTGAGAGCTCTTCTAAGTAACCAGCTCTTCTATGTACAACTACTTTTCTTCTGGTATTGTTGGTCATCAAATCAAGAGGTAATTGACAGCATATCAGTATCAGCCTCTCAACATGGTTAAATTTAAAAGTGGTGCTCCTGCAAGGGAATTTCCTTACAATAAACTGTTGAGAGCAATTATCACAAATTTTCTGAAAAATCCCCAGAAAAGGTCGTAAATTTTTAAAAATCCTCTTCTGTACACTTATAGTGATACATGAAACTGGCCAGCCAAGAAACACATCTGAGAAAACTGTCACTAATTTATATATTAGTGAGTTTAGTGGTACTTGGTGTGTAGTTTAACTTGAAAATGTTCCCCTTGAAAATGATAATTGTAGGGAAATCAGTACAAGATTCAGTATTAGTGTGACGTTTCAAACCTAGTGCTTTCAGTTATCACATTTTACACCAATCTCGTACTGATAGTCTTCTTTTCATGCATCCATGGGTTAGATGACGGGACGAGATCACATACATTGTATGTGGACGGATAGCGGCTGCCAAAGGCGCCTGTAATAATTATGTTGATTTCCCATCTCGTCCCGAGATAAAATTTATTATGAAGCGCATTGAGCTTCGGTAAATGTGCTATAGAAGTACCATTACCAACTGGTCAGCATCAGGGTGGAGTGAGCGCTCTGGGAACATAATTGGATTGAAATTCAAAGTCATACTCATAATCTGATCTGAAGGTCCCTAATTCAGGTGTTTCAAAATGTTTGAAGTAGGTGTAAGCAACAGGAAGCAGGGATGTCGCTAAGGGCTGGCTGCTGGCTAATTTAACCGGCTGAAATAGAACTTAAATCCGGCTGAAATTTCCCATGACAACAAAGACTTAGGTAAACTTTTAGAGCTGCCAAGGCCAGAAAAGCCAGCTAGGCTTGTTGATGAGCCGGCTAAGTGTTTTCTTAGCTACATCCCTGAGGAAGAGTACGCAGCTGTGGCAATACCAAACTTGTCTGCTGGGAGCTGAATGCTATGACCAGAGTAACTGGTCAAGTAGCTGACAGAACTCCAGTGGTCACAGGCTTGTTTCAAAAACCCTGCTAATTTAATAACTCTCTGCACTAGCAAAACATTATATTCAATCCCCAAAAGATACTAACAGTAGTAGTATCTAGAGAGTATCCCCCCCCCCCCTCCAATGGGCATTAGACATTGATCATCATGTACCTTTCCAGAGTAACATTGGTATCCAGTTGATTCTTCACCATTCCCCTCAAGTGCTGGTCAGCTTCAGACTCTGTCCCAGTCCCCGGGACTCCAAGACGTTGATCCTCAAATGGCTTGGAGTCATTCCTGTCCATACGAACCACTCCTCTGCTTTGGTAACGAGCTGGATTTCCACTTCAAAGCAACAAAAAATGAATGGGGTTGCATTCAATGAATAAAACAGGAATACAAGAACTCAATTTAAAAGTATCCTGTGATTATTAGAACCAAGCGCAAGACTTTGTAATGTCCCTAACTCTGTAAACACTTTATACTTACAGCGAGCCCCAGACACGCGGACCCCCCCCGCGCCCCCAACCCGCCGGGACCCGGCGGCGAGACACGACGGCCCGGGACGAGATCACACCTCGACAAGCACCGCCACGCACAATGAACAGACAGCCGGCGGACCCAGGACGGAAAAAGTGGGAGGGCCGGAGAATGGCCGGGAGAGGGAAGGGAAGATGGGCAAACGGGGCCCGAGACAAGAAAGAGGGACGGAGGAGACGACAAACACACTGAGGCTGCGCGAGGGACCGAAAGAAGAGGGAAGGACGAGGCCGGGGGAAAACGCGCAGCCGAAGCCCGGCCCCGGGGGGAGGAGCGCGGGCCAGGGGGGAGGCCGCGCGGAGGGAGAGACAGGACGGGGCGCCGACGGCACAGCGAGCAAGAGGGGCGGGCGGCCACCCACACCCAGGGCCCGAGAACCGAGCGCCAGCCCAGGCGGACCCGCGCCTGAGGGGGCACGAGAGCCGACTGTAGGCATTTTCAAAGTCTAGAATATTTTTAGAATATTACAAGTTCCTTTATTATTATGTACCTATAAGGATGATAGTACTTCAAATACTGAGAAAAATAAAAGTCCTCTTGAAAAATATACATACTAAAACAAACTCTACATAAAATAGGTCTTAGCATTGTAGCACATGCAGAGGCGGGAACCAAGCTTACCATGGGATTCCAGTCTGTTCATACGAGGTTGGATCAGGTTTGAATGGTTTCCCACTAACTAAAAAAAAGGAATAAGCAACTCTCAAATGAGCACGTTAAACACATAATAAATTCAGGATACCAGAGTCAGAGACAATCCTCTCCCTGAGTTACATGTACCCTGGTCAAGCTAACTTTTCACTATTTCGTTGCAGACAAAGTCAAAAAACCGTTCATTTGAGCATCGTAAACTTGTCTCTGGGGGCGAGTCAACTCGGGGAAGCGAGTTGTCTTGTCTCGGCAGGTAGGGAAACCGTGACAAGCGGGACAATTAACAGTGTGCTGAGTATGCTTTCCACTTTTGGGACCGATAAAAAACACTGTCTTGCTCCGCAAAGGCGCCTGGCGAAAAAGAAGGAGTCCGAATACGGAGGAACAACAAATAAGAGAGAAGGCAACCATAACAAGAACGAGAAAAGAAGGCAAACGCACACAAAAGGCGGCGACCCGACACAATCCACAGAGCGAGCAACGCAGCCGAGCAAGACAGTTTCCCAAGCGCGAGTCCCTTAAAAGTAAGGAAAGCCCTGAGTATCACGTTATGCCGAGAACCATAATTTTTAGGTAATCAAAGCACAAATTTATAAAATTTATAGATCACTTATCGTATGAACGAAAGAACATTGTACATCAGCGAATAAAACTACCTTTTGTATAACAATCTCCCACTATACATAGCATGCATCATTGGGTATAAAAACTGTAAACGTTATTGGATACGTACATTTGTCGTGAATTATTGTTGGGTGCAAAAAGTCAAGCTAAGAATACTTTTCTGTTCTTTTCTTATGCAGTATTAAAGCTGCTTTGAATAGAATAAAAAACTCCTACCTGATCCTCCAACCATCTTGGAACTGTTTAAAAAGAAACAGGGAACGAAATTGCCTTAATTTAAATGAAATTCTTGTTCAAGTTTTCCAAATTGTTTACAACTTTCACTGCAAGGCGGCCATTTTTAAAAACATGACTGAGGGGATCTGGGAATGAGGTTAGCTGCTCGCTAAGGCCTTTGGGATGGATTTTATCTCGAATTGATTTCTGGGAATGCAACATGGTGGATCGATTCACAAATGGCTGCTATGTTATCAAGTCGCGCTGTTTTCTTGCCTTATTCGCTTACCAGAAGCCTACCCAGGGCCTTGTGGATCAGAAGCTTAAGTTCGGATTCTAGTGAAAATGGGCACAAGGCGAAAACACGGGTATCGTCTTTGCTGGAGAAACTAAAGAGCTCAACTCCAGAACCTGACCTCTCCACGCTTTCAGACTTCATGAAATCTCCGCCTGATGAGAAAACACCACGTCCAGTAGAAGAAGTGGCAACTGATAAAGTGGCATCGCCAGACGATGAACTGAAAGTGGTTTCATCATCAAAATCCGATGCTAGGTTGCCAACTGAGAGAGCAATAGAGAAGACCAAGGGATGGAAATACAACAAGGTTTTAAGGGAAATGCGAAAAGATGCATCTCGGGAAAAACAATCCTCGGGAGATTCCAAATCTGGAAATCTTCTTGGCCTTTTGAGGGAGACTGTGGAGGAGACTGAACAAGATGATGGGAAGCGTATGCTTGAGAAGTCAATAGAAGAAACAAGGCGTCAGAAAAAGAAGATGTTTAAAAGCATCAGTTCAAAATCTGCACAGTACCAAAACTCAAAACCAAGACCACAATGGGTAGAAAAAACTCTTGAAGATTTGGAGAAGAGCCGACTTGACCAGGCGGAGCGATCTCAAAAGAATGTAGATCCAAAACTAAACCAGAAAATCAAAGATCTCCTATCTGAGATAGAGATTGCACCAAAACAGATGGGAACGGCGAGAACGATTGTTGCGGCAGTTGAGAACTGGGGCACGACTGCAATTTATCAAAGGAAAACTATCAAGGATGAATACCAATATCAGACCAATGAGATGTCTTCACTGAAAGGCCATGGTGGACTCTTGCTTCACGAGGGTGAAAGGACAGGACTGTTTGACGAACTTGTTAGCAAAGCAAAAACTGCAAAAATCAACGATGTCACTCAGTCAAATTTCTTGTACCATCTCGATGAACTAGACAAGGTAGATAAAGTTGGATACATTGGTGTCAGGAGAAACGCATTCGCAAACCAAATTAGTCTTTCTAATAGACTGTGGCAGTATCCAATTGATAATGAAGTCTGCAAGGTAGAAGAAGAAAATACCAGTTTTGAAGAACATGTGTTTCTAGAATACTTATTAGATGACTTTCCAAGCAAAGGTCCAGTACGACGCTTCATGGAATTGGTTGTAAACGGCTTACAGAAAAATCCGTACCTGTCTGTGGTGCAGAAAAAGGAGCGAGTTCGTTGGTTTCATGATTATTTCTCAAATTTTTCTGAGGAGGAACTAAATTTTTGAGGTGTTAATGGTAACACAAATTCAAAGAATGTTTCATCATATGCTATAGGCTCTTTGCAGAAACTTGTGCACAATGTGACTTAGTCAGTTACAAAAAATGGTTATATGAAAAAGGATGCCAGAAATTGAAAGGGCATGGATTTGTATGAAAAAAAGTTGTTGGATAGCAAGCTTTGCCACCCAACATAGAGACCTTTTCAATTTTTGTTACTTCCAAACCAACATGAAGTCTCAATTATTTCAAAATTGCCCACTTCAGCTTACTAATGTCACTACTCCCTTTCACTTCGGCATCTCTCTCATTCAATCTATTTTATATTATAGTAATGTGACAGTGTTCTGCTAAGGGCCTGTTGAAGTGAATTTCTGATCTTGTGACATGTTTTCTTATGTTTCTCCTGAAATGTGACCTACTGACATTCTTAAATTTAACATTAAAGACTGAAACAAAGAAAGGATTGTCGTATTTTTGCTTAGTGAATGCAACATGGGTAAATATTCAGACACCCAGCTTTCAATCCCAAGAAATTCCTTAAAAAATGATGGTGCTTGTTGTACCTTCAAGGGGGTAAAATAATTATATGTGGATTGGTACAGCTTTGGGTGCTAAAACCTAAAATGACTGCCTCTTAAGTTGCCATGGCACCCTTTTTAAATTAAAGGTCATGGATCTGAAAAAATAACAGGAACAGTAACCATATTTATGCAAGTACCGGTAACCGTTATTATTTTCTGAATTAGGTGTTGGTCAGAGGCATCATTGGTTCCCTTTGGGGCGAACACTAAATTTGGGCCATGCCCACACAATGAGTCTTTGATATTAATTTTCCCCCATCATTTTTATAGGGGAGCCCCCCCCCCCAGGAAATTTATGTGAAAGGCTCAGAAGTTCCCTCCTCTGCGGAGGCTCCCTTGGAGTTAACCACTGAAGAACAAAATGAGAACAGACACAAAATGGGCAAGTGGTCAATGGGCCCGCTTTCTTGTTACACACTTGCACTCATTTCGTCAGCAGCTCCCAAGAGGAATCATGCTTACTTTCATTATTATCCTTGCTTCAGAAGTCCAGTGTGGTGCCAGTATCAGTAAATGTAACTTTTTACTGTCTGACAGGGAAACCCAAGCAAAATGCATGCACAATCTCTCTTCGTGTGGAAGATGGTGCAAGGACTCTGATTTTCTCTTTCACTGATTAAACAGACATCTTTCCTTGGGAGGTCATTATGTGCCATGTGAGAAACATTTGAGATGTAAAAGTTGTTGCACCACAGGCAGCCCAAGTAACGATAAGGCCACAGTACATTTATAAGGATTTGTATGGGAATGAGATATTTTTTTTTTTTGTTATATAATTTTTTTTAATAAATTTTTTTTTTTTTTTTTTTTTTTTTTTTTTTTTTTTCCCCCCTCCTTTTTTTTTTTTTTTTTTTTTTTTTTTTTTTTGTTTTTTCTTTATCTTTTTTTTTTTTTTTTTTTTTTTTCCCCAAATTTTTTTTTTCCCCCCCCAAACCAAAAAGCCCCCAAAAAAGGGGGGGGGGGGTTTGGGGGGGGGGGGGAGTTGCACAGCAGCACTGGGGATTTTTATCTTCATATTTTTTAAACACTCCTTGGTTTGTGTGAAAAGATAAATTAAGTTCTCACAGGTTCTCATGTATAGTGTTATTCTACTTGCAAAGAGTACGGCAACAATCAAACCTGAGCAGCTGTTTAGTATTGAAGTTGATTTAATACATTTCATGTAAATGCAATATTACAAAGTTTCTATTGGAATATTAGAAGTTTCTCTAAGAAATAAACTAAACTAAAATACACTTTCAAGAATATAATATTTTCTAGTAAGCTTTTGTTAATTAAAATATAAATCAATAGTAAAAATATAAATAAACTATGTATAAAAGTTATAAAGTTATTGGGTGACTTATGTCTTACGTTGGTCCACACCCATCCAATGACATTGCACAAAATTCTCTAATAATGATAAAACATTAGAATTAAGCACAGGCCAAACAAGGGCCCAGTTGTTTAGAGTGGATAATGCTATCCACCGGATAAAGCGCTATCCAGTGGATAAGTGTTAACAAAACAAACTGCGCTATCTACCGGAAAGTGATTTATCCAGTGGATAGCGTTATCTACCTTTTGAGCAACTGGGGCCTGGATAGTCCCTGAGAGTTGACAAGATTTGAACTGCATTAAACTATCGTCTATCATTCAAGCATAGCCAAATGAGGATGTCAGAGACAACATGAGATTTGAAAATTATCACACAATGCAAGTGAAAACTTTGGTCAACCCTCATGAAAATTGAGCAATTTCAAATACAACAAGAACAGCTGAGAGTTGACAAGAATTAATGAGAGTACACAAGGATTTGTGGCCAAAGAAGAGGGAGTTCTTTGTGTACCAAATAGTGATAGAAAACAGAACACAACAAACAACACTAATCAAAGATTTTTTTTATTTGTTTTTTTTTAATTGCAAAAAGACTCACAAGACAACAGTTAAACAATGTTTTAGACTCATTTCTGCCCAGTACCCAACGGAGCCCAAGAGGGAGAGTTTGAACTTTTAGCAACTCTGGTCATGGCAACTATCATCATGGCTTAGCCTGGGCTTTCGTTAAGGAAGTGATCAACGTAGAAACCAATGTCTTGCTTTTAAACAAATTCTTCAAGTGAAAGAAAGAGTAAAGAGAATTTAAACATTGAATATAGTGCTTACTGGTACTTACACTTCCTCAAAATGCATCCTTACGTTCTATCATTATTTACATGCTCTTTTCACCTCTACGAAAACTTTTCTTGTAACTTCATGCAATGCCATCATTAATAGGATGAAAAACCGATTGGAAAAACACGAGAGGACTGGGGGTATGCATTCAAAGTCAGTTAGATCAAACAGATATATCAATTTAATGAAATGTTGTCCTGATAAAAGCAAGTCAACCATGTTTGAGAGTTTTCCAGCTGAGAACTTGTTAAGGTTCATGTACAATCTAGATAATTTCCAAATGAAAGAAAGTATAGAGAACTCTTATTTTATTCAAAAAGCTGCTGTTTCAAAAAGCTGCTGTTTGATTGTTTTGCTTATAAGTTTCAAATGACTCAAACTTTGCAAGGTTACTAATATGTGATCTCTACACTGACCCTACACATACCCAGCCCCCTTTAATTTTTGCAACGTTTGGCAAAAGTACCTGTTTTCAGTGTAAAAATCTTAAGTGATTCCTAAGTTAGTTAGTAATTTTTTTACAGACTTCTATACAGTGCAGACCTGTGACTACTAGTTAAGAAAATATTTAAATTTTACAAAGTCTTGTATACAAATCTTATCTACTCTATATCTTGGGTGAAGCTGCTAGATTTTCTATAATGACTGGGAGGCGTGACAGCTTGTCCTTGATTGGTTCCGGCAACCTGTCAGAGTGAGCGTATCTGAAAAATGGAATTTTTGTGCACTGTTAGTCTCAGGTCACCAAATACTAAAAACAATTTATAATCAAACTTTTCAACTTTTGGTCTTTTGCATCCCTCCCCCCCCCCCCCCCGTCCATAGTGCCGCTTCTTGAATAAGCGCCACACCTTTACCGAAAATAATTTATAAAGTGCCGCTCTAAATATTAAGCACTGTGGCACTAATTTCGGTATTTAAAAATACACTGTGAAACTGTGTTCATGTTACCTCTTGCATTGCATTCAAAATAATTTTGAATTAAAATTAATTGTGCATACCTAGTACTTAATGCGCCACTTAATTCTCTCTGTATTCCTCTCAGTGTTTTACAGCTAGTCATTTAAGGTAGTGTGAATGTTGATAGATATTAATACTACACAGGTGCTTGTTGCACATATTCCATTACCTTGTTATTGTGCCTTTACTATCTGTGTATTTGATGCTTGTTACTGAGGATTGAATGACCATCTGAGATCCATCATTGTATTGAACCCACACCTCTCCAGTAGACAACTGCAAGGATGCAAGTTACAAAAATCATCATCTGATTGATTGATTTTCTAGTGCTTCGTTTTATCTTACCAGTAATTTCTATTTCGTTATCCACCACACATACCAGACAAATGTACCATACAGAACTTTCCTCACAAGGAACAGAAGTTACGCCAATTATCAATCCCCCAGTTTGTGGTTGACAAATACTTTTTTCATTTTCTTTGCTTTTCCAAGATCTGGAAAACTAAACAGAATACAGTCCACTCTCTCTCAGCAGACCCACTGTAAGGCAGATAACTCTAAAAAGCAGACATGGTTGCCTGACTGGTTATGGTCGAATTTCACTTGTTTGTTTGTAACGGAACCCCCTTTAAGTCAGACAGCTGGAGATGGTCCCTAGGGTGTCCACTTTAGAGAATTATTGACCAGTTGTTTTTCTGTACTATTTTCTAGACTTTTCAAAACCTTGTTTGAAATAATTTATAGACACTGCAGTAAGCTGCAAGATCTGTGCTCACCTGAGATGCCCACCCGACTCCCTGCACAAACACACTCTTGATGACCTGTGATGACAGTGACACAGTTGACCCCTGCCTGGATGCACCCTTGGCCGTTAGCTCACTCTGCTGGTTTCTTCTCTCTTGTTCACACTGTGATCTGGAAGTCTTCTCAGACTCGTCACCACAGGAAGCTGACCTTCTGTTAACTCCACGATCATGTCCATGGCCTGCTGAGGAGGGTCGTGCGTGTTGGTAGGTGCTGGCAATGGTGCCGTCGAATGACATCAAAGATGTACTGACTGGAGCTAAGGTGCTAGGGGATGTTGCAGTCAGATTTTCAATGGAGTCAGGAGGCCTGATAAATATAAAAGATTTATTAAGTTGTAAATCGTCACTTCCTTTTGTTGTTGAAAGATTTTAAAATCTTTTAAAAGGTCTACCTCCGACTTGAAATTTAACTTGCCAATCGGACAAGCAGCTATCAACTTTTGCTTACCCAGAGCAGTTGCATGCTTATTTTAGTTGGTAAGTCAGTAGACAAGTTGCCTGTCTTGTGAGCATGAATGTGTGGTTCCAGAAAATATCCATACTCCCCCCACAGAAGGGATTGGAAATTCCAGGGAGGAGGGAGGTCACAAAGACCCAAAACTTTAAAGCAATGTATGAAGCTAAATTGGAATTTTCAGAGGGGTGGGGGGGTGATAGGGCAAATCCCTTCCGTGAGGGGGGGGGGGGGGGTATGGATATTTTCTGGAACCACACAATAGCAAACTTAAGATAGGAATTTAACTTCTTGCCCCAGATGACCAGATCTATGGCACTATTTTCAAGCCCCGATTTTTTAATAGAAAGTGCAATCTGATAGCTCTGGGCTAGTGGGTTTCATCCATCACCAGCCCAAATGGCAACAACCTGGAAAATCTGTTTTCTTAGCATTTTAGGTAGTTCCAGTCAATGATTAGTTTTAAGATTAACCAGGTAGCATTTCAATACATTAATTAAATTGTGTGATTGTAAAGTGAACCACTAGCAGAAACGGAACAACAAAAGACCTACAAATTGGGAATATGTTATCACTTATAGACTGGTTTGAAACAAACTAAGACTCACAATAAAACAAAACGTCTCTGCTCAAAGTCAGTGGAAGTGGCTGAAAGAGCAAGGTCATGCAACATCTCATAATGTAATTCTTTGCATCTACACCATTTCATGTAGAAAGTATGAACATTACCTGGAATTCTGTGGGTCAGCATTAACATCACTCCCCTTTAATGGCTTTCTAGATGCTGGTGGTTTACGACACACAATGAATGGAAAGTACTGCGCCCCATCAGTATTAGACTCTTCTTTATTGATGACTCTCTCTAAATGCGCACACTGTTTGTAACAGGTCTGGGCGTGTTCTAACAGGGGTTTCATATCGTGAGTTGCACCTTCCAAGCCACCTACAGACTCCAGGGTGTACGATATACCTCCTGGCTCAATGATCCGTGTGCACTCCTGTGATTGGTGAACTTTGGCTCCTACAAAAAAAATACACTTAAAGTATAATCTTATAATTATGATGGTCTATTTATAACAATCATATAACCCTCCAAGTTAAGACCATTTTAGTTCCCATGGCGACTAAAATTTTGGAGCTGGCAACTAAATTGGTACCGAAGTCGCCAGCCTTTCCACTCAAATTGACGTATCCCCAAAGAATTTATAAACTGTTCTCTTTTGAAAAATTTGTTTTTTACACCAGCTTCATTAAAAGGCCACCAAAGCACCAGTTTTTTTTTTTTTTTTTTGGTAAGAAGGATTGAAAGCGTGATCTTAATCTAGGAAATAAAATTTTTCACTGGCAAAACACCGTATTTATTTGAATAAATGCCGCAGCGTTTATTAAATTTTTCGCGATCCCAGTGCGGCATTTATTCGAGGACGGCGTTTATACAAGGGTGGCGTTTATTAATATTTCTGCTCTAAAATGTGGCGTTTATTTGAGGGCGGCGTTTATTCGAGGGCGGCGTTTATTCAAGAGTGGCGTTTAATCGAATAAATACGGTAGCCACTAAGAAAAAAAATAAACTTCGAGGGTTGTCATAAGGTGTCTGCAAACAGGCCAAGCAAGTTCCCACATTTTCATTTTTTGGTTTACCGTATTTACAGCGCCGCGGGAACCGCCCAAGTGCGGCGCAGGGCGGGGAGGGCAAGGACGCCAAGAACGCACAGTGAAAAGAGCATCGGCCAGATGTCCTGCGAGACAGAGGGCGAGGGAAAGTGCGGCCACAACAAGAAGAGGGAAAGAAAAACAATGGGAGAGCGAAAACACACCACCAACTCGCAATGAAGAAATAAGCAGAGTGCTGTAGTGCCGAGAACGACACCAAAAAGCGCCGCATCAGGACTGCGGCGAGGCGGCGCAAAACCGTCCAAAGCGGCGGAGGGCGGCGGCGGGGGCAGCGCTTCGAGTAAATACGGTAATCCAGTTTGATGTTTATTTCCCTTTGTTTCAGATTGGGATAATGAATATGAGACAACGAAAAAAAAAAAATTAAAAAACAGCTTGAAAAAATTATAATCCAAAGAAAAATTTAAACCACAACAGGTGAAATCTATCAATGAGCCAAAAAATCACTAAGATTGGAACTGACTTCAGCCTTAAGAAAATAAATACAACTCATTCACTAACATAATTATTATAATCCTATAATTTTCCTACAAAACCTACCATTGTAAAAGCAGACTTCAAAATCCGCATGTGGAGAATTTTCCATCAGCATACATTTGGCATGTTTGGAATACATTGTCACCTGAAAGATTATTTAGTACATATTAAATAACAATAAGTGACAAGTCAAGAGTTACAGAGTGCACAGTATCCTATCTGTACTACACAAACACCTACACTTAGTACTAGATAAGAATTAATTTGAACCTCTACAATGCAATGGCTACCCTTGGGCACACTGAGAGGTTTCCATAAGAGTAAAGCATATTGACGAGACTATGGTTGGGACTAAAAATCGTGGCCATCGTTGAGAGGTCAGACTATAACTCAATGCTGGAAATAATCAAACAGAACCGAAACAAAAAAAACATTGGTTTTTTTTCCCACCCCCCCCCCCCTTTTTTTTTTTTTTTTCCCCCCGCTTAGCCCCCCTTCGGGGGCCGCCAAATTGTCCAATGCATTATGTCTGACCACACTTGGGATTTCATCGGACATTAGCAAATTTTGGTCGGCTAATGTCCAAAGACTGACTGTTATTTGGAGCCCTGATAACTGGATGTTCAGCTGTACTATCAACCTTACCTTTGGTGTCTTTTTGCGCACAAGATGAACAAACCTTGTGGCATATTGGTACTTTTTCCAGTACTTTGATGGCAAGTTGGAGAACAGATATGTACATGTTGACTCACACCCAGCAGGAGGGGAAGGAGGTTGTAATGACAGAGGAACGCCTGACTTGCCATTAGGCTGGTACACAGATATCTTCATGCCGTTCTGGGATATTCGCAGCACCTCAAACACTCTGTCTTCGCCATTCTTATGGTGGAAAAACTCCAAACATACTTCACCCTCATCAATGATGCTGACGACTGCATTTCTAGTCTTCTGTCGAATAGGCCTAAGCCTCTTGGAATTCAAAGGTTCTACAATGTCTCCAAGAGACTTAGATCTTGATGTTTCTGATTTATTTTTGTGGTTTCTCTTTCGCTCTTCAGAACCTGCCTGAGTTGCAGGGAGACCAGTTGCGGGATCCTCTTGCACATGGGAAAAGTCTAATCCAGAATCTTTTGTGACACTGTTGCTGCCACGCCGCCTATGTTGTCGATAATCGCCCCAGTCTGTTGTCTCTTGGTGACCAGACTTATTGACTTCAGCAGATGATGTCTGCTTGCTAAAGCTGTGATTGCTGACATCAGTGGCTGCGGGTTGTTGATCCTTTTCTTGATGGCACAGGTTTGTTTCTGTGCTACTGAATCCACTGCTGCTTGTACTTGTCCTGTTGGTTGCATTCTTGAGAAAGTCTCCAAGTGTGTTTCCACATGAACTGCTATATTTGCTGGCATTGTAGTTCCTGCAAGAAAACATGTACATTTGTGTATCGTTCAGTTCAAATTTTTCAAGCCAGAATTTGATTTTTATTTTTGCCTTTGTCTCATAATCATTATCATAACCTGAAACAAGGAAAAAATAAAAATCAAATGGTCACTTGAATTAAATGGGGTTCCGAAATCAAACTTCTAAACACTTTCCTCGCTGTCTGCAGTGAAATGTGCAATGGTAAATGGCTGAGCAAACGGGCACATGAGGCAAATAGCCCACTAGTTCTCTGTGTGCAGCTCGCTAAGAAACCAGCCCCACAACCCATTACTAAAGGTTTAATGACACTACAGCTACAAGGAGGAAGCAAAGTAGAAGTTGTAGTGAACACTTACTTGAATTTTGTGATGAGATTGTTTTCACCGTTGGTTGCTTCAAAGCCTTTTGGCTGTTTGTTTCTGAAAGTTGAGCTAGTGATGCTGGACAGCCATGATGATGAGCTTGCAGTCTGTTTGTAGCCTGAGGATGGTGGAGGGGCCACTTCTGTTCCACGGATCAATTCCTTTGGAGAACTTGTTTTCTGATCAGATGTGCTACTACTGTGGCTGAAATGAAAGGAATGAAAATATCAGGTGAGAGTTCTTTGGAAGCCCTTGTGGATGGAAAAAGAACCATTTGCTCATCCTGTTTATTGGGTAGTTTTGGCACTAACATGTACACTCTCACAGTGCCTCTTTACATCAAGGAGTATAAACAGATACAAGTGCACTGTCTACTGTAGCATACTGTTAGGGAAATGTAACAAAATCCTTAGCTTCCCTGCAATGGACTAACAACCCATCCAGGGAGAATAGCTTTACTCCATGAAGCCAGAGGTAAGAATGGAGCACTGAATACCGATGCACCCTCCCCCGCCCCCTCACACCTCGATTCCCCACTGCAATAGTAGGATACCCTACTAGCAGAGCTGATCTTTCCTAGGTTAGTCAGGAAGATAAATTATGTTGCTTCCTCTTTCCCAACTTCGTGTACTTAGGAAAGATCAAAACCATTCTGCTAGCATAGTATTAAGGAGGTGAACGAGTGAACAAGTTAAGAACAGAGTCCAATTTCTTCCCCCAACCTTACAGAGCAGCAGTATGTAACAGTCTATTTTTGTTATGATTTTCTTCTTTTTTTGCTTAAAAATGATCTGGAAACACCTGGACAATGCACCCATAAAAGATCACAAGTCACAGGACACAGTAGTGAACCCCATTGAACCTGGGCACCAATTGGTCACTAAAATTAAGTCTTATGCTAACAGGATGGTGATACATGTAATTATTTTTATTAAAGAAGTTAAGGGGGCTTAACAACAGAAAGACTGTAATAATTGCTGACCATACCTTGCTCTTTGTCTAACTGGCGGAGAAGGTGGATGCCTGCCATGTCTAGGCCACATGTCAGACAGATGGTCACTTGACCTATCAGTGAAGCCATCACTGTGAGAGCTTCCCTGCACTCCTTTGGATCTGGTTTGATCACTGCTGTTACGAGTGGATTTTGAGGATCGACCAAAACCAGTAGACACTGTAGCCATTGTACCTGTCCCACTATCCAATGACTGCTCTACAACATGCTACATTGTATATTATAAAAAAAGTCCTGAATAAAGAAAACTGAATGCCTTGGATGCAAGCTGTTTGTTTTGTAGTTAGTGGAAATAATATACAGTATATTATCCAATCATGTAGTTTGAATGAGGTAAATTCAAGTATTGTGATCAAAAACTATTGCATGAAAAGTTAAAAGTAAGTGTAAGTAAATCTGTTTCAAGGACCGAAGGGGAAGTGAAGGAAGCAATGAGGCTACGCTACATCATGTTCGACCACACTTAGGATTTTGTCGGACATGAGGAAATTTTGGCCGGCCAATGTCTGATGACCGACTGTTATTTGCTGCCCTGAAACCGATGAACAGTTTAGTTGTGTATGTCTTTTTAATGATGATGGCTAGTGGTTTTAGATTGGTTCAAATAAAAAGGGGATAGTCACATACCTTTGGTGGATATAGCTGATTGTTTGACGAATACTTGAACATGCTTTCTTGAGTCATAAATGGATGATCTAAAATCCCTGTAAGTAAAATGAGAATATAACCGCCAATAAACAACTTTATTAGGACTTGTTATCATTCTCCACATAATATTTTTATTATCATAATTTTGTGACACTTTCATCACTGTCCTCACAAACTACCAGAGGATTCCTGCCCACATGCCCACTGTGGCATCTCGCATTCCACACAATCACTTTTTGCTAGAAGTAAGAGATGCAAGATGTCTTGAAATTTCTTGTAGCTTTCAAAACAGTTTTGGTTTTACCTGACAATGTGATCCTGTCTCCTGGATTCTAAAAAGTAAAACAAAGGACCATTATACTTTCAATAAAAAAAATAGATATATTGGTTTAGTTTGAACCACACAGTGCATCAATGATTTAAATGAGTTTTCCTAATCCACACTTGGTACTCTGTACATATGTACATGCAGGTGTGATTTAAATTTATCCTTTGTTTAAAATTTTTTCACACCATAATTTGATTTTTATTTGCCTTTGTTTTAGATTATGATAATGAATATGAGACAATGAAAAATAAAAATCAACTTGTTTATAGTTTAAATCCAGAGATAATTCTAGATCACAACATAAATTACACAATAGGTAAGGTTATTTATAAAATTGTACAACATAAGATTTTAGAAGGACATCACAATTTTCAGAGCTGATAGGTGAAGAATGCAGTTGACGTACATGGATTCAAAGAAAATAGTTAGCAGCTGCACAAGGATGACACCAAGATCCTTGCAATGCTGGTGCAAATGTCCTACCAGCTGAACAACTGTACAAAGCCAGTTGGACCAGACAAGTACATCTTAGCAAGTTCAATTTTAGCGATATAGAATTTGATCACTACATATTTTCATTCGAGTTAAGTGGAAACAGTACCTTTTTCAGTAATTGACTGATGAGATCCTTGGCCTCTGCTGAGAGATTGCTAGGGGAAAAAAAAAAAAAAAAAACATATTAATTAATGTTGTACTGCCTTGATAATTTTTTAACATTTTTGTTTAGGAATCAATGCAAAAATCCATTAAAATAATTACATGTGTGATGTTAGTTCACTATCATTCTAGCAGAGATGCATGTATCACTTACAAGAGGTTTTTAAACTCCTGTATTGTTTGTGCCAGTGAAAACTTACCATGGCAAGTCATAATCAGCCAATACTACCCTGTTTAGTGTGCTTTTAACAGCCTCAGTCTGGAAAATAAACATTAGAACACATTTTAATTTTATTTAACATGTATGAGTAAGGTGGGGTGTGGCAGGGTAGATGGCAGGATATATGCACAGGGTAAGGCATCGAACATCAGGGTTTTCATCAAGAATTGTAATAGCAGGAGAATGGGGGGGTCAGGGAGGGGGGAGGGGAAGGGGGGGGGCGGGGGCGGGGGCGAGAGGACGGGGGTCGGCGGGGGCGGCGGTGCCCCCCGCGGGGGGGGGGGGGGGCCGGTGGGGCGCGCGGGAGCCCCCGCGAGACAGCGGAGAGACGGGACGAGGGGGGGGACAGACCAAAACCCGCCACGGGAAGAAGACGCACCCGACCCCCCCCCCCCCCCCCCCACCGAGCCGGGGCCGGAGTCACGTATTAGTGTATTTAGTAACCGGGGAATGATTTATAAACTAAGGTTCCGCATCTTTATAAAAAAATAGTTACAGGCCTTTGAAATTTAGCCGGAGAATTCTACGTAGTAGAAGGAGAATTCTCCGATCTCCGATGCCTAATAAACACCCTGGAACATTATCAGTTATGCCCAGGCCAAATGATTCTCAACAGCAGCCACCACAAGCTAAAACTTAAGGGTCGCACAAGAATTTCTTCGACTGACAGCAAGCATGAACCAAAAAAAGAAAACTTTTGCTCATGTTCAAATTGTTGAGAATACTTAAAAATCAATTAAAGCACCTGAGAGTTCCAGGCCATTTACGAGTTCAAAATTCTGAACCCTTGTCAACTTTCATTCTCCTTTGGCCTGGGCTACAAATCACTGTATTTACCAACTCACATCAAAAGGAGGACTTCCGACAAGCAGAGTATAAAGCATACACCCCAGTGACCAGACATCAGACTCAAGACCATGAGGACCTCTTGTGGCTATCTCACTACAAGGGAAGATCAGAGATCTTTACAACTCTTGCATTACCAAGAACTACGGTATTATTAAAATTCATTTACTTTTCTTAAATGATTTTTTTTGTGTGCAAATTTGATGGTTTATCAAGGCAATATTAAATTCCCTTTTTGGTGACTATGTATTTTCCAAACATGGATTAAGCTAAATCATTTTGTCAGTACTATTAAAAAATAACCCAACAACAACCCTCCAAGTTAAGAGCATTTTAGTCGCCATGGCGACTTAAGTTTTGGAGCTGGCGACTAAATTGGAACTGAAGTCGCCAGCCTGGCGACTAAAATTAAGAAGAAGGATTGAACATGTGAGCTTAATCTGGCGACTAAAATTTTTCACTGGCGACCAAACTTGAGCAATTGGTGGCCAAATGGCCACCAAGTTAAAAATAAACTTGGAGGGTTGAACAACAGCACAACAGAAGAAGGCGAACTACCGGTACATGCATTAGCAATCAATCTCTCTGCACCTAAAGCTTTATTTTTTTTTTCTACTACCATTGTGTGATTATGTATAAAGACCTGCTGGGCAGTCAGATAATTATTTAACAACACTCACGGAGAAATGTAGTTAGGTGTTCCACACATTGTGTAGTGTTTCTCGTTTGGCATCGTGAGTCTTGCTGCAAGGCCAAAATCAGCAATTTTCTGTAAACAAAAAAAAGAGAATGTTTACCATACATGTATTAAGTGACTAAATGTGTACATCTTGCAGTATTTTGAAATGCACTTATCTAGCTTGTAGCTTGTGCAAAATTATTATTAAGTAAAATGCATAGGCTAGATTTCCAGCTGTTTGTGGCAATTGGATGACATCTGAACTCTTACAGTCAAACAGGATTTTATTTTGATGGGCACTTTGCAATGATGCGGCACAATGTTCCAATATTGATTGACAGTTTGCTTTTCGCAACTTGCAACTTTCAATTCAAATTTGCCTGAGCAAGTTGCCAAGTTCCGGTTAAACAGCTGAAAGTCAAGTCTAGTAAAATGCCTGGCGTGGTCGATGAAGGCAAAATGGCCTTACACTCTGAAAAAAATCACTTTTTTAACCACTTGGATAGTGTTATCCACCATTTGAACACATGGAACCAGTATATTATCATTCCATCACTCCACTCAATTACTAGAAAAACTTACTGCATCCATGTCTTTTGTCAGAAGAATGTTTCCCAATGTAAGGTCACGGTGAATGATGCCATGTGAGTGAAGATACAAAACTCCTGTGACCACCTGAGTCATGATGTGACGAGCTTTTGAAAAAGAAAAATGGCAATCAACATATAGTACATGTAGGAGTAGAATAATTAATATTACAAAATGTACTTTGCCAGAGAGAGAAAGATTATAGTATTCAAAAGTGAAATGTACCTTCATTTTCACCAACTGGTCGACCTGTTTTCTTGAGGTAGCGGTTGATCTCTTTATTGTGGCACATTTCCAAGATAAGATAGACATAATTTGCATCTTCAAAATAGTTATAGAGCTGCCAAAAATAAGGAAAAAAATTTATGAACAAGCTCAAAAGGGACAATTTTAAAAGCATTCTCTACTACATGTGCCCTCTGCACTCCCATGGTACTTGTAAAATCTGCCATCTGTACTGGAGGGCAATCTATGCTCTGGGACATTCAATACAAAGGAAAGTCAAGCATGACTGGTTGAAGTAACCATGTTTTGGATGTCCCAGAGTGCTTGCTCACCTTCCAGCAAGGTGTTATTTTATACCAAGTGACGGTTAGCTACAAAATGCCCACTACACTGAATACATGGTGTTTACATTTCTAATTATAGACAGTACAGCTACTGTAACCAGAGCCAAACCAGACACATACATACAGGGCAGATTAATTCCAGCTAAAAACTAGGGCTGCAACGATACATGTTCTCACAATACGATACGTACCTCGATACGTACCAAGTGCCACGATATGATACACGATACGATACATCGTTACCATATATACAATTGATAAGCGCTATAATTTTAATAAATTCTGTTGGTAACTCAGTTTTTCCACTTTAATATCAGCAGCGAAAACTTATTTGCAAAGTGAAGTTCTCATGTTTTTACTTGTGGGCAAACAAGGCTGTGTCAGTCGACAACTCATTGTCGCATCTTTAAAGAATATGTGATCGGAAGTGAAGCAGAATAAAACTACCTTGTCCCTCAGTTTAATAAATCACTTTTGACGGCTTTGATGTGGGTAAAAAGTCATTAAAAACAGGAATTTCTGAATGTTGATGAACACTATTTTATTGGTTCACGATACTGCGATATTTTGTTCAAATACCGATATTCGTATCTTGACAAAAAATATCGGGATTCACCGGTGCACCAGTGTATCCTTGCAGCCCTACTAAAAACTTTGCACTGCACTTGTAACAAACGAAACAAACAACTGACAGAAGTTGAAATACTTTGTTTTCAATCTGCATAGTCAGGTTTAATCTTTGTAGTCTACATGGCCCAAGCAAGTCCTTTTGGTGAAGGAAAAACTGTGGAGTACCATGAACATTTAGTTTCCATCCCTGATCAGCCCTTCTTTTTTAGCTTGACCAGCTATTGTAAGCTTTTTAAAAATTTAGCTGAAAAAATTTAAAAGTGCAGTACCTCAAGTATAGAAGGGTGCTTCAGTTGGCAATGAATTTCCACTTCGTTTATGACTCTCGTCACCATGCCTGATGTTTTCATGGCCTTCTTGTCAATCTACAACAAAATGCAAAATAAAAATTTAAATCTATGCCGGATACAAACTGAATTAATATTAGTGAATACTTAAGATCGCAACAAACTTGTGAGCTTACCATCTTGATAGCAACCTCCTGTCCTGTGGCGATGCAGCATGCACGGTACACACAAGCAAAACCTCCCTTGCCCAGTAACTCCAGGACTTGAAAGTCCTAAAAGAAGATAACATAAATGATCAAGGAAGTACCGTAATGATTCGATTTAGCACCCTCCTTCTAATGACCGCCCCCTTCCGAATAAGCGCCCCCTTCGAATGTGATTTTGTCAATAAGCACCCCTATTCCAATAAGCGCCCCCATTCTTATACATGTAAGCGCCCTCATTCTTATAAGCGCCCCTATCCTAAAAAGTGCCCCTATTGTGAATAAGTGCCCCTACTGAAGTCATTGACGTCAAATAGATAGACTTATGGACATTTACCGTACTGTACTTGACTTATTGTATATATTTACTCCTAAAAAGAACAATTATTTTAAAAGTAATTGAACTTTCAACAATTTGTTACTGTTACAGTTTCTGTTATTGTCAGTTATTTTAATATATTTATTAAAGTTTTATTTTGAACAACTGGTTGTTTCTGAAAAAATAAAATAAGCGCCCTGTCCCGAATAAGGGCCCTGTCGTAAATAAGCCCCCCAGGCACTAAATCGAACCATTACGGTACAGCTAAAAAGATAAAGTCATTAATAGCATTCAAAACTTTTTGCGTGTGTGCAGGGTTAAGAACTACATACTGTACATGTTAGACTGCTTGCAGTCTGTTTTTCTCTCGAAATTTAGTCGGGAGTGCGAGGCTAGGGAGGGTTTAAGACGCGCAACCTTGGGAGGATTGGGGCGAGACAAGAGTGCGCAAACGATTGGATCGTGCGATCGAGGAAAAACAGACTGCGGACTCTTGTATACTTTTTGAGGACACCGGCTTCCTGTCAATCAACTTGGTTCTCGCGGGAGTAACCTTGGTAACCGACTTAAGAAGGAATCATGGCAAACTTTAGATTTCTCCGTGGGCGATGGAGATTTCGACATGTGCTTCCAGCGTTCCCTGGAGTCTGAAGCCGGCTGCGGCTATAAATTCACTTTCACGAAACAGAGTGGCTGAGAGCGTTCTGCTTCTTTAATGCAACTTTGCACATACTCGACTGCGGTCCAAGATCTTCGCTTCAGAGATACTTTCACGTTCAAGGCTATTTTATTTGTTTTACAATGGAGTTTTACTTGTAACATTTATAGAGAAATTATATTTGTAGGTTGCGTGCGCGAATGGCGTAACAGAGGGTACGTGTTTGCGTCAGCATAGTTTTTTGTTTTACAAAATCCTTTCCAAAGAGCGCCTGAATTCCTTCATTATAAGCACGCACCACTTGAGGTCTTCTTATTAATTTCGTGGTTAAGCTGGGCAATCTAAATCGTGAAATCTATCTTTTGGTTTGCGAAAAAAGAATATTTGCAAATATGATCAATAAGCAGCACGCGCACACGGAACGGCAGTTGATGGCGAGAGCATTCGTAAGTTCTGCGCTTTGAAGTCCTTAGTTTGATCCACACGACGATGCTTGCAGCTGCTTGTCGATGACCACATGATTAAGACAGGCACGAATTCTCCTTCGTGTATTTTCACAACTGGAAGATTGCAGTTTTTCCAAAACTAGTGGGCAGGTTAATTTTAATGCTATGCTTTTACGCAACCTTCGCTTCCCACGAAAGTTATGTCATTTGGTATGAACTGACCAATCAGCAACTCTGTTGCTGGACCAACGGAGAGCTGACGGATATCCTCAAAAATTCCAAAAGAGTGCGTAGTCTGTTTTTTCTCGTCTCGCCCCAAGCCCCTTTTTATCCACCCGCCAGTTCAACCAGTTACCTCGCGTTCCTGATATAACCGCGCGCTCCGACCCTAAGATGTCTTAAGAGACCTAAGAGAAAAGGCAGACTACCAGTAGTCTATGTACATGTATGATACACAGAACTACATAAAATAAATAAAAAATGAAAAAGAAACATAAAATAAATTATGTGCTTCAACTCCTTCAAGTTATTTTTAAGACAGTAGATCTTTTTAAAAGGTGGTGCATAGTACTGAAGTTCTTACTAGCGAGACAAGCACAAGTGCAAGTAAGACGCAAGCAGAACAGCTGTTATTTTACCATAAAGACAGCCTTGACACAAGCATAGGCACAAGCACGCGCAAGCACCAGGATCAATTTTTTTTCCTTTTCTTGTGCCTGCGTTGTGCTTGCCTACAGGGGGTAGGGTTACAAATTGTGAGCATATAATATTATTCTATTTTAATAAAAACTAGCAATGGTATATTGCAGTTCCTGAGTTTTGCTTGGTCAACAGGCAATTGTTAATGAGCTCATACCATTGACCAGAAGAAAAACTGCTAAGGAGTTCAAATATTGCAATTCTTTCGGCGTTTTTAACATAACAATTACCCCAATCGCGCTTGCTGGATACGAAATTGTTATATCCAACTCGGTGCTAGGCACTGCTACGCGTTGGCTATCTACCATCTCATATCCAATGTGCGCATTTTCGTGATTCGGGGGGATTCGAGGTGCTTATATTAAAGCAAAACAAAAGTGAATCCCATGAACATGATAATTAAGTCTCCAGTTTTTAAGTTTCACCCATGATATAATGAACACACAATAGGCTACATACGTGTGCAAATTTGAAAGAATTGGATGAAAAATGATAATACAAGGCATGCCACATTGGATGAGGCTGTCCGTTGGCCAAATCCAATTTTACATTTTGTATTTTTGCAGACCTTGAATTCTCATTTTGCGACGAAGTGGCCTGAAAGTTCACCCAACTTCAGCTCTTTTGAGCAGCTTTTGTAAAAAAAGGCTACAAAACAAGGGAAATTAGAGAACTACTTCAGCTCAAGTAGATCACAGTTCCAGCATCATGCAGGAACATTGTGATGAAACCACGGAGATCGTGCATTCCTAAAGATCACATAGCGGAAATGTTCGAAAAGTAAAGTACAAGTTTTCAAAACAATGATATTGTTGATCCTTTCTCAAAGGAACCGAAACTATACTCAAGAAACGTTAAAGCGATTTTGCTGCCATTACTAAATAAACAACTCGAAAAATTACAACAGCCACGGTTGTAAGATGACCCTAAACAAGGTCAAGCTCTCAACCAAAGCGAAAAATTATTCACGTTTAAAACTAGTTAAAAGCGTCAGTGGCCCAGCGGGATGCATTTAATGCCGTCTTCGTGTTTTTACCAAAAATTGGTGAACAGGAGTCCAATTTTTGTTCTATCACGCCGATCAAGAAGCCAAATCACGCCAGTGAAATTTGAGACAACCAAGCAATTCTTACCTCAATCGAGTCACCCATGAATCGAGAACTCATTTTCGATCGCTTTGTCGCTCGCTACCACTTCAAAGGATCCAGTAAAAATACCACACAAAGGTAACTATAACACCACAGTTGATTATCCTTTAGTTCAAAGCGTGATTCCATGTCCATAACGGCTGCTTTTTCCAGCTATTTTATCACATACTTTACAAACAATGTCGTTTTCCGCCATTCAACGAAACTTTGAACGGCCCGCGCAATCACATCATCGAACGCCAAAACGAGGTTCACGGTAATGACCGCGCGCAAGGATTTATGGGTTACGCTACCCAAACAAAAAATATTTTGACCTAAATAATGGTTATGTGATTTTTTACGATCGTTTTTATTTTTATTTTTATTGTCACAAAATTATGACTAGCATTGGTACAAAGTATTCACTGATCATGAGGAAAAATCAGTAAGTTTGCACTACATTACTGTAGAGGAGGGAGCAATAGGGCAAGTAAAGAATTTTCTACTGCGTTTTGTGACTTCTACTTGATCAAAATTCAAAAAATTTCGAGTGACTTGATTCAAATCACATTTGTTATAACATTGTTATGGAGGAAAAAAAATCGTCCCCGGGTGGGCTTGAACCACCAACCTTTCGGTTAACAGCCGAACGCGCTAACCGATTGCGCCACGGAGACAACACGATTCCGAACATTTCAATTTAAAGATTAAATTAATTCAAGATGCCGAATTAAGTGCTCGTCCATCAATTTTGGGGGCCTATAGATAAATTTTGCATTAAATAAAGCGATTATTGTCCAACTCGCTAAAATTGCTGAAATTAGTAAATTATTGGCAACGTAAAGCAATTTGAAGCAATAAATTTACTGAACGCTTTCACGATTAAATATGTTTTCATAATTTTTTTCGGCAAATTTATATTTTAATAGACACATTAAAGTCTATTCAGTCTCAGAATGCTCATGCGGAGACACTTTGCAGGTGAATAAATGCACAAACTTGAAGTGCAAATAAGATAACTATTGGATTCTAATTACATTGCTTTTTTCCGTGTTGACTTCTTTCTTAAAAGTTACCGACTTCAAAACAGCAATGACGATAGAACACAAAGACCAAGATTTTCAGATGAATAGCGCTATGCGCCATATAAAGCACTTAAACTGGTTTTGGCAAAGCGAACAACGCATTCCACAGAAAAGTGATGGTAGCCTGCAATTCTAGAACTCAGAGATAAATATTTCCGCAAACACATGACGTTGAAAAGACAAGTGATAATTCCCGGCGGAGAGTTATGGAAAATACCAAAATGAGCATGCTATGTAATGAATGCTTCTTCGCCATCTTGCGAATTTTTCTCGTGCGTTGCTATAGGCACGGGCACTTGATTGGAGCAGACATGCTCGTTTATGCTAATTATTTTTTCACAATTTTGTTTATTCGAATTAATTGCGCCAAATACACCAGAAGCCGAAAACGTACATGAGTTGAGCGTCCATCTTGTTGGCAAAGATCTTAGCGGCAAGCCAACTTTATAATTATGAGTACCTGGATTGAGACTGACGGCTTTGGAAGGCAGGGAGATGAGGTAGGCACAACACTGAATTAAAGTAAGGCAAAAAAGGTTCGAACTTTCACAGTTCCGGCAACTGTGGCTGTTTAATAACTGGCTCTTCATTTCTCAGGTTTGAGCGTACTTGAAAAGAAAGGAACGCTAAGGGAGAAAACAAACAGGCTACGAAAACTCAGTGCGGAACAAAACCACAGGCAACAAGGTAAATAAACCTTGACTTTTCTCATAGCCTGTTCGTTTTTCCAGCTTCTCTGAATATCCTATGTAATGTAATCGTCACGAGGAATTCGCAGTCGATCGCAGACTTTTGGTCCAAACTGCTCTGAAATTATTGGTAGCCAACTGAACTCATGAATAACCTTTTTCCTTGAGCATCTAAAAGAAAGATACAACCTTAATTTGCCGATAGAAATTAAACTACAGCTATAGAGACAACTTGAGATTTAGCCTCAACTTTTGTAGTTGTAATACATTTCCATCCTAGCCATCTGGCCCTAGCCAAAGGCGCTTGTTAAAAGTTTCATTGAACAAACATAGCAATTGTTGTTATGAAGGATTGCTGAGTACTTTTATACTTGTTGCTTTCGTTTTGATTGGTTTGCGGGATTATTCTACAGTTTTTAATAATTTGCGATCGCAAAGGATATACAGCCAAGTTTTGGATTTGTTTTACAAAACGTTAAAAATTAAAACATAGTTGATCAAGTTGAGTTGTCATAGTAAAAAATCTGAATCTGGCAGTTGTAGTAATTATCACAAATCTATTAACGGTAACTTTACACAAAGTTCAGCTCTACATGGCATAAAGAAAAGGCAGCCGGTTTTTATTATTGGCACTCCAGTGCAATCCAGATTAGTGAATAATTGCTGCCGGAGAGTTATTAAAAAAATACCCGGAAAATTCCAAAATGAGCATTCTATGCAATGAATGCTTCTTCTCCATCTTGCAAATTTTTCTCGTGCGTTGCTATAGACACGGTCACTTGATCGGAGCAGATATGCTCGTTTATGCTAATTCTTTTTTTTTTTTCACAATTTTGTTTATTCGAATTAGTTGCGCTAGATACACCAGTAGCAGAAAACGTGCATGATTTGAGCGTCCATCTTGGTGACAAAGAAACTAGCGGCAAGCCAACTTTATGAGTATCTGGATTGAGACTGACGGCTTTGGAAGGCAGCGAACTGAAGTAGGTACAACGCTGAATGAAAGTAAACAAAAAGGGTTTTTTTAATTTAACAGTTTCGGCACCTGTGGCTGCTTAATATATGGGTCTCCATTTTTCAGGTTGAGCGTACTTGAAAAGGAAGGAACAGAAAGGAGAAAACAAACAGGCCACGAAAAATCGTTTCGGAACAAAACCACAGGCCGCAAGGTAAATAAGCCGTCTCTGTTGCGAAATTATCTTGTTATACTCTGTTGTATTTTTCAAGTTTCTGTTGCACATTAATCCTGTTATATTATGAGGTAAGTTTCTCTTTGCTATTACGCACTTATCTTGTTATATTATGCTATATAATTCTGGTTGCTATTGTGCCCTCATCTTGTTATATTTTTTTGTATTATTCTGTTTGCTTTTGCGCACATACCTTGTTACATTATGTTATAATATTCTCGTTGCTATTGCGCACTCATCTTTTTACATTATGTTAAATTATTCTGGTTGGTATTGCCCACTCATCTGATTTTATGATATTGTATTACTCTGTTTGTTATTGCGCACATATCTTGTTATGTTATGTTGTATTTTTCTTGTTCCTATTGCGCGCTAATCTTGTTATATTATGTTATATTATTCTGGTTGGTATTGCGCACATATTTTGTTATATTACGTTGCATTTTTCTTTTTCCTAATCTTGTTATATTATGATGTATTTTTCACGTTTCTGTTGCGCAAATTTCTTTGTTATACTCTGTTGTATTTTTAGGTGTTTGGTGCACGTTAATGCTGTTATATTATGTGGTAAGTTTCTGTGTTCTTATGCTTATATAGTAACATTATGTTATATTATTGTGGTTGCTATTGCGCACTCATCTTGTTATATTATGTTTTATTATACTGGTAATGTTATTGCGCACAAATCTTGATATGATATGTTGTATTTTTCTTATTCCTATTCCTATTCCTATTATTCTGGTTGCTATTGCGTACTCATCTTTTTATATTATGTTGTTTAATTCTGGTTGTTATTTTGTTATATTATGTTGTATTTTTCTTGTTCCTATTGCGCGCTAATCTTGTTATATTATGATGCATTTTTCATGTTTCCATTGCACACTTATCTTATTATACTCTTTTGTTTTTTTAGGTGTTTGGTGCACCTAAATGCTGTTCTATTATGAGGTAAGTTTCTGTGTGCTTTTGCGCACTTATCTAGTTACATTTATGTTATATTATTCTGGTTACTATTGCGCACTCATCTTGTTATATTATGTTCTATTATTCTGGTTGTTATTGCGCACATATCTTGTTATTTTATGTTGTACTTTTCTTGTTTCTATGGCACGCTAATCTTGTTATATTATGATGTATTGTTCACGTTTCCGTTGGGCACGTATCTTGTTATACTCTGTTTTATTTTTTTTAAGTGTCTCCGGTGCACATTAATGCATAACATTAATGCATAATTAATGTTATATTATGTGGTAAGTTTCTGGGTGCTATGGCGCATTTATCTTGTTACATTATGTTATATTATTCTGGTTGCTATTGCGCACTCAACTTGTTATATTACGTTGTATTATTCTGTTTGTAATTTCGCACATATCTTGTTATATTATCTTGTATTTTTCTTGTTCCTATTGCGCGCTTATCTTGTTATATTATGTTATATTATTCTGGTTGTTATTGGGCACATATCTTGTTATATTATGATGTATTTTTCACGTTTCCGTTGGGCAGGTATCTTGTTATACTCTGTTTTATTTTTTTAAGTGTCTCCGGTGCACATTTATTAATTATGCATTTATCTTGTTACATTATGTTATATTATTCTGGTTGCTATTGCGCCCTCATCTTGTTATATTATGTTGTATTATACTGGTTGTTTTTTCGCACATATCTTGTTATATTACGTTGTACTTTTCTTGTTCCTATTGCACGCTAATCTTGTTATATTATGATGTATTATTCTGTCTGTTGTTGCGCACATATCATTTGTTATTGGATGTTGTATTTATCTTGTTCCTATTGGGCGCTAATCTTGTTATATTACAATGTATTTTTACGTTTCCGTTGCGCACGTATCTTGTTACACTCTGTTTTATTATGTTATAATATTCTGGTTGCTATTGCGCACATATCTTGTTACATTATATCCTATTATTCTGGTTGCTATTGCGCACATTCGTGTTATATGATATTGTGTTATACGGATTGTCATTGCGTACATTCTTATTATATTATGTTGTTTTTATCTTGTTGCTATTGCGCACTCATCTTGTTATATTATGACGTATTTTTAACGTTTCTATTGTGCACTTTTCTTGTTATACTCTGTTGTATTTTTTAGGTGTTTGGTGCTTATTAATGCTGTTATATTATGTGGTATGTTTGTGTGTTCTATTGCGCACTTATATAGTTACATTATGTTATATTATTTTGTTTGCTATTGCGCACACATCTTGTTATATTGTGTTATATTATTCTGTTTGCTATTACGCACTCATCTTGTTTTATTATGTTGTATTATACTGATTGTTATTGCGCACATATCTTCTTATAAAGTGTTGTATTTTTCTTGTTGCTATTGCGCGCTGATCTTGTTATATTATGATGTATTTTTCACGTTTCTGTTGCGAAAGTATCTTGTTATACTCTGTTTTTTTTTTAAGTTTCTGGTGCACATTTATGCTGTTATATTATGTGGTAAGTTTATTTGTGCTGTTAAGCATTTATCTTGCTATAATATGTTATATTATTCCGGTTGCTATTGCGCACTCGTTATACTATATTGTATTATTCTGTTTGTTATTGCGCACATATCTTGTTATATTATGTTGCACTTTTCTTGTTTCTATTGCGTGCAAATCTTGTTATATTATGATGTATTTTTCATGTTTCTGTTGCGCACTTATCTTGTTATACTCTGTTGTATTTTTTTTAGGTGTCTGGTGTACACTACTGCTGTTATATTATGTGGCAAGTTTCTGTGTTCCATTGCGTACTTATATAGTTACATTATGTTATATTATTTTGGTTGCTATTGCACACTCACCTTGTTATATTATGATTTATTTTTTACGTTTCTATTGCCACTTTTCTTGTTATACTCTGTTGTATCTTTTAGGTGTTTGGTGCTTATTAATGCTGTTATACTATGTGGGAAGTTTCTGTGTGCTATTGCGCACATATCTTGTTTCATTATGTTGTATTATTTTGGTTGCTATTGCGCACTCATCTTGTTATATTATGTTGTATTATAATGGTTGTTTTCTCGCACATATCTTGTTATAATATGCTGTATTTTTCTTGTTCCTATTGCGCGCTAATCTTGTTATATTAAGTTATCTTATTCTGGTTGCTATTGCGCACTAATCTTGTTATATTATGATGTATTGTTCACCTTTCTATTGCGCACTCTTTTTGTTATATTCTGTTGTATCTTTTAGGCGTTCGGTGCTTATTAATACTCTTATATTATGTGGTAAGTTTGTTTGTGCTATTGCGCACATATCTTGTTACATTATGTTATATTATTCTGGTTTGCTATTGCGAACATTCTTGTTATATTATGGTGTATTATTCTGGTTGTTATTGCCACATAGCTTGTTACATTATGTTATTGTTCTGGTTGCTATTGCGCACTAATCGTGTTATATTATGACGTATTTTTCACGTTTCTGTTGAGCACTTTTCTTGCTATACTCTGTTGTATCTTTTAGGTGTTCGGTGCTTATTAATGCTGTTATATTATGTGGTAAGTTTGTGTGTGCTATTGCGCACATATCTTGTTACATTATGTTATATTATTCTGATTGCTATTGCGCACTTTTCTTGTTATATTATGTTGTATTATTCTGGTTGCTATTGCGCACATTCTTGTTATATTATGTTGTATTATTCTGATATCTATTGCGCACATTCTTGTTATATTATGTTGTATTATTCTGATATCTATTGCGCACATATCTTGTTATATTGTGTTGTATTATTCTGATATCTATTGCGCACATATCTTGTTATATTATGTTATATTATTCTGGTTGCTATTGCGTACATTCTTGTTATATTATGTTGTATTATTCTGATATCTATTGCGCACATTCTTGTTATATTATGTTGTTTTATTCTGATATCTATTGCGCACATTCTTGTTATATTATTTGTATTATTCTGATATCTATTGCGCACATATCTTGTTATATTGTGTTGTATTATTCTGATATCTATTGCGCACATTCTTGTTATATTATTGTATTATTCTGTTGCTATTGCGCACATTCTTGTTATATTATTTTATTATTCTGATTGCCATTCGTACATTCTTTTATATTATTTGTATTATTCTGGTTGCTATGCACAATCTTGTTTTTATTTTATTATTCTGTTGCTATTCGCACTCATCTTTTATTATTTTTATTTTTGCTATCGCATTTCATTCGCTGCGCCCGCGCCCGGTCCTTTCGATTGCGGCGCTTTCCCCTGCGCGCGTGCGGCGTGCGTGTGCGCGTGCGCTGCGGCGGGCGAGTTGCGGCGCTTTGCGCCTTTGGCTGCGCTGCGTTTGCGCCTTTTTTTTGCGCCTGCTGGGCGTTGCGCCTTTTGCGTTTTTGTGTGCGTTTTTTGCTTTGCGTGCGCTTGCGCGTGCGCTTTGCGCTTTCTTGGCGTTTTGTGCGCGCGGCGCTGCGGCGCTGGCGCTGCGCTGCGCCTTTTGCTTGCGCTTCGCGCCTCGCTGCGTTGTGCCTCGGCGTGCGCTCGCTGGGGCGGTGCGGCGCGGCGGGCGTCTTTTTTTTTTTTTTTTCTATTCTTTGCGCATTCTTTATTATTTGTTTTTCTGTTGTTAGCGTACATTTTTTTATTATGTTTTTTTTGATTCTTTGCGCATTCTTTTTTTTTTGTTTTTCTTATCTTTTCGTTCTTTTTTTTGTTTTTTTCTGTTGCTTTGCGCACTATTTGTTTATTATGTTTATTATTCTGTTGCTATTGCGTAATTCTTTTTATTATGTTGTTTTTTGATTCTATTGCGCAATTTTTTTATTTGTTTTTTTTCGGTTTTTGCGAATTTTGTTTATTTGTTGTATTTTCTTTTATTGCGCATATCTTTTTTTTGTTGTTTTTCTATTCTTTGCGACTTTTGTTTTTTGTGTTTTTTGTTCTTTCATTCTTTTTATTATGTTGTTTTTTGATTGCATTGGTATTTTGTTTATTATGTTGTATTTTCTGTTGTATTGAATTCTTTTATATTATTTTTTTTTGTTGCTTAGCGTAATTCTTTTTTTATGTTGTATTTTTATTTTTGCGATTCTTTTTATTATGTTGTATTTTTGTTCTTTCGATATTTTTTATTTGTTGTTTTTCTATTCTTTGCGCATTTTGTTTATTTGTTATATTATTCTGTTGCTATTCGTATTTTTTTTTTGTTGTTTTTCTGTTCTTTTCGACATTCTTGTTATATTATGTTGTATTTTCTGGTTGCTATTGCGCACTCATCTTGTTATATTATGTTATATTATTCTGGTTGCTATTGCGTACATTCTTGTTATATTATGTTGTATTATTCTGATATCTATTGCGCACATTCTTGTTATATTATGTTGTTTTATTCGGATATCTATTGCGCACATTCTTGTTATATTATGTTGTATTATTCTGATATCTATTGCGCACATATCTTGTTATATTGTGTTGTATTATTCTGATATCTATTGCGCACATTCTTGTTATATTATGTGTATTATTCTGGTTGCTATTGCGCACATTCTTGTTATATTATGTTGTATTATTCTGATTGCCATTGCGTACATTCTTGTTATATTATGTTGTATTATTCTGGTTGCTATTGCACACATTCTTGTTATATTATGTTGTATTATTCTGGTTGCTATTGCGCACTCATCTTGTTATATTATGTTGTATTATTCTGGTTGCTATTGCGCACTCATCTTGTTATATTATGTTGTATTATTCTGGTTGCTATTGCGCACTCATCTTGTTATATTATGTTATATTATTCTGGTTGCTATTGCGTACATTCTTGTTATATTATGTTGTATTATTCGGATATCTATTGCGCACATTCTTGTTATATTATGTTGTATTATTCTGATATCTATTGCGCACATTCTTGTTATATTATGTTGTATTATTCTGATATCTATTGCGCACATTCTTGTTATATTATGTTGTATTATTCTGATATCTATTGCGCACATATCGTGTTATATTGTGTTGTATTATTCTGATATCTATTGCGCACATTCTTGTTATATTGTGTTGTATTATTCTGATATCTATTGCGCACATATCTTGTAACATTATGTTGTATTATTCTGGTTGCTATAGCGTACATTCTTGTTATATTATGTTGTATTATTCTGATATCTATTGCGCACATTCTTGTTATATTATGTTGTATTATTTTGATATCTATTGCGCACATTCTTGTTATATTATGTTGTATTATTCTGATATCTATTGCGCACATTCTTGTTATATTATGTTGTATTATTCTGATATCTATTGCGCACATATCGTGTTATATTGTGTTGTATTATTCTGATATCTATTGCGCACATTCTTGTTATATTGTGTTGTATTATTCTGATATCTATTGCGCGCATATCTTGTAACATTATGTTGTATTATTCTGGTTGCTATAGCGTACATTCTTGTTATATTATGTTGTATTATTCTGATATCTATTGCGCACATTCTTGTTATATTATGTTGTATTATTCTGATATCTATTGCGCACATATCTTGTTATATTGTGTTGTATTATTCTGATATCTATTGCGCACATATCTTGTTATATTATGTTATATTATTCTGGTTGCTATTGCGTACATTCTTGTTATATTATGTTGTATTATTCTGATATCTATTGCGCACATTCTTGTTATATTATGTTGTATTATTCTGATATCTATTGCGCACATTCTTGTTATATTATGTTGTATTATTCTGATATCTATTGCGCACATATCGTGTTATATTGTGTTGTATTATTCTGATATCTATTGCGCACATTCTTGTTATATTGTGTTGTATTATTCTGATATCTATTGCGCACATATCTTGTAACATTATGTTGTATTATTCTGGTTGCTATAGCGTACATTCTTGTTATATTATGTTGTATTATTCTGATATCTATTTCGCACATTCTTGTTATATTATGTTATATTATTCTGGTTGCTATTGCGCACTCATCTTGTTATATTATGTTATATTATTCTGGTTGCTATTGCGTACATTCTTGTTATATTATGTTGTATTATTCTGATATCTATTGCGCACATTCTTGTTATATTATGTTGTTTTATTCTGATATCTATTGCGCACATTCTTGTTATATTATGTTGCATTATTCTGATATCTATTGCGCACATATCTTGTTATATTGTGTTGTATTATTCTGATATCTATTGCGCACATTCTTGTTATATTCTGTGTATTATTCTGGTTGCTATTGCGCACATTCTTGTTATATTATGTTGTATTATTCTGATTGCCATTGCGTACATTCTTGTTATATTATGTTGTATTATTCTGGTTGCTATTGCACACATTCTTGTTATATTATGTTGTATTATTCTGGTTGCTATTGCGCACTCATCTTGTTATATTATGTTGTATTATTCTGGTTGCTATTGCGCACTCATCTTGTTATATTATGTTGTATTATTCTGGTTGCTATTGCGCACTCATCTTGTTATATTATGTTATATTATTCTGGTTGCTATTGCGTACATTCTTGTTATATTATGTTGTATTATTCGGATATCTATTGCGCACATTCTTGTTATATTATGTTGTATTATTCTGATATCTATTGCGCACATTCTTGTTATATTATGTTGTATTATTCTGATATCTATTGCGCACATTCTTGTTATATTATGTTGTATTATTCTGATATCTATTGCGCACATATCGTGTTATATTGTGTTGTATTATTCTGATATCTATTGCGCACATTCTTGTTATATTGTGTTGTATTATTCTGATATCTATTGCGCACATATCTTGTAACATTATGTTGTATTATTCTGGTTGCTATAGCGTACATTCTTGTTATATTATGTTGTATTATTCTGATATCTATTGCGCACATTCTTGTTATATTATGTTGTATTATTCTGATATCTATTGCGCACATTCTTGTTATATTATGTTGTATTATTCTGATATCTATTGCGCACATATCGTGTTATATTGTGTTGTATTATTCTGATATCTATTGCGCACATTCTTGTTATATTGTGTTGTATTATTCTGATATCTATTGCGCACATATCTTGTAACATTATGTTGTATTATTCTGGTTGCTATAGCGTACATTCTTGTTATATTATGTTGTATTATTCTGATATCTATTGCGCACATTCTTGTTATATTATGTTGTATTATTCTGGTTGCTATTGCGCACTCATCTTGTTATATTATGTTATATTATTCTGGTTGCTATTGCGTACATTCTTGTTATATTATGTTGTATTATTCGGATATCTATTGCGCACATTCTTGTTATATTATGTTGTATTATTCTGATATCTATTGCGCACATTCTTGTTATATTATGTTGTATTATTCTGATATCTATTGCGCACATTCTTGTTATATTATGTTGTATTATTCTGATATCTATTGCGCACATATCGTGTTATATTGTGTTGTATTATTCTGATATCTATTGCGCACATTCTTGTTATATTGTGTTGTATTATTCTGATATCTATTGCGCACATATCTTGTAACATTATGTTGTATTATTCTGGTTGCTTTAGCGTACATTCTTGTTATATTATGTTGTATTATTCTGATATCTATTGCGCACATTCTTGTTATATTATGTTGTATTATTCTGATATCTATTGCGCACATATCTTGTTATATTGTGTTGTATTAATCTGATATCTATTGCGCACATATCTTGTTATATTATGTTATATTATTCTGGTTGCTATTGCGTACATTCTTGTTATATTATGTTGTATTATTCTGATATCTATTGCGCACATTCTTGTTATATTATGTTGTATTATTCTGATATCTATTGCGCACATTCTTGTTATATTATGTTGTATTATTCTGATATCTATTTTGCACATATCGTGTTATATTGTGTTGTATTATTCTGATATCTATTGCGCACATTCTTGTTATATTATGTTGTATTATTCTGATATCTATTGCGCACATATCTTGTTATATTGTGTTGTATTATTCTGATATCTATTGCGCACATTCTTGTTATATTGTGTTGTATTATTCTGATATCTATTGCGCACATATCTTGTAACATTATGTTGTATTATTCTGGTTGCTATAGCGTACATTCTTGTTATATTATGTTGTATTATTCTGATATCTATTGCGCACATTCTTGTTATATTATGTTGTATTATTCTGGTTGCTATTGCGCACTCATCTTGTTATATTATGTTATATTATTCTGGTTGCTATTGCGTACATTCTTGTTATATTATGTTGTATTATTCGGATATCTATTGCGCACATTCTTGTTATATTATGTTGTATTATTCTGATATCTATTGCGCACATTCTTGTTATATTATGTTGTATTATTCTGATATCTATTGCGCACATTCTTGTTATATTATGTTGTATTATTCTGATATCTATTGCGCACATATCGTGTTATATTGTGTTGTATTATTCTGATATCTATTGCGCACATTCTTGTTATATTGTGTTGTATTATTCTGATATCTATTGCGCACATATCTTGTAACATTATGTTGTATTATTCTGGTTGCTTTAGCGTACATTCTTGTTATATTATGTTGTATTATTCTGATATCTATTGCGCACATTCTTGTTATATTATGTTGTATTATTCTGATATCTATTGCGCACATATCTTGTTATATTGTGTTGTATTATTCTGATATCTATTGCGCACATATCTTGTTATATTATGTTATATTATTCTGGTTGCTATTGCGTACATTCTTGTTATATTATGTTGTATTATTCTGATATCTATTGCGCACATTCTTGTTATATTATGTTGTATTATTCTGATATCTATTGCGCACATTCTTGTTATATTATGTTGTATTATTCTGATATCTATTGCGCACATATCTTGTTATATTGTGTTGTATTATTCTGATATCTATTGCGCACATTCTTGTTATATTGTGTTGTATTATTCTGATATCTATTGCGCACATATCTTGTAACATTATGTTGTATTATTCTGGTTGCTATAGCGTACATTCTTGTTATATTATGTTGTATTATTCTGATATCTATTGCGCACATATCTTGTAACATTATGTTGTATTATTCTGGTTGCTTTAGCGTACATTCTTGTTATATTATGTTGTATTATTCTGATATCTATTGCGCACATTCTTGTTATATTATGTTGTATTATTCTGATATCTATTGCGCACATATCTTGTTATATTGTGTTGTATTATTCTGATATCTATTGCGCACATATCTTGTTATATTATGTTATATTATTCTGGTTGCTATTGCGTACATTCTTGTTATATTATGTTGTATTATTCTGATATCTATTGCGCACATTCTTGTTATATTATGTTGTATTATTCTGATATCTATTGCGCACATTCTTGTTATATTATGTTGTATTATTCTGATATCTATTGCGCACATATCGTGTTATATTGTGTTGTATTATTCTGATATCTATTGCGCACATTCTTGTTATATTGTGTTGTATTATTCTGATATCTATTGCGCACATATCTTGTAACATTATGTTGTATTATTCTGGTTGCTATAGCGTACATTCTTGTTATATTATGTTGTATTATTCTGATATCTATTGCGCACATTCTTGTTATATTATGTTGTATTATTCTGATATCTATTGCGCACATATCTTGTTATATTGTGTTGTATTATTCTGATATCTATTGCGCACATATCTTGTTATATTATGTTATATTATTCTGGTTGCTATTGCGTACATTCTTGTTATATTATGTTGTATTATTCTGATATCTATTGCGCACATTCTTGTTATATTATGTTGTATTATTCTGGTTGCTATTGCGCACTCATCTTGTTATATTATGTTATATTATTCTGGTTGCTATTGCGTACATTCTTGTTATATTATGTTGTATTATTCGGATATCTATTGCGCACATTCTTGTTATATTATGTTGTATTATTCTGATATCTATTGCGCACATTCTTGTTATATTATGTTGTATTATTCTGATATCTATTGCGCACATTCTTGTTATATTATGTTGTATTATTCTGATATCTATTGCGCACATATCGTGTTATATTGTGTTGTATTATTCTGATATCTATTGCGCACATTCTTGTTATATTGTGTTGTATTATTCTGATATCTATTGCGCACATATCTTGTAACATTATGTTGTATTATTCTGGTTGCTATAGCGTACATTCTTGTTATATTATGTTGTATTATTCTGATATCTATTGCGCACATTCTTGTTATATTATGTTGTATTATTCTGATATCTATTGCGCACATATCTTGTTATATTGTGTTGTATTATTCTGATATCTATTGCGCACATATCTTGTTATATTATGTTATATTATTCTGGTTGCTATTGCGTACATTCTTGTTATATTATGTTGTATTATTCTGATATCTATTGCGCACATTCTTGTTATATTATGTTGTATTATTCTGATATCTATTGCGCACATTCTTGTTATATTATGTTGTATTATTCTGATATCTATTGCGCACATATCTTGTAACATTATAAATCACATTCAACTGAATTACATAATATTACATTCCATTACAATTATGATAACTTATATCAAATTAACCTGATCTACATAAACTACATTACAAGTTTGTGCCATACAAAACAAACAACAAAGAGTGGTCTCTACGCTACTTATACAGGGAGCTTTTATAAAAGAAAGTTAAGGGGTTTAAATATCTCACAAAATAGATTGTAGATTAGACCATTTCTTAAAATGAATCGCAAGCTTGTCTCGTTTCCTGGCAATATTTCTTTTTTTTTTTTTTTCATAAAAGCTGAGTTCATTTATGAAAAGTTGTACACTTGGCATTTGGCCACCAGATCTAGACTTATATATTAAGAGTATACAGATTTTTTATTTTGCAAAGTACAGTTTTCAATGCAAAGTACAGATTCTTCATTTCGCAAAGTAAAACATGCTTCATTGGTAAATCTGAGGGGTAAAAATGAATTTGTGCCACGCTGCTAAGTATACAACTCCCCCCCCCCCCCCCTTCGACTTCACGAGTTTCGTCACAATTTGATATTTGATTTAGGAATAGCAGGATAAAGAGAAAATTAAAAGAAAACAGACCAACACAAGCGTTTCCATTTATACCCTTGTTTTATTGACACCATATCAGTGTTGTTTTCCCAGCAGTTACAATTATCATCTACGACTTGCTTTAGCAGTCTTTGATCCGTGTCCTGATTGCTTGCGTTGCAAAGCTATCCATCTTTCTGTGAAGAACAAAATCAGTTCATGACTCACTTGAGAAAGTAATGTTCCAAATAAAAGCTGAAGAAAAGGGAACTCCAAATACTAATTCTCCTTACTGATCGACCGTCATTTCTTTTGACGCTACTTAGGAGAAATTGAAAGTACATCGAACACACTGACTTGCGTGCGCAACAGTTACTAAATAACAAGCTCCAATGTTCTGGGGAAATCGGTCTCTGTAAGGAAGCTAAGTTTAGCTAAGTTTCTCACTTTTGGATTAATAAGTTTTATTTGGCTAGATAGGATGAAGTATTCTTTTAATGGGAACTGCTAGCAACTATCTATACTCTGGTAATTAAACTTTTAAAGTAAACTTACCGAACACAGATTTCTAGGAGCAAACTCCACAGGATCTAGGACAATGCGAGATTGTAGAAATCGGGTAGCGAATGCAATCGCCGCGATCTCTCAGTTTAGGACAGTCCGGTATGCGATCACGACAGGGTTCTATACAAATTCAAACAAATCAAACTGAGACACTGAGACGGAAAAACAGAAAGGAGGTAATGTCGCTTTTAATTAACTACTGGAGATTTTCGGGAGAAAAGTGGCGGATCCAGGAGGAGGGTCCGGGGGGTCCGAACCCCCCTCCCCCCATCAGACCTGACACTCTGCTTGACACTGAAACCGAACCGTGTACTTTCTCTGCCTTTGCCGGCAGCATGACGAATTGAACATGAAAAGGGTAGGTGATCTTACGGAAACCTTTGGACAAGACAAGGCTGAGATCACCGGCAGGCATGTTTTCAATTTCTCTTTGACTGACATAATATTCTTAGGTTGTGTTAAGTGCTTTCAACTTCTCGTCTCGCAAATTCTTCGCAAGTTTCGTCTCCAGTTGGTGTTTTGACTTCATGCCTGAACTGAACTTAAATCTGCCAAAGTTTGCTCTTTCTCTTTACTTCTTTTTGTTAACTTTTTGGCTCTTTGATTTAATTCTATTTAGCAGAGACAAGACAACGTTTTTGCATTTTTGTTTGTAAATTTCTCAGTGCAAATGTAAGCGGTCTAGATGCCGGTCTAGCTGGGAAAATCTAGACCGCGGTCGATATCTATCTTAGCCAATTAAATTCGCGAATTTCGTAGTTCCCAGTTTTTCTGAGACAAGGCCATTTAATGAAGCCCTTTACTTACCACATGGGATCCCACAGGTGATCGGGCAATTCTTTGCAACTGCATACCTTACGTCAGTAAAAATGCTATTACAGAACTGTTTCAACTCTCTACATTCTACATTGATCAATAGACTTATCACGGCATCCACCTAGAAAAGAATTGATAAAGTTAGATTGTTCACTCAGAGCTAATAAATGCAATGGCAGCCGTCTGGGCAACCTTACAAAGTGAGCAATGAAATTGATCCAAAATGACTGTTGCACATGTCCGTCCCAATGAAGATATTATTCATAACCTAAATTCTAAACTCGAAGGCTCTGGCTGTGCAGCCGAATACAGGAGCCCAACATCACTGCTACAACACTACCGTATTTACTCGATTAAGCGCCGCCCCCGAATAAGCGCCGCCCTCGAATAAGCGCCGCATTTAGATCTAAAAAGTTAATAAGCGCCGCCCCCGAATAAGCGCCGCAGTGCCGATGCGGCGCTTATTCCAGAAATTTCGTTTAACCAAAAACAGCACAACAAAGCAACTCTCAAACAAACTTGGACATTTCTTTTCATCAAAAGCGATGTTTTGCAGTTCAAAGTGATTGTTTTACCGCTCGCTCATAAGTTTTCTATTCAACATTCTTACAATACGTTGTTCTGTAAATGTTGTCAAGGCCGCGAACTTTGCTAGGACAGCTACCGCCACTTCTTTCTTGAGTAAGAGACGAATATTGACTGTAAAAGATTAAATTCTTTGTGGCGTCCAAATTTTAAATAAGCGCCGCCCTCGAATAAGCGCCGCACTTGAGTCGCGAAAAATTAAATAAGCGCCGCGGCGCTTATTCGAGTAAATACGGTAACCATAAACCCCGATACTTCTGTCTGATTTCTATCTTCAGCCAGCCCTGGAGAATTCTATAAATTTTTACAGTGAGCCTCTACCCTTCATTATAAACTTGTGGTATTGTACAGGCACGAAGTGATAATCTAAATAATGGGCATGCACTTAGCTATAAGATTATAATTATCTCCGAATTCTGAAAGTTAAAATTAAAAACAATAATCCTTTTTGTGAAGCCAATTAAAGTTAGGAAACCATACCAGTACCTGTAAACACAAGTAAAAAAACAAAACAAAGCGACGGCGAAATTTAAATTATTAAATTAAAAACTTCTCAAAATGTCTTGATCATGAAAAATCAACTTCTCTTTTTCTACAGCTATATTTTATCATTTCTTTTATTTGTTCGATTTTGTTTTCTTTGCTGGTGTACGCGAGGGTGCAGGCGTGCGAGTGAGTGTGAGTGTGAGTGTGAGTGTGCGTGTACGTGCGTGTGCGTGTGCGTGTGCGTGTGCATGTGCGTGAGTGAGGTGAGTGTACTCGTGCGTGTGTGAACGTGTGTTTTGGCATACTTACAATATCCCGTTCCAATTCCGCACACCAGCACCAACAGAAAAATTCCACACTTGAAAGACATGACTGGCAAATAAAAATAAGAGACAGAAACACAAAATTAGTTTCAGTAAGATTTTGACGTCGAGAGATGAGATTCAATGGAAGGCGCTTTAACTAGCGGAGGAAATTCCTTTAGCGAGAAGCTCTCAAGGAAGAGGAAGGAGGGGTAAAGCAAAGGTGGTGGTGAAATAAATCAAAATGCAAAATATTTAACGACCATGCACTTTCAAGAAACTAGAATCCGTAAAAGAGATTTCCTACAATGACTAGCCCGTTTGTTCCTTTGTTGAGAGCTTTACACCCTTTTTTTGCCCAAGCGGGAGGCCGCAACATGAGTGGTCGCGCTTTGCACTTGTGTCACGCGCGTGTCATGTGCGTGTCGCGTGCGTGTCTCGCTGAGCTTGTTCTCCTGTAAAAGCCGCGCAAAATCGGATATCTCTCAGGCTGCCACAATCCTTGCTCGGCTAAACGCAATCCTGTCACCATAGTTCGTTCTTTTGTAGAGAAATAGCTCTTTGTCTTTAGCGGCTTTACCGCTCATTCATTCCTGTTCATTGTAGACAGTGACAATCAGACAAAGGTACAGTATCCAATAAATTGATTTCTCGTGCTAAGCACCAATATATAGATTTAGGCAAGCCTAAAAGCGGAGCTCCCCATTTATTTAATTTTCACTGGAGCTTACAATGTTTTGATTCTAGTGAATAAGCGGCCAAAGTACTAATGTTTATGGCGGTTTATAGGTTCAAGACAAATTTAAATAGCTCACGGTTAAACAACTGAATGTCAGCAGTACGACAAAAATAATAATCTTAAAGCGGTGCAAAATCATTACTCATGGCACGAAAAATTACTTTAGAGTACAGTAAATTATCTGCTTTCTAGCAATAGAAAATAGTTTCGCGATCCTGTTATAGTTTCGCAGCAGTTTAGTAGGCTCCACAATATCTGTTACATTGATATAGGATATATTCAACGAGTAACGCAGAGTCTGTTGGATTAGCTCAATCGGTAAGGTGCCAGTCTGCGGATCCGGAGGTCGTGAGTTCAAGTCCCAGAGGGTCGAGTTTTTTTTCTATTTCTTTTCTTTTTTTTTTTTTACCCCGTAGCATAAAATGGTTTGTTTATTATATCAACCTGATTTAGCTTTCGAATGCTCCTTCATGTACGATGCTGGCTTTACAGATAGACACGAAAGTCATCGATCGATTATGGCTCTCAATGTCCACTTTTTTGGCGGTCGATTACTCAGTCTACACGTAATTTTCAGCCACATTTTGTTTCATTGCTTCTTGTTTTTCTTTTCAAACCTCTTTAATTTTCACTGGAGCTTACAATGTTTTCATTCTAGTGAATAAGCGGCCAAAGTACTAATGTTTATGGCGGTTTATAGGTTCAAGACAAATTTAAATAGCTCACGGTTAAACAACTGAATGTCAGCAGTACGACAGAAATAATAATCTTAAAGCGGGGCAAAATCATTACTCATGGCACGAAAAAATACTTTAGAGTACAGTAAATTATCTGCTTTCTAGCAATAGAAAATAGTTTCGCGATCCTGTTATAGTTTCGCAGCAGTTTAGTAGACTCCACCATATCTATTACATTGATATAGGATACATTCAACGTGAATCGCTGAGTCTGTCGGATTAGCTCAATCGGTAAGGTGCCAGTCTGCGGATCCGGAGGTCGTGAGTTTCAATCCAGAGGGTCAAGTTTTTTTTTTTTCTTTTTTCCTTTTTTTTTTTTCTTTTTTTTTTACCCCGTAGCAATAAAATGGTTTGTTTATTCTATCAACCCGATTTAGCTTTCGAATGCTCCTTCATGTACGATGCTGGCTTTACAGATAGACACGAAAGTCATCGATCGATTATGGCTCTCAATGTCCACTTTTTTGGCGGTCGATTACTTTCTACACGTAATTTTCAGCCACATTTTGTTTCATTGCTTCTTGTTTTTCTTTTCAAACCTCTTTAAATTTTAAAGGCCGCCTTTATACGGCCGCCTTTATACGGCCTTCTTGCTTCACTATTTCTACCATCAAACTATGGCGGCCATGATGCGCAACTCCGTACGACGTTCGTACGCGCCCGCGAACCATGCCGCTATCCATGTTGACCATGAAAACTGAGAAGCAAGGTTTTCCTGCAATTGTGCTTTTTTTTTCTTATTTTATTGTGCTTTTTTATGGGTATGGGGCTCCGCTCTGCGGCCCTGCGGGCCGCTAAGGAGCTCCGCTATTAAGGCTGCTTTTTACTGGGCATAAGCATAAGCATAAGCGCATAAGAAAAAAGAAAATAAATCAAACGCTTTTCTTTTGTGAGGATCAAGAAGATTTGTTTATTTTTGCCTAAGAAATCGATATTTTAATTCATGAGGCCTCAGAATAAACTAAAGTTACCAGTAAGAAAAAACGTGAACAGAATAATAAAAATTCTGAAGAGTCGAAATTAAACAACGAGGAATAATCACAAAATTAGTGACAGTTGACAGTCGACAAATGGGCTATTAACCTACGTGCGATCACTGAGCAGAGCTTGCTAGCGCCAGATTATTGCCTAGAAACAGAGGATGTCTAGCGGCGTCCCTCTATCACTGAGCAGAGCTTGCTAGCACCAGCATAAAATAACCTACAAACACAGTATGCCTAAGAGCGTTTCTCTACGGAAGGGAGAATTCAGTTTTTTAATTAGTGTTTGCTTAATTCAAAAATTGTGGAGCTGAAAAAACTAGAAACGACAACTCAGATAAATGTTAACGAAACCTACAGCTTTATAGGGAGAGTTTTCAGTCAAGAACTATTTCCACATTTCTTCACTTTACGCACATTTTTTTTTTCAAACAAAAGACGACAAAAGCTTTTTATGTCCACAAAACTTTCTGTCACATGTATATTCGAACACCAATGGATAATGATTATTATATTGTTATCCTCAAACAGGAAAAGAAAAATGTTTCGAAACTTGTTTCAATTTACAAAATTATCATAACAACTAACAGGTGTCATTAAATCAACACCTGACTTGGCTTTGAGAGTTCTAACGTATCAAGAAATGGTTTATTGTTCCGGCTCAACTTCTCACATTAAGCATTAAACAATAGTCCTTTTGTTCTTGGTAGCGCTGAGGGACTTTGGCCGAAGCTAAGCGGAAAAGCTCATGAGTGGGTAGCGTAAATTTGCACTAGTCAGGTCAATTTTCACAGGTGTACCCAAGGGAAAATTTGACTGTCGCTGTGCCCCTCGGACTGATTAAGAAGACGAGAGTCCAAACAATTACCGCTATGTGTCTCATTCAGACCACATAACTCTTAATAAAAAACGCCTGGTATTACTCGAAGTACGAAAACAACCAAGCTAAACTTTTTATTCATACTTGTGAAGGCGCGAAACAACGCTTTGAACTGGAAACCACGCTTAACTATTTATTGATTCTTGTGAAGACCCGAACCCACGCTTTAACTTTTTTATTGATACTTGTAAAGACGCGAACCAACGCTTTGAACATAAAACCTTAACTGAAGATGTGAACCAAGTTGAACACTTTGAACACGAAACCTTGCTTAACTTTTTATTGATACTTATGAAGACGCGAACCAACGCCCTTCAACACTAAACTATCGGCTTTGGTTAACTTTTTATTGACACTTGTGAAGACCCTAACCAACGCTTTAAACACGAAACCTTTCTTAACTTTTTATTGATACTTGCGAAGACCCAAACCAACGCTTTGAACACCAAAGTTTAACTTTCTATTGATACTTGTAAAGACGCGAACCAACGCTTTTAACACGAAACATTGCTTAACCTTTTTACTAAAAGAACTAATTAATCCGAGTGACGGCGTAAAGGCGCAGTGCGCTAAAACGGCGCATAAAATTTAGCATCCTTGACTACTATATTTACAAGTAAAATATCTGCAGCCATTCAAATAAACACATAAATATAAAAATATAACATATGAATTTACTTTTTTAAAGGATTTCTTCGAAGCTTAAAAGGGCTAAAAACGATCGATCTTCTCAGGATCGGTCAGGACATATCTTGCCTAATAAATCATTAGGCTTAAAACATCCATAGGTTTCGTCACTAACAGAATCCAAGAAGAGGAAATTCTAGCATGAACAGTTTTCTTTGACTTTGTAGATGTACGATTTTGCTATAATTCTTTTTATTTGTGGTCGGCTTTGAAAAATGAACAGGAAAGGTTTTGAGTGAGACCTATCCTCATGAACTCGTTTGGCATGGCTTTAGAGCACGAAAACGCGAGCAACCATACTAACTAGCTCAGTGTTAATATTGCAAAACTTGCCACAAACATGACTCACCGCAGTGGGATTTTCTCGTTCAGGTGTTTTCTTCTTCTGTAATAAGCCTTCGTTACTGGTTAGCTCTCTGTGAAGAACTGAATGCAATCAGTGGCTTTCTGTGCTTTACGTGGCCCTCGATAGTATCGATCAAATATATAATTGGCATATGTCAAGAACGAAAATTGTGTTTAATTGCTGGTTTCAGCTATCTAGACTTACTGGCGCCAGTTGGCCTGCAAACAGCGCATGCTTAGTTGCATTCACCTTCCCATAAATATAGAATTTTCGCCGAGTTAAAAAAACTGCAAATTCTTACTTATCATATAATCTTCAACAAAAGTATAAGCAGCCATAGAGAGTGTGAATACTAGCAGTTATTTTTGTATTTTGAAACTCAAATTTAAGGCTAAAACAAGGTGAAAATAACGCTCAAAAAAATTCATTTTCTTAAAATAAATTAGCAAACACTACGAAGTAATGATGACGAAGCAGGTGTGCCAGTTGTTACCTACGATTATCATTAGTTAAGTTCAGAAGGCTTTTGTTGACATCTTAAATAGAGAAGCGCACTAATGACGTCGCAGAATTTTCACCCCCGGTGTGAGTCAGACAAAATTCGGACAAACAAATCGCTCGCCGTAAGAGCAATAGCTAGCAATGTATGGTTTGCGGGCACTTCGGAGGCATATTTAGCGATTGTTTCACGAAACTATGGCCAGATGGGCTCGGAATTCGAGAGAAAGCCTTACCTGTGCCACGTAGAAAGCTAAAAACTTGGTTTGAAACAAAAGGTTTGTCAAACAGAGCGATTATTCAATAAATGTAATTTTTACCTCTCATTTATTGAATGTATTATAAAGACCCGATTTGCTGAAAGAAAACATTTATTTGTATGAGAAATGCAGAAGAAATTGGTTGAATCTAAATATCAAAGAGGTCAATTTCGTTACACAGTTGTCGCGGCAAATACAATTTGTAGACTGATCGAGCTCGGCAGCTATAGCTGCAGTCTGTAATAGTAATGGGGATAAATAACAGCTTTATTAAAATCAAAGCCGCCTTCAATTCCATTAGATAGGCTTTTGAATAGCATAGTATTTCACCCTCTATCTATCATTTGTCGAAACAGATCGGATGGCCGGCGATCAGTGCCGTCAAATTCGGGAAGAATTCTGAATTTCTTGCAATCGAAGTTCTTACCGGGGCCTAAATGAAGCAAACATAAAAGTGGTATCATTCGCAAGTCTTTACTTCGATAGTAATTCGCTATTCGTCGCTTAAATTTCGCGGCTTCCTGAATAATTTTGCAGTGGGAATCAAGGTATCATTGCCGCATCTTCGACTAATAAGCCCCGTCAATTTTCTCGTCAGCCATTCATGAACATTGTCGACTGGAGGGCCACTCGGTAGACACAAGCAAGACAAAAGTGTTAGCCACCGAAATCAACACCTTTAAACGCCGGGTAAAAGAGGCCATTGAGATAAAACTCAGAAAACCTTTGTTAAATAGAGACAATGGTTTTGAATTAGCTCCAATTTATGACAGAATTTTAACTCCCCCGAGGCAGTGAAATGTCTTCTTAACATTCATCTTAAAAAACACCACCTCAGTGACTGATGAAGTCTGGATGATATCAGACGAAATATTTCACGCTTTTAAATTTTATTTGCGCTCCGAGTTTGAAAACATTTTAAACCCTTTTAATCAATTTTGGGCCATTGTTTTGGATAGCTTGAATCTGTTTTTCACAAACTAAAGCAAAACTGTTTGAAATCTATCATTTTTCGAGCCTCTCAAGAATCTCGGTCTCAAATTGTGCCTTTCTCGTCTTTTTTTTCTTGCCAAGAATGCGTCCCTCCATACAAAGCCTTTGCCCGAACTCAAATTGTTGTCTGACTTACGCAGGGGTCTCATGCGGCGAAATCTATTTTTAGTAATAGTGTGCTTCGCTATTCAAGGATACATAACGTGACTGTTTAAAAGCACATAGTAAATGAAAAGGACAGTTAATGTCAACGAAACTGACTTTTAAGGAAAATACTTTCTCCTAAGCAGGCGAAACGTTTATCTGAATTGTCTCACATGACATGGCGCTAATTGTTCACCATTACAGATCACGAAATGAGAAGGCGATCATGCAATGTTGTTTTTCTAACGAAACCGGGTTTAGCGAGTAATAAATTATTTGAAATGAAACCTACTATTTGGGTCCTAGGAAACTGTTTAACGATTGCAAATCACAATTTTTGGAGGGTGGCGATACTGGTTAATTGAGTCGATGCATTATTTTAGTAAATTTCTGATAAGCTGATTTTTCTCCCATAGCAACATATTCCCATTTTACAAAATTTAAAAGGTCTGTAATTGATCCAGTGCTTTGTTTGCTTTTGGGTTCCAAGTAGGGATGACGAAGGAGGTTTGTTTATGGTTACATTTAAAGATAATTGGTTAAGTTCAGGGAAAGCTTTTGTTAATGTTGACATTCGAGTGTCAAGGAAACATAACGTAATTGTTTAAAAGCACTTAGTAAATGAAAAGGACAGTTAATGACAACTAAAGTGACTTTTCAAGAAAATACTTTCTCGCAAACAGACGAAGCATTTATCTGAATGGTCTCACATGACATGGCACTAATTGTTCACCATTACAGATCACGAAATGAGAAGGCGATCATGCAATGTTGTTTTTCTAACGAAATCGGGTTTAGCGAGTAATAAATTATTTGAAATGAAACCTACTATTTGGAAACTAGGAAACTGTTTCACGATTGCAAGCAGTTCAGAAAGCTTTTGTTGACATTTGAATTTCAATGATACATAACATGGCCGCACTTAGTAAATACGACAAACGGTTAATACTGCAAACCGAGTCCTAACTAACAATGAATTTGTTATAAAGGTGACCCTCCACGCGAAAACAGGGACAAAGCTGAAAGCACGCTCACAACACGCTTCCACTTTAAAACAGATTTTTGCACGATTTTTAAAGCGTGTTCAGAAACTTGCCTCATTACTGATTTTTTTGTTTCACAGGACACACTAACACAATAAAGCGTGCGCAGCAGAACAAAGAAACGTGCAAAGCTAAAAAGCAAAAAATGCGTGCGAAATAACACAACACGCTAAGTACGCGAAAAAGCACCCAAAGCATGACCAAGGCAAAAATTATTGAAATAATTCTCAACCCATTTTGTAAGGTAAAACTTTATTTATGCAGGGTGGCCCATTCAGCACAGTGGCTGGTCTCCAGAGGGGCCCTGCTAAATACAATTTCTAAAAATATAAAACATCTAACAGTTTAAAATAGTTATAAAAATAGAGTTAAAAGCTAATGTTTAGTAATTGAAATAGTTATATAAAAAGAGTTTAAAAACTAAAACTGAACAAGCTTACATCGTGCAAAAATCGAAATATTTTGTTTTAAAGTGGAAGCGTGTTGTGAGCGTGCTTTCACCTTTGTCCCTGTTTTCCCTTGGAGGGATATTCAGATAAATGCTTCGTCTGTTTGCGAGAAAGTATTTTCTTGAAAAGTCACTTTAGTTGTCATTAACTGTCCTTTTCATTTACTAAGTGCTTTTAAACAATTACGTTATGTTTCCTTGACACTCGAATGTCAACATTAACAAAAGCTTTCCCTGAACTTAACCAATTATCTTTAAATGTAACCATAAACAAACCTCCTTTGTTATCCCTACTTGGATTCCAATAGCAAACAAAGCACTGGATCAATTACAGACCTTTTAAATTTTGTAAAATGGGAATATGTTGCTATGGGAGAAAAATCAGCTTATCAGAAATTTACCAAAATAATGCATCGACTCAATTAACCAATATCGCCACCCGCCAAAAATTGTGAAAAAAATTGTGATTTGCAATAGTGAAACAGTTTCCTAGTTTCCAAATAGTAGGTTTCATTTCAAATAATTTATTACTCGCTAAACCCGGTTTCGCTAGAAAAACAACATTGCATGATCGCCTTCTCATTTCGTGATCTGTAATGGTGAACAATTAGCGCCATTTCATGTGAGACCATTCAGATAAACGTTTCGTCTGCTTAGGAGAAAGTATTTTCCTTAAAAGTCAGTTTAGTTGACATTAACTGTCCTTTTCATTTACAACGTGCTTTTAAACAGACACGTTATGTATCCTTGAATTTAAGATGTCAACAAAAGCCTTCTGAACTTAACTAATGATATTCGTAGGTAACAACTGGCACACCTGCTTCTTCATCATTACTACGTAGTGTTTGTTAATTTATTTTGAGAAAATGAAATGTTTTGAGCGTTATATTTTCGCCTTATTTAGCCTTAAATTTGAGTTTCAAAATACAAAAATAACTGCTTGTATTCACACTCTCTATGGCTGCTTATACTTTTGTTGAAGATTATATGATAAGTGAGAATTTGCAGTCTTCCTAACTCGGCGAAAATTCTTTATTTATGGGAAGATGAATGCAACTAAGCATGCGCTGTTTGTAGGCCCAACTGGCGCCAGTAGGTCTAGATAGCTGAAACCAGCAATTAAACACAATTTTCCTTCTTGACATTTGCCAATTTTATATTTGATGGATACTATCGAGGGCCACGTAAAGCACAGAAAACCACTGATTGCATTCAGTTCTTCACAGAGAGCTAACCAGTAACGAAGGCTTATTACAGAAGAAGAAAACACCTGGACGAGAAAATCCCACTGCGGTGAGGTATGTTTGTGGCAAGTTTTGCAATATTAACACTGAGCTAGTTAGTATGGTTGCTCGCGTTTTCGTGCTCTAAAGCCATGCCAAACGAGTTCATGAGGATAGGTCTCACTCAAAACCTTTCCTGTTCATTTTGCAAAGCCGACTGCAAATAATAAAAATTATAGCAAAATCGTACATATACAAAGTCAAAGAAAACTGTTCATGCTAGAATTTCCTCTTCTTGGATTCTATTAGTGACGAAACCTATAGATGTTTTAAGCTTAATGATTTATTAGGCAAGATATGTCCTGACCGATCCTGAGAAGATCGATCGTTTTTAGCCCTTTTAAGCTTCGAAGAAATCCTTTAAAAAAAGTAAATTCATATGGTATATTTTTATATTTATGTGTTTATTTGAATGGCTGCAGATATTTTACTTGTAAATATAGTAGTCAAGGATGCTAAATTTTATGCGCCGTTTTAGCGCACTGCGCCTTTACGCCGTCACTCGGATTAATTAGTTCTTTTAGTAAAAATGTTAAGCAGTGTTTCGAGTTAAAAGCGTTGGTTCGCGTCTTCATAAAGTATCTTTAAAACTTTAAGCAAGGTTTCGTGTTCAAAGCGTTGGGTTGCGTCTTCATAATGTATCAATAAAACGTTAAGCACGGTTTCATGTTCAAAGCGTTGGTTCGCGTCTTTACAAGTATCAATAGAAAGTTAAACTTTGGTGTTCAAAGCGTTGGTTTGGGTCTTCGCAAGTATCAATAAAAAGTTAAGCAAGGTTTCGTGTTCAAAGCGTTGGTTAGGGTCTTCACAACTGTCAATAAAAAGTTAACCAAAGCCGATAGTTTAGTGTTGAAGGCGTTGGTTCGCGTCGTCATAAGTATCAATAAAAAGTTAAGCAAGGTTTCGTGTTCAAAGCGTTCAACTTGGTTCGCATCTTCAGTTAAGGTTTCATGTTCAAAGCGTTGGTTCGCGTCTTTACAAGTATCAATAAAAAGTTAAAATTTGGTGTTTATGGTGTTGGTTTGGGTCTTCACAAATGCAAGTAACAATAAACTGTAGATCAAAGTTTCGAGTTTAAAGCGTGGGTTCGGGTCTTCACAAGAATCAATAAAAAGTTAAGCGTGGTTTCCAGTTCAAAGCGTTGTTTGGCGCCTTCACAAGTATGAATAAAAAGTTTAGCTTGGTTGTTTTCGTACTTCGGCGTTTTTTATTCAGAGTTAAGTGGTCTGAATGAGACACATAGCGGTAATTGTTTGGACTCTCGTCTTCTTAATCAGTCCGAGGGGCACACCGACAGTCAAATTTTCCCTTGGATACACCTGTGAAAATTGACCTGACTAGTGCAAATTTACGCTACCCACTCATGAGCTTTTCCGCTTAGCTTCGGCCAAAGTCCCTCAGCGCTACCAAGAACAAAAGGACTATTGTTTAATGCTTAATGCGAGAAGTTGAGCCGGAACAATAAACCATTTCTTGATACGTTAGAACTCTCAAAGCCAAGTCAGGTGTTGATTTAATGACACCTGTTAGTTGTTATGATAATTTTGTAAATTGAAACAAGTTTCAAAACATTTTTTTTCTGTTTGAGGATAACAATATAATAATCATTATGCATTGGTAGTATTCGAATATACATGTGACAGAAAGTTTTGTAGACATAAAAAGCTTTTGTCGTCTTTTGTTTGAATAACAAAACAAAATGTGCGTAAAGTGAAGAAATGTGGAAATAGTTCTTGACTGAAAACTCTCCCTATAAAGCTGTAGGTTTCGTTAACATTTATCTGAGTTGTCGTTTCTAGTTTTTTCAGCTCCACAATTTTTGAATTAAGCAAACACTAATTAAAAAACTGAATTCTCCCTTCCGTAGAGAAACGCTCTTAGGCATACTGTGTTTGTAGGTTATTTTATGCTGGTGCTAGCAAGCTCTGCTCAGTGATAGAGGGACGCCGCTAGACATACTCTGTTTCTAGGCAATAATCTGGCGCTAGCAAGCTCTGCTCAGTGATCGCACGTAGGTTAATAGCCCATTTGTCGACTGTCAACTGTCACTAATTTTGTGATTATTCCTCGTTGTTTAATTTCGACTCTTCAGAATTTTTATTATTCTGTTCACGTTTTTTCTTGCTGGTAACTTTAGTTTATTCTGAGGCCTCATGAATTAAAATATCGATTTCTTAGGCAAAAATAAACAAATCTTCTTGATCCGCTCAAAGGAAAAGCGTTTGATTTATTTTCTTTTTTCTTATGCGCTTATGCTTATGCTTAAGAGTGCGTAGCACGAGAAATTAATTTATTGAATACTGTACCTTTGTCTGATTGTCACTGTCTACAATGAACAGGAATGAATGAGCGGTAAAGCCGCTAAAGACAATGAGCTATTTCTCTACAAAAGAACTAACTATGGTGACAGGATTGCGTTTAGCCGTGCAAGGATTGTTATTGCCCCCTGGATCCGCCACTTGTCTCCCGAAAATCTCTAGCAATTAATTAAAAGCGACATTACCTCCTTTCTGTTTTTCTGTCTCAGTTTCTCAGTTTGATTTGTTTGAATTTGTATAGAACCCTGTATTGATCACAAAAAGGACTGTCCTTGATCACAAAAAGGACTTTCACTACCCGTTGCGCGGCTTTTACAGGAGAACAAGCTCAGCGAGACACGCACGCGACACGCACATGACACGCGCGTGACACAAGTGCAAAGCGCGACCGCTCATGTTGCGGCCTCCTGCTTGGGCAAACAATTAATGGTGTAAAGCTCTCAACAAAGGAACGGGCTAGTCATTGTAGGAAATCTCTTTTACGGATTCTAGTTTCTTGAAAGTGCAAGGTCGTTAAATATTTTACATTTTGATTTATTCCACCACCACCTTTGCTTTGCCCCTCCTTCCTCTTCCTTGAGAGCTTCTCGCTAAAAGAATTTCCTCCGCTAGTTAAAGCGCCTTCCATTGAATCTCATCTCTCGACGTCAAAATCTTACTGAAACTAATCTTGTGTTTCTGTCTCTTATTTTTATTTGCCAGTCATGTCTTTCAAGTGTGGAATTTTTCTGTTGGTGCTGGTGTGCGGAATTGGATCGGGATATTGTAAGTATGCCAAAACACACGTTCACACACGCACGAGTACACTCACCTCACTCACGCACACGCACACGCACACACACACTCACACTCACACTCACTCGCTCGCGTACACCAGTAAAGAAAACAAAATCGAACAAATAAAAAAATATGTATATATATAGCTGTAGTAAAAGAGAAGTTGACTTTTCATGATCAAGACATTTTGAGAAGTTTTTAATTTGATAATTTAAATTTCGTCGTCGGTTTTTTTTTTGTTTTTTACTTGTTTTCACAGGTACTGTTATGGTTTCCTAACTTTAAGTGGCTTCACAAAAAGGATTATTGTTTTTAATTTTAACTTTCAGAATTCGGAGATAATTATAATCTTATAGCTAAGTGCATGCCCATTACTTGGATTATCTCTTCGTGCCTTTACAATACCACAAGTTTATAATGAAGGGTAGAGGCTCACTGTAAAAATTTATAGAATTCTCCAGGGCTGGCTGAAGAAAGAAATCAGACAGAATTATCGGGGTTTATGGTTAGTGTTGTAGCAGTGATGTTGGGCTCCTGTATTCGGCTGCACAGCCAGAGCCTTCGAGTTTAGAATTTAGGTTATGAATAATATCTTTATTGGGACAGACTTGTGCAACAGTCATTTTGGATCAATTTCATTGCTCACTTTGAAAGGTTGCCCAGACGGCTTCCATTGCATTTATTAGCTCTGAGTGAACAATCTAAAGCTGCGTTCACATTAGGCCGAAACATGATTAGTGTGATCACGAATGAAACATGTTTCGTTGTGAAAAGTGTTCACATCAGGCAGTGCATTGCGCGAATCATGATTGAAACATGATTAGTCTGATCGTGATTGAAACTACCTCACGAGGTAGTTTCAATCACGATCAGACTAAACAAGTTAAAAATGGCGGACAAGCGTTGAAACGGCGAGTGCCCAAAAGCTTCAAATTTGGGCCTTCTATGTGGTCAAATGTTTATTTAAAATATGGGCTAATGTAGCGATACAATATGAATTATCGGTGATGGATAGAAAGCAGAATATTTGGCAGAATATCGCCACGAAAGTTTACGACGGCGGCTACAAGCGCGCAGCATTGCAGCATTGCAATGCAAAAAACAAACTTCGCAAAATAAAAATCTTCTTTTACCGACTGATAGCGCAAATTCTGACAATTCTGTTTTCTTGCTAAACACTTGAGAGCCCTGCTTCATGGAAGGGATTGAAAATAGACAGAAAGACAAAGTTTTAATAGAAACTTTATTGTAATTTCGAGCTATATTTTTATGGTTTAAGTGTAAAGATTTATGCAAGAATCGACAAGAACCGTGAAACCGCATAAATTACACACAAGGCATGAAACGTGTTTGAAACTGACACGTAATGTGAACAATGCAATAACAAGCATGTTTAGGTGAAACATGTTTCGTTGAAACATTTTTATTCTAAACATGTTTCGGGATAAATGTGAACGCAGCTTAACTTTATCAATTCTTTTCTAGGTAAATGCCATGATAATTCTCCTCTTAAATGTAGAGAGTTGAAACATTTCTGTAAAAGCGTTTTTACTGACGTAAGGTGGGCAGTTGCAAAGAATTGCCCGATCACCTGTGGGATTCCATGTGGTAAGTAAAGGACTTCATTAAATGGCCTTGTCTCAGAAAAACTGGGAACTACGAAATTCGCGAATTTGATTGGCTAAAATAGATATTGACCGCGGGCTATATTTTCCATCTAGACCGGCATCTAGACCGCTAAGACTTGCACTGAGAAATTTACAAACAAAAATGCAAAAACGTTGTCTTGTCTCTGCTAAATAGAATTAAACAAAGAGCCAAAAAGTTAACAAAAAGAAGTAAAGAGAACGAGCAAACGTTGGGATTTAAGTTCAGTTCAGGCATGAAGTCAAAACACCAACTGGAGACGAAACTTGCGAAGAATTTGCGAGACGAGAAGTTGAAAGCACTCAACACAACCTAAGAATATTATGTCAGTCAAAGAAAAATTGAAAACATGCCTGCCGGTGATCTCAACCTTGTCTTGTCCAAAGGTTTCCGCAATCGCTGTTCACAAGCAGAATGAAGCGAATTAAGTTTGCCATATAATGAATATCTTAATATATAGATTTAGGCACGCCTAAAAGCGGAGCTCCCCATTTATTTAATTTTCACTGGAGCTTACAATGTTTTCATTCTAGTGAATAAGCGGCCAAAGTACTAATGTTTATGGCGGTTTATAGGTTCAAGACAAATTTAAATAGCTCACGGTTAAACCGAATGTCAGCAGTACGACAAAAATAATAATCTTAAAGCGGGGCAAAATCATTACTCATGGCACGACAAATTACTTTAGAGTACAGTAAATTATCTGCTTTCTAGCAATAGGAAATAGTTTCGCGATCCTGTAAAAGTTTCGCAGCAGTTTAGTAGACTCCACAATATCTATTACATTGATATAGGATATATTCAACGTGAATCGCTGAGTCTGTCGGATTAGCTCAATCGGTAAGGTGCCAGTCTGCGGATCGGAAGGTCGTAAGTTCAAATCCCAGAGGGTCAAGTTTTTTCTTTCTTTTTTTTTTTCTTTTTTTTTACCCCGTAGCAATGAAATGGTTTGTTTATTATATTAACCCGATTTAGCTTTCGATACTCCTTCATGTACGATGCGGGCTTTACAGATAGACACGAAAGTCATCGATCGATTATGGCTCTCAATGTCCACTTTTCGGCGGTCGATTACTTTCTACACGTAATTTTCAGCCACATTTTGTTCCATTGCTTCTTGTTTTTCTTTTCAAACCTCTTTAAATTTTAAAGGCCGCCTTTATACGGCCTTCTTGCTTCACTATTTCTACCATCAAACTATGGCGGCCATGTTGCGCGACTCCGTACGTACGACGTACGCGCCCGCGAACCATGCCGCTATCCATGTTGACCATGAAAACTCATTTCGATAGTGTTCCTTCTTTTATGCGTATGGGGCTCTGCTCTGCGGCCCTTCGGGCCGCTGTAGAGCTCCGCTATTAATAGAGCTTAATATTCGGTCTGGATGCAAGAATCTTGAACTCGGTCACGATTCTCCCGTACAGACCTTCAGTTCGGTTATTTTTTTCTCTTGATAACACGCATGATCACCTATCCTTTTCATGTTCAATTCGTCATGCTGCCGGCAAAGGCAGAGAAAGTACACGGTTCGGTTTCAGTGTCAAGCAGAGTGTCAGGTCTGATGGGAGGGAGGGGGTTCAGACCCCCCGGACACTCCCCCTGGATCCGCCACTTGTCTCCCGAAAATCTCTAGCAGTTAATTAAAAGCGACATTACCTCCTTTCTGTTTTTCTGTCTCAGTTTCTCAGTTTGATTTGTTTGAATTTGTATAGAACCCTGTCGTGATTACGTATTGGACTGTGCTGCACTGAGAGATCGCGGCGATTGCTTTCACTCCCCGATTACTACAATGACGAATTGTCCTAAAACCTGTGGAGTTTGCTCCTAGAAATCTGTGTTCGGTAAGTTTTAATTAGTTTAATTACCAGAGTATAGATAGTCGCTAGCAGTTCCCATTAAAAGAATACTTCATCCTATCTAGCCAAATGAAACTTATTAATCCAATAGTGAGAAAATTAGCTAAACTTAGCTTCCTTACAGAGACCAATTTCCCCAGAACATTGGAGCTTGTTATTTAGTAACTGTCGCGCACGCAAGTCAGTGTGTTCGATGTACTTTCAATTTCTCCTAAGTAGCGTCAAAAGAAATGACGGTCGATCAGTAAGGAGAATTAGTATTTGGAGTTCCCTTTTCTTCAGCTTTTATTTGGAACATTACTTACTCAAATGAGTCACGAACTGATTTTGTTCTTAACAGAAAGATGGATAGCTTTGCAACGCAAGCAATCAGGACACGGATCAAAGACTGCTAAAGCAAGTCGTAGATGATAATTGTAACTGCTGGGAAAACAACACTGATATGGTGTCAATAAAACAAGGGTATAAATGGAAACGCTTGTGTTGGTCTGTTTTCTTTTAATTTTCTCTTTATCCTGCTATTCCTAAATCAAATATCAAATTGTGACGAAACTCGTGAAGTCGAAGGGGGGAGGGGGGGGGGGGAGTTGTATACTTTGGCAGCGTGGCACGGATTCATTTTTACCCCTAAGATGTACCAATGTAGGCAGTTTTTACTTTGCGAAGTGAAAAATCTGTACTTTGAGAATTGAAAAATCTGTACTTTGCGAATTGAAAAATCTGTACTTAGCGAATTGAGAAATCTGTACGTTTCGAAATTAAAAATATATTTTCTTTCCCTGAAATATAAAAGGAAATAAATAATAAAAATCGTTTGTTGGCGAGTTGGTTGTTGTATATGTTTTCCGAGCCTTCTCTTTACGAGTCATGTCTTCGTTCATCGCGACGATATTTTTTAATTTGATCATGATTATTTGCCTCTCGCCGCAACGATGATTCCTGAACGAAAGTAACATTTACGGAAATATGGCACAACACTAACAAGTTCCAAGTCGGGTTTACCAAGGAATGCACCATAGCCAAAAATTTAATAGAAAACGAAATACTCAGAAGAAGTAGCAATAATCTTCCTTTGGAAGCGATTTATTGACGACATCTTTTCTAGGGTGTTTCTAAAACTTGACTCATTGACATTAGCAAGAGTTCCTTGAAAGGTAGAGACAAAATACTTTCTAAAGGCAAACAGTTTTCACCCTACGATAAATTCGCGTCAGAAACAGAAACGGACACGATAGCGTACAAAGGTGACAGATTCCACAAGGAGTCTATCCTTGACGTGCAAACACATTACCAACCTAAGAGGCGTTTCAATACACAAATTTATATTCCTGTCACCCACCAGGCATCACGAAAGGCTTTATCAAGGGAGAGGCATTAAAGGGACTGTGTCACGGCTAAGTTAATATTATGATATTTAATTTTGTCAAATTTTCGCTATGAAACTAGATGTTTGCAAAGAAATTAATTCTATGATTGTAAATAACAAACCCATAGCTTCATTGCAGCCAAATATGTCTCCCGGGCGTTATAATTTTAAGTTACAAGCAGACATGATTAACTTTGAAAACTGATCCGCCGGACCATATTTCAAAAACCCATACCGCAATCCGTTTCAATCTTCGACAATTTTGGCCATCGGTACCTCCTTTTGCATTTGGTGTGTTATTTAAATATTCCTTCACTGTTTTTAGAGGTTATTTTATATACTTAAACAATTTTAAAGGTCATTTCCGATGCCTAAGTTTGGCTAAAATCCGTGACACTGTCCCTTTAAGACTTCCTAGAACAAATTCCTCACAATGTACACTAATTGAGGAAAACATTAGGCCTTCGTGTTAAATCCTGGATGTCGTCCCTGCTTTAGGTGATCACGTGTTAAATCACCGCTCCACGGCCCCGGTCTTCTGACAATTTGTTCAATCCACCACCCACCGGGGCGGTGGATTTAACATTTGGAGCTTGGGACATTGATAAATAAGAAAGTAACTATTGTGCATGGGAAAAATAACGTAAAATAACCTGACATAGCTTCTTTAAACTGAATAGTAAGGAAACGGGGATTAGGATGGATAACTTGGAAGAACTGTACTTATATAGGTGGTTTTCACTGTCACGCCGCAAAAAAATAAATCCAAAACTACTGAGTCAAAAAAATCAAGAATATAACAGGTTGTAGAATACTACTATATAAACTACTTGCCCAAGTCTCAGGCCTGTACGTTATTCCGTACTCGAGTTATCCGTCAAAATGGTTCACGCAAATTTAGAGAGCACAGTATGAAATCGCCATGTTGGAGCCCAACTGCCTGGGCTCCAACATGGCGGCCGGAAATCAATGAAAACATCTGGCATTAAATTCTGCTACAAAAAGTGGTCAAAACAACCTCACGAACAAGTAAACATTCACATAAACACTTCTCGCAAAACTTCAACTGCCCAGATTGTTAAAAATCGCAGGATGAGGTAAAAAACGTGACAGCCTTCCGGCGGCCATCTTTGATCTCGTTTACTGGGCGTGAAACTCCGAAATTCAAAATGTTCTATCTTAAAGACGGCGTATGCTATCGAGCTAAAAACCGTCAGAAAGATATATTAAGGACGTCTAATAGCCAGTGAAGGATAAAAACTCAGTGGTCTTGAGATTCTGGGTCTTAGAATTTTGATGACGTCACGTGAAAACCAAGAATTGTTGTTTTGACACTACTCTTGTTATAAACATTTTTTTCTTAAACAAAACAAACTTCAGTGCTTAACGTGAACAGTTTCCAACACTTTTATTAACAATAAAATAACCTAATGTCAATGATACAACTTCTTGAAACTTCCGCTCAATAGCTTGTCCATGTCCACCAACTGTCTCTTCAGGCAAAAAATAAACGCACCTTAAAAACTACATCATTATTTCGCTCAAATTTCTTACAGAAGCTAACTGGTAACTGTAACTTGAAAAACTATGTACATGAAAAAATGCGTATTAGTTTTCTATTCTTGAATAGTGCTCAACATTCCTTTTTAACCTAACCTAAGCTTATTATCACACACAAGTTGTAAGCGAATACTTGACGGTGCATAACTTGCATTTAACAGTACAGCACCACACGAACTTACATCTACACTTGACTTGTTTGTAATGTTCTACTGTTCGATGTCGCAGATTACAAGAGTTACAAAGAGATTTGCATTCCCCGGTAGAAGCAGCGTCACTTTGGCATGTCCTTCCGCGCATTCCAGGCGAGCCGGCGGTAGCGTTTCGCACACAGTAGTCTGGAGACGAGTCGAGATAAACCAACTTTTTGTCTCTCTTAGTTACCAGTCTGTATCGGTTGTTGACTCGCTTGTGAAGCTTGTTGTTCAGGAATGATACTCGGACAGCTGCGCGGTATTTCTGTTTCAGTTCTGATCCAATGACGTTAAAAGGGGCCAGTTGCTTCCAGCAAGTCTTTAGATTGCAACTTCCGGTGACGCCATGACACTTGCATTCTTTTCTGAGGTTTGCTCGAACGACCTGTTATGAAATGATTAAAACAATAACATTGAATAAGAAATTGCACTTGAACATTAACATAAACTAAATAAACTTTTTCTTTTTCAAATCCTCCTCAAACACAGTCCAATAATGCAATGAGAAACTCCAGTCTTCGAATATAAGCACCTGTGCTTGTCAGGAACGAGACTAACTGTGAAAACTGTTTAGCCCAACAATATTTCAAAAACCTTTATTGCAATCTGTTTCAATTTTCTTAACTTTTGGCCATCCGTACCTTCTTCTTCATCCGTACCTGTTTTACGCGGTAATTTTTGAATATTTCACCGAATTTGTTGGCCATTTCCTTTGCTAAAATTTGTCTGAAATCCGTGACACAGTTCCTTTACAAATAGAAAATAATGAGAGAACCAATAAGATTCGCGGATTTCCAATAGAACACGGCTGAGTTTCTACTGTTATAGTAATAGAAAATGAGTTTTACCTTTCTTCCTACTTCATTATTATGCAGGTTAAATGCTGTACGAGCGCTGTTTCCTTTCTTCAGTTTGTCAATAAAGCGTCTGGTCTCCTTCTCTCCAAACTTGATGTTATCACTGCAGCCTCCCCACTGCCATCCACTGTTTCCTTTTGGCTGTTTTTTGGTCTTGCCGCACTTGCATCCGGGTATTCTGTTCTGGCTGCACTGAAGAGTGAGTTCGTGTGTAATGGCGGCTGAGCTGATGGCGTGAAGGAAAGCTGTTTCTGCAGTGGCTGTAATAAAAATATATGTATTGACAATTAGATAAGTAATACTGCATGGACAATGTTTCATAGTAGACTCAGCGTGAAAGTGTAAGGTCAGCAATGTAAGGTGCCTTGAAATCGCGCGTTCCCTGGCCCCATGCAGAACGTAGATTCATTTAAACTTTACCTATTGGTTGTTGGTCGCAAGGAAACTAAAATTTTTCTTGCAAGCTAGGCCTTAGAGAAAAAAAAAGCTGCGGTGATGTCTATGCGCGCGCAAAATATACGAGTCGAACGTTGCACAGTAAAATGCATAATGCAATCCTGAGGGATTATCATGAAAAAATAGGCTTGCAATTTCAGCATTAACCGGCTAGTCATTGAATTCTTATAAGCAAGGGTTTTGATATACACAGGCAAGTAAAAATAAACGATAATAACGAACGACGTTTCGGAGTCGTCATGACACCATTTTCAAGTTCAAAAATGAAAAGAATAAACTGTCAGAAAAAGTTCTCTTAAGATTAACATAATAAAATATGCAATGTCACGCAAATAGTTTGGCTCGGATTGAGTCTGATTGGACATTTAGAGATGGTTACTGATTACTAGCATTTCATGCACTAAACAATCAAACTTATTCTTGCACTTCTTGATGACATGAAACTGTTTGTCAAGGTCTTTTGGGACAATACAGTGTTTGTCTCCATAATGCTTGCAAATAGATGATGTTTTGTTCTTGTGCTCGTCCACGCGCTGATGTGTGATGCAAGTTATGTAGGATATACACTGAGGCATTTCAATTAGCATTAGAAAGTTTAAAGGAGCTATGTCGCGGAGATTTGGCAGATTTTCGGCCTTTAAATTTCTGAAATTAGTGGTAGGCAACTTATGTCATGAAAACCATTATCTGTGAACATCTGAAGGAAGACATAACCTTAATTTGCGGATAGAAATCAAGCTACGGCTATAATTAAATATCGATTTTTTGAAGACGCGTGACGCGGAAGCAACTTGAAAGTTAAGCTACAAATTTTGAAGTTGCAATCCATTTACATCCGAGCCACCTGCAGCCAAAGACGCTTGTTAACAGTTTCAGTGCTCTAATATAGCGACTTTTAATAAAAATGGAATATTATTTTTGGTTTCTTCCGACACAAATAAAAAATTTTGGCTGTTTAAAAATCTGTTTAAACTCGTGACAAAGTCCCTTTACAGGTTCTTTTACTATGACAAACTCAGTTAGGAATATTAACCGACCATCCCGTTTGTTTGCTTGTTGAGAAAGGTATACTATGTCCATAAGCGGAATATACTGTTTTGGTTGTTTGTTGAAATGGAATACTATACCCATTAAGCGAAATACTATTTGGTGGAAACAAACCATGTCTTTCAACAAACAAGCAAACGGTTAAGGAAAAAGCAGAAACAAACAGAGCTTCCAGTGCTCGTGATGATTTCAGGCCCAGCGTCACATCTGAACAAGAAAACTTGCGCATCGCCGTAAAACTTATTGTGCTTCCTGTAAAATAGTAGCATACCTTTCGTCGAAGAATGCCGTTTCTTAAGCTGTTATCAGACCTGTCACGTAGCAAAAAGACAATCTTTAGTTAACCGGAAGTTTACATCGCTGAGTGAACATAAGGTTCTGGAAGTTTGTACAGCGAACGAAAAGCGCAACGTGCGAGCGAGGAATACTAAAGAATCATTTTCCACGTCCATGAAACTTTTCGCGTAGCGGATGAGACAACATTAAAACTTACTGTTTTACTGGTTTTATGAACATTTTAAATTGAACGTGTCTTTTGAATAGCATTGTTTAATTCTGGATCGCAAGTTCTTAGCGAGTGCAAAAGTTGCCTATCTTGAAGGCACAAACGTAAAGTGCACGACACGAGCACGCGAGTTCTACACGCGAAAAACATCTAGAGTAACTTGTTCGGAATGTCAGTCTCATAAACCCAAATACTATTAAAATCCCGCTGACAACACGAACTAATACCTAAATATCCTTAAACTTAGCTACTGTTTCTGATGAAGTCCTCTAAATAAAACGTAATAACGTTATGGTTAAAATAGCAAGACAAGAACGTAAGGTGGGCGACGCGCGTGGAAAAACTCGACAATCAAGGTTCTACGCTTGGAAAACGTCTGGCGTGACTTTAACAGAGTGTCAGACTTATAAACAAGACTACCTCACCTGATTTTGCTGTATCCTTGCTGAGAATGAACCAAGACGAACAGAGCCATTAATAACGCCATGGATAGCTTCATAATGAACGCTTGTTAACCTTCGATCGTTGCGAGTTGTGATAAGTGAAGTGTGTTTAGGCGCGTTCCTTATATACTTATGGCTTTTCAAAGATTATCATAAACATGCTTACTAATTAAACACGCGAACAAAAGAGAAAAGTTTCTTTAGTTAAATAGGATCCCAAGCGAGACGAGGTGCGAGTTTTCAGCACAGTTGTAGAGGTGAGATTTTTTCGAACAATAAAATGTAAAACAAAGCCATAGTTTTAATTGTCATTTGGTCTTTGTCGTTTTCATAGTGGGACTTTGTCTTTTATCTTAATGTGATTTTATTAAGTCTGTGGAGCTTATCTGCCCGCTATAATTATTTTGTTAGAATTAATCTTTTTCCAAAAGGTAATCTTATTCTGATCATAAACAATACTTTATGGGTCATTATCTGTGTTAAGTGTTTTGTACGCGCTGATTGTTGCGCACTTTGTAGAAAGACGCTGATAAACAAGTTCATTATTTGAGCACGCGAACAAACGCGAAAAAAGCTTTGATGCGAGGTGCGATTCTTTTGCTAACGATGCGAAACAATGTAACTTTAGCAGACACTCAACGTGTTTTACTGGAAATCGAAACTTGATTTCGGTTTTTGGCTTAAAATACAGTGAATATAGTGTGAACTAAAACAATTAGGCCACTCGCCCTCGTTTTCTTTGCACGATAGCCGTCAACTTGGTTGTACCTTGTTGACTACTGGCACTGACTATTCTCCCATTGAAAACTCGCGCTCGTTGTCTAGGTCAAGATGCGTTGAACAAACATTCTTCTTTTGTTATATTTTACTTACTTGTCGAAGAAAGTGTTGGTATCGCTCATATTCTGCAATCGGGGGACATCAAGAGGAACATAGTTTATCTAAGGCTAATTAATATGGAAGACAAGCAATTCTCTGTTTAAAAAAATGCATATCGAAGTTTCATTGTTTTTTTTATGGGATGCTGTTCATTAAACCTCGATCATATACTCAGAAAGACTATTCACGCAAAACTCTTTACGTGATTTTGGGTTAAAATATTTTATTGCATTGTCATATTTTTAACATTTTACCATTTTATCCAGTTTTGACTTGATAATGACGTTAAGCGAAAATCGAAACATCGTCACATTTAAAAACTTTTAACCAAGATCTGTCGTAAACAGAATTAGAAACTTAACAATGTTTGCCAGACATGTTCCGCTAGTTTTCTGTCGATACTGGAAATTTTAACGTTAAGATCGTAAACCGAAGGGCCTCGTAAAGCAAATCTTATCATTAAAGGCGGTTTCATTTTGTTATTTCATTTATCAGCAACCATAAAGTTTCATGCAAATCCTTACAATATTTTGCCGCCGGCATGATCGAGTGGTCATTTCGTGAGCCCGAGCTCCCAGCTGTATCTTGCTTTCTTCCAGCTGTTCAAATTTATCAAATTTAATAAACACGATATCAAACAAAAGCTAAAAGCCCGTTTTGGGTTTGTTGGCTTTATTGTGACAGAAAACGTCAACACTTAAAATTCAATCTTTCACAATCAAGTGTATAGCTGGCAGCTTCCGTGCCGAGCAAAGACCGTCATGTGATTGAGTCGTGGTTGTAGATTGAAAGAGAGACAATGTAAATTTAAGTCCATTAACACAGCTCTGTTTTCAGGTACGCAATAAATGGGATAAATTTATCTTGTCAGACATTTTAGTGTGCAGAATCTCTGTATATTTTTTACAAGTCTTGCGAGTATTTTTACGAGTATTTTTCACACTCGAATGAAGAGGAAAAATGTAGAGTGATACTACAAACTAAAATGTCTCATAATCTTAAGATTCAAGACAAGAATTATACCTTATTCAGTGTAAATAAGCTTCAATAATCCATGTTATTATACAACTTCACTTCGTGGAGCACAAACAACGAGCGAAACGAGTTAACACAGGTTCCATGTAAGAGCTTGTAGTTCTCTTATTTGTCCTGACCGCGCGAAATATTGAAAAACCGTGGAAAGTCATAAAACGTTGGATAAAGAATAGTTGTTTTTACTAATCTTTTGAGGGGTATGATTTAATAAACACAGGGAATTTGAAGCCCTTCTTAAGTGTTTAGGCAAACCGAAATATTTAGTTCCTGGGAAGGGTCTGATCTGAATGGGGGAATTAGTTTTAGCCAGGTCATAATTAGGTAAGAAAAATTTCACATTTTAATTAATCTGAAATAGAATAAGGGTTCCAGGGAAGTGAAGTGCTCCCTCCTCTTTGTGTGTAAGGTTCCACGAACGCAAAATTTCTACTCGTGTATTTGTTTTTTGTTTAAAAAATATAAGGAGATATACATAAAAGAAATGTAGCATAACCTGTCTGAGGCTTTAATACAGGGGCACTATTTTTGGCCAAAACGGTGCTTAAAATTATGACTAATAACCTTTTATACATAAAATGCCTAGAACGCCAAGATTTTTTTAAGGTTAAAGTCAAACCTCCCTGCACGCTTAACTAAAAACAAATATTCTTTTTTATAGCTTCAGCACATTAGTAAAGAAACTTTAACAAAACTAATCAGGCATGCATGTTTGTCAGACAACAATCTCGTAAGAAAGATCTGAAGGACGTTTCCTCTATTTATTAAACAATGTTGCACTTCATTCCAAGTGGATTAAAATATAACAATAAAAAGTATCTAGTCTTAGTAATATACGTTGTAAATTCAGGTGTAAAAAGCACCTCGTTTTTAATATCATCGTTAAAAGGGTTAATTGAGGTTAAAATACACAGGCGCCGTGTCCCCAAAGTTGACAAACAGAAGTTTCGGAAGTTAAATTTATTGCTTAAGTTATAGATATACTGCTAATTCTATAATAAAATAAATAAACAATATAACGGTGTAGGCTCAGCCTTAGAAAACACGACTTGTTTTCAAAGTTTTCGTTAAAAGGGTTAATTGAGGTTTATATGCACAGGCACCGTGCTCCCATAGTTGACAAACAAACTTTTGACAGTTAAATTTACCGCTCACGTTATGAAAATGCGGCTAATTTTATAATAAAATAAAAGGCATTGTTCATTTTCTACTTTTTTTCCAATTCAATATACTGAGTATATTTCTGTTTTGCATTTTAAAAATAAAGAGAAATTTATTTATTGTCAAAAAATTATCTTTAGCCATTAAATAATAAATCTTCCGTCGCTTTTGTTTATTCTGGCAGAATCACACTCAGATGTAATTATATCCTAGTAAATTATGGCGAGAAAACAAAACGTGAAAAACAAATTAAATTAAAAGACAAACACAACTAGGGTATAACAGGGATGGTCTTTCAACGAGAAGTTTATTCCCCGTTGAACAGCAACAAGTAAGTATTGGAGAATTTACTGACGTGAACTTGAAGTTGTGTTTTTGCATGCTAAATCTCACATTTTGTTTCTATTCCTTTCCTTTTGTTTAGGTTTCCACTTTGGTTCTTTCGACACAGGCGCTGAGTTGTTTGAAAGGTATGTTTTAAAATACCGTAAAAGCAACTTTTTAGGTAAGACTTTTTCGGTTAAAATGAAAAATATGGCAAGATACTCAACCCCGAAAGCTAATGCAAAAAGACACTTCGAAAACTCTTTTTATACAGACAGAAGTTCCCTATTCAGTGCAACGCAGGCAGCACGCGAACCTCCATTTCAACCAAAAATATATATGTAAAATGGTACGAGTAAGCATTTTATTTTTCACATTATACAAGCTTTCTTTTGAAGCGTGGTTTTAATTGGCTTGGATTCTCTATGGAACAGCTTTTGAGTGGACCTTTTTTTGAATGCACGGGTATGAGAAAATTCTGTTGCAATTTTTTGAGCACGAATCGTTTCTGTCTTGCAGTCTTGCAGTCGGTGAAAACAAAATAAGGGTAGGTATTTTGAACCTTTCTCATGGTTTTGTACTCTTTCCCCTAGCCTGGTAGCCCCTTTCGCTGTTGTCAAATAAAGAAGGGATACCTCAACTCTTAAGCTAAGAAGAAAAAACTTTTTAACAAGTTTTAGGAACTCTTCAAAAAGAAAATTAGAATATCAGTTAAACTGTACTAATGGTTCCAAGATCAAAGCAAGTCAAAGCTGTTGTTAATTCATCAGGGGCATTCAAATTGATAATTTTGGTGAATGTTTACTCGTAAATCCTGCAATTCTGGTGTTTGATTTCGAAGAGGTGAAAAAGTTGTTTAGGGACGGGAAAATTCCAGCTACGATTTTAGGGACAGCAAAAAACATAAATATAATTCTCTTAGTTTAGTGTCAAGTGTGCATCGATATGGTATAATATATAGGTATTTCCAAATCAAAATACGATCAGGAAACATTAAGTTATTTCTCGGCCGCTTTCAAAACCTCGCTGTGTCCGGTTTTCCTAACTCAACATTCTCTTTGCCTAATCCTTCCGTTTCAGTTAACTAGGCATCCAGTTCAGCTGTTCCTAAACGTTATTACATAAAAACCTTGGTAATGTTTAAGGGGTCTTATCAACGTGCTCAAATAAAATTTAAAAACAATTGCGTATTTTTTGTGTGGAAGCTTTTAACTTATAGCTAAAGGTCAATTTTGTATCTGAAATAAAATAATATTCCTTTCCGTTTTCTCGCAGTTATTCCGTGAAGAATGCATCGGGAAGAGAAGAATATTTTCGTACTCACTGCCTTTCTCTACGCTGCTTTGTTCAACTTCTTGCAATGTGGTAAGTATAAATGTCCTATACAACATGGACTAAAACAACCTTAATGTTATAGAGCCAGGTAAGTAAATCAATGATATAGGGTCAGTTTTTAAAAGTTTAAAGACTATTTTGTCACACAATCAAACGATTTAGGGCAATAACAGTTTATTCGACCCTGTGGTCACCTTTTCGGGATTTTTACAGACAGTCACTCTTAAATGAAAGCACTGAGCTAACGCTATGAAACTTTCTTCACAGATTGCACTCCAAAATACGAAACAATCGGTTGTTTCCAAGATCACGGTAGCCGCGCTATACCAACCCTAGAAGGACACGATTCTATCTTGGATGGAAGCTACCAATTACGACAGAACGCTATCGAAAAATGTTATCTAGCAGCTAAGAAACGAGGATTTCAGGTTTTTGCGGTTCAAAATGGTGGATGGTGTGCATCCAGTGCTTCCGCTTTCAAGACCTTCAACAAATACGGCAAATCGTCTGCTTGCAAGTCAGATGGTAAAGGTGGACCATGGGCCAATCAAGTTTATTACATCACAGGTAAAGGCAGGGCTCTACAACACTACAGCTAAAAAACAAACATGTCATGTTTTAGTTCTGCTGTCATTCACTTCTATAAAGAAAACTGGGCGTTCCAAAGAGAAGTGCATGTGAAATCCGCAGGCGTAACCAATTTGTTAGATAGGTAATGGAGAAGCTAAGATATAAGTCAATCTTTCGCAATCTTGGCATCTCTCTGACTTAAAAAGTAATAAAGGACCTCAGTCATGATAGAGCTTTCGTATAATTAGGCCATTAACGTTCCTGTGTTTTGCTTGTTGTATAGGTTATCATTCTACTGGATGCTATAAAGATACTTCAAGTCGCGCAATTCAACAATTGGAAGGAAAGGATGCAATCTTGGACGGATCTTATTCTTCTCGAACAAATCCCATTGCAAAGTGTGCCGTGGCTGCAATGAGAGCGGGCTACAGCCTGTTTGCTGTTCAGAATGGTGGTTGGTGTGCTTCTAGTGCTACAGCGCTACAAACGTTTAACAAGTATGGAACATCTACTGCTTGTAAGGCTGATGGTGAAGGTGGACCATGGGCCAATCAGGTCTATTTAGTCAAAGGTAAATCAAGCAAAGTGCTACAGCCTGTACTCTCAGCTACATCCCGTTTAACCTAGCTATCCTTTGTTGTATACATAATTATTCATTGACGCCTGGGAATTTTTCCCGAAGATCAGCAATTTTCAAAATTAATTCTATGTTGCCTAATTTTGACTTTTTCCAGTGAGATTGAACCAAACTATCCAAAGAGTTTATTCTCAAGTTGACCTGTTACATTTGTTTTTTTACTAGTTTAATAAGGCAACTGATAGGAATCTAATTTGTTGCACGGGCACGTGCAAAAGGTTTGCAGTGTTTTTGAATGAGAAAAAAGATAAATGATGTCAGACTTTTCGTTTTTGCCTTTTTCGTTGTACTTTTTTGGTTCTTTCTTCTGTCCTTGTGTTGGCTGTTTTTGTCGCCCTTGCTCGGTTTTGAAAACGTTAACACCTAAACGTCAGGGGAATGATAATGTGTTAAATATTTGTCAGTAATAGGAAATATCAACTGTTGTTGGATTTCTGAGAGGACAAGTCTATAGGTTTTATGTGTATATCTGTGGCTCTTCGTTAGACCGTGCAGATTTTGGCATATCTTATATTAGTTTTCTTTAGTTTATGAGTTAAGTATCAAAGTCATTATTTTGCATAACCGGTCTAGTTAGATAATCTTAACTTTTACATGGATAATTCATCAGGTATCAAATTACAAAATTACAGAAATACAAAATTTGCTGTACGGAGAAAAATATCTCCAAGAAAAGCTGCTTTTCACGAATGCGGTACCTTAATCGTCAGTTCAGTGTAGACGTTTTAAATTAGTTAAGCAACTATTCACTCCTGCACATTCCATTTGTGCTTTTTCAATCGCTTCGTTTTAGCCAATGTTTAAGAATTTTTAAATAGGCTTTTTGTTTGAGAAAGAACCGCTTTCTTCTGTTTGATTCTTTGTTGTTGCTTTGAATCGTAAAGTTAGGCAATATTTTGTCTTCTCCTCTTTACGCCATAACTCGATTTGCATTATTTACACGGGGATAGCGGTGAGTTCCAAGAAAAGGCTTGCTGATAACTCCGTTACACTTTTAGTTTACATTCTGTTCCCCGCCTCACATGCAGAGATATTCTGGTTCTTAAGATACAATTGAAAGACGAAACATCAATGAGTGCATAAAGCTAACATTTCTTAACTCTGTCCACAGGTTCTATACCTCTATACGAAACGATCGGTTGTTTCCAAGATCACGGTAGCCGCGCTATACCAACCCTAGAAGGACACGATTCTATCTTGGATGGAAGCTACCAATTACGACAGAACGCTATCGAAAAATGTTATCTAGCAGCTAAGAAACGAGGATTTCAGGTTTTTGCGGTTCAAAATGGTGGATGGTGTGCATCCAGTGCTTCCGCTTTCAAGACCTTCAACAAATACGGCAAATCGTCTGCTTGCAAGTCGGATGGTAAAGGTGGACCATGGGCTAATCAAGTTTATTACATCACAGGTAAAGGAAGGGCTCTACAACACTACAGCTAAAAACAAACATGTCATGTTTTAGTTCTTCTGTCATTCACTTCTATAAAGAAAACTGGGCGTTCCAAAGAGAAGTACATGTGAAATCCGTAGGCTTAACCAATTTGTTAGATAAGTAAAATATAAGTCAATCTTACGCAATCTTGGCATCTCTCTGACTTGACAAGTAATAAAGGACCTCAGTCATGATAGAGCTTTCGTATAATTAGGCCATTAACTTTGTTGTGCTTTGCTTGTTGTGTAGGTTATGATTCTGTTGGATGCTATAAAGATACTTCAAGTCGCGCAATTCAACCATTAGAAGGAAAGGATGCAATCTTGGATGGATCTTATTCTTCTCGAACAAATCCCATTGCAAAGTGTGCCGTGGCTGCAATGAGAGCGGGCTACAGTATGTTTGCTGTTCAGAATGGTGGTTGGTGTGCTTCTAGTGCTACAGCGCTACAAACGTTTAACAAGTATGGAACATCTACTGCTTGTAAGGCTGATGGTGAAGGTGGACCGTGGGCCAATCAGGTCTATTTAGTCAAAGGTAAATCAAGCAAAGTGCTACAGCCTGTACTCTCAGCTACATCGCGTTTAACCTAGCTTTCCTTTGGTGTATACATAATTATTCTTTGACGCCTGGGAATTTTTCCCGAAGATCAGCAATTTGAATTTTAATTCTATGTTGCGTAATTTTGACTTTTTCCAGTGAGATTGAACCAAACTATCCAAAGAATTTATTCTCAAGATGTCCCGTTACATTTGTTTTTTAATAGTTTACATGTAATGAGGCAACTAGTAAGAATCTAATTTATTGCTCGGGCACGTACAAAAGGTTTGCAGTGTTTTCGCATGAGAAAAAAGATAGACGATGTCAGACTTTTCGTTTTTGCCTTTTTCGTTTTACTTTTTTGGATCTTTCTTTTGTCCTTGTGTTGGCTTTTTTGTCACCCTTGCTCGGTTTTGAAAACGTTAACACCTAAACGTCAGGGGAATGATAATGTGTTAAATATTTGTCAGTAATAGGAAATATCAACTGTTGTTGATTTCTGAGAGGACAAGTCTAAAGGTTTGATGTGTATATCTGTGGCTCTTCGTTAGATCGTGCAGATTTTGGCATATCTTATAATAGTTTTTTTTAGTTTATGAGTTAAGTATCAAAGTCATTATTTTGCATAACCGGTCTAGTTAGATAATCTTAACTTTTACATGGATAATTCATCAGGTATAAAATTAAAAAAATTACAGAAATACAAAATTTGCTGTACGGAGTAAAAGATTTCCCAATCAGGAATGCGGTACCTTAATCGTCAGTTCAGTGTAGACGTTTTAAATTAGTTAAGCAACTATTCGTTTCTTTACATTCCCTTTGAGCTTTTTCTATCGCTTCGTTTTAGCCAATGTTTAAGAATTTTTAAATAGGCTTTTTGTTTGAGAAAGAACCGCTTTCTTCTGTTTGATTCTTCGTTGTTGCTTTGAATCGTAAAGTTAGGCAATATTTTGTCTTCTCCTCTTTATGCCATAACTCGATTTGCATTATTTATACGGGGATTGCGGTGAGTTCCAAGAAAAGGCTTGCTGATAACTCCGTTACACTTTTAGTTTACATTCTGTTCCCCGCCTCACATGCAGAGATATTCTAGTTCTTAAGATACAATTGAGAGACGAAACATCAGTGAGTGCATAAAGCTAACATTTCTTACCCTGTCCACAGGTTCTATACCTCTATACGAAACGATCGGTTGTTTCCAAGATCACGGTAGCCGCGCTATACCAACCCTAGAAGGACAAGATTCTATCTTGGATGGAAGCTATCAATTACGACAGAACGCTATCGAAAAATGTTATCTAGCAGCTAAGAAACGAGGATTTCAGGTTTTTGCGGTTCAAAATGGTGGATGGTGTGCATCCAGTGCTTCCGCTTTCAAGACCTTCAACAAATACGGCAAATCGTCTGCTTGCAAGTCGGATGGTAAAGGTGGACCATGGGCTAATCAAGTTTATTACATCACAGGTAAAGGCAAGGTTTTACAACACTACAGCTAAAAACAAACATGTTATGTTTTAGTTCTGCTGTCATTCACTTCTATAAAGAAAACTGGGCGTTCCAAAGAGAAGGATATAAATAATTAATTTATTTATAATAATAATAGTTCAATAGTTCAATAAAATAATTAGTTTTTAAGCTGTAATTTTAACTTTTAGCGTGTAACGTTCATTAATTTTTTTGTAATGCGCATTTGAACATTTACGTATGGAATTTGCGCACAACAAATTCGTAATTATTATTATTATTATTATTACTATTATTATTATTATTATTATTATTATTATTATTATTATTATTATTATTATTATTATTATTATTATTATTATTATAGCTTATATAGCACACGCTTCATCACGGGATGGTCTTACGCGCTTACAATTAAAATTAAAAAAAGATAAAAAAATCCATCAGTTGACTAATCATATGCTAAAAAGACGCTAGAATAAAATTAACTATAAAATATGACAAAAAAGGCTTAAAAGACAGATAAAAAGAATAGAAAAATGACTAAGAAATTGCCAGTTTAAAATAATAAGTCTTGAGCAGACATTTAAAATGGTCATCTTTTGGATCTAAGCGCGGCATTCGATACAGTGAGTCACGACTTGTTGTTTGAACATCTGAGATCTAAACTTGGTATTGGCGGACAGTACTATCATGGTTTCGCTCCTGTTTACCCGGCAGGTCACAGTGGGTGGTTGTCGATCACAAACTATCGCAGCCATTCCATCTTGACTGTGGCGTTCCGCAAAAGTCGTGCCTCGGGAATCCGGAGGCGTAACCAATTTGTTAATAGGTTATGAAGAATATAGAAACCAATCTTGTACAATCATGGCATCTCTATGACCTGATAAGTAATAAGAGACCTCAGTCATGATGATCTTTCATATGATAATGCCACTAACATTGCTGTGTCTCTCTTGTTGTATAGGTTACAAGTCTGTTGGATGCTATAAAGATACTTCAAGTCGCGCCATCCAACCATTGGAAGGAAAGGATGCCATCTTGGACGGATCTTATTCTTCTCGAACAAATCCCATCGCAAAGTGTGCCGTGGCTGCAATGAGAGCGGGATACATTATGTTTGCTGTTCAGAATGGTGGTTGGTGTGCTTCTAGTGCTACAGCACCACAAACGTACAACAAGTATGGAACATCTACTGCTTGTAAGGCTGATGGTGAAGGTGGACCATGGGCCAATGAAGTTTATTTTGTTTGATGCTTTGATGTATCTGATTGATGTAAATCAGTGATACTGAACACATTGAAGTAATAAATACTTTGAACAGTTCCTGACATTTCCTGTTTTTTTTTTTTTGCGTTTTCATAGGGTGCAGTTTTTAACATATCTTATAGAACACTTTACTACCCATAGCAAGGGTGTGGATCCCCAGCATTGATTTACGAAACAATGAAATTTAAATTTATTACCTTGCAGCCAAAATGCCTTTTTTACCAGTGTAAGTTCGTAAACAATAGTCTTGAGGTTACTTAATTGGTTGTTTTTGGTAGGTCATGAAAACTATTACTTGCTCTTTAGCTGATAAGAGCTTCAGTACATCAAGGACGAAGGATAACCCGAATAGGTTCATTGTGCTCGATAATTCAGACAACAAATGATTGGTTGATAAAGAGAGGATAATACATGGTTGCGCGAAGTTATGAAATTTATCGTCAATTTTGAACACGAGAAGATAAATTTCATATCTCCAAGCAACCATGTATTATTCTGTTTATTATATAAACCTACTAATTACGATGTTTTTGACGATTTTCCGAAGATTTTCGACCATTTTCCCGAAGATTTTCAAAATGTTGTCCGAAGGTTGAACGAATGATTCCGCACATTTTCCAAACTTTTCCGAATATTGCCGCCAATTACCGAAGATTGCCGAGGAAGATCCGAAGATGTTTCGATTTAAAATCGTTAAACTTTGGCTCATAGAGCATTGAAACATGGGAAACTCTGCAAGCCGAGTGCTTCTCGCCCTTCTTTTGTGTTCTTAAAAATTCCCAAGTGCTTATATAACTCAACAATGCACGAGAAGAATTTTTTATTTCTTTTATGAAATGTTAAGGTCATTACCCTAAAATAGAGCTGAACATAGATTTTTAACAAAACTTCGCCTACTGGTTTCATGGGAACTTAAATTTTGAAGCAAAAAAGGGAGTCACCACATTCGTTTAGGAGCAGAAAGACCTTGTATATTTCAAATAATTCCTTTAAAATTCCTCCTCTGCAAATACAGGCGAAGTCGAACAAAATATGAGAAAAAATTGATAGGTCACCATACTCGTTTACGAGAAAGCGACAATTTACTTCTCTCGCGGACTAAGCTGCATAGAAAAAAACCGCCATTTTGTTTACGTGCGCGCGCTAATTATGCGTATAATTCTGCGCTGTAAGGATGCGCAATGCAAAACCGGACAACGACCTTAAAGAAATTGGCGCGCTTAAACTCGTGACAGGCAGCGTGCATTATAAAAGAATAAAAACGCACCAGTGATTGTGAGTTATATAGCACGCGGATTTTAAGAACACGAGAGAAGTGAGAGAAGCACTCGAGTGTTATTCCAGTTATACCAGACGAGGAGAAGTTTTTTTTTCTTTTATGAAATGTTAAAGAAATGCGCGCGCTAAAACTCGTGACGTAAGCAGCGTGCATTATAACTCAATAAAGCACGCGCGTGACGTATGCAGCGTGCTTTATGGAGCTATAATGAAGTCAAACTGACCAATCACTGCGCGCGCAATTACTCGGACATTTTATAAAACTCGATAAAGCACGCGCGTGCTGTATGCAGCGTTAATGAGTTCGAATTGACCAATCACAGCGTGCGCAATTCGTTGACCATTTTATAAAATAAAATAATCTCTTGATGGCTTTTCCTCTAAGCTCTTACGGAATCAATCAATCAAGAACATGCAATTATAGACCGGTCTGCGTGGATCTCAAGCTTACGGTCTCAGTCCCCGATTACTGGAAACGAATAGTTAGCAGTCAACTGAAAGGGAAAACCTGGGTACAAGACCTAAAGCACAGCATGTGACCTCACCAGTAATCGCGGGAAAATTCACGAACGCTAAATCGCTTTTGGTTTTCGTTTTGCATTAGAATGGTCTAGATAGAAATGTGTGCGCACGTTAAGTCTGTGAACGCTAAACGATTTTCAATTGTTGAATCACGTCGCGAAAAATAAGTAAAACCTGTCTGCTTTCACGGACTGGCGCACTTGGAACGAGATTTTATAACCAAAGAATTGTGGGAGCTTGGAAAACTATTCCTACCTATTTCACTTATTTGTTATCCGTGAACTGAACATTTAGCAAAACTTACTGTCATAAATTCCTGCATTTTCGTATGGGATCAAGTCCATTTCACTCGCAAGGGCTTAGTGTGTTTTACTGCAAAATACATTTTCACAGCCACACTCACTGGCAGCAAGTTGTTGCAGAGCAAGAGCAACGAGCAAGGGCAGTTATAATCAGAATTTAAAATAAATCTATGCAAGATCGAGATTTGTTGGCTTGCTGGTTTTAAAGAATCCACTGCGCAGCGAGCAGAACGCACTGGGCTCTGGTGGAGGTTCTGATGGAGGTTCGCTTTCCTAAGCACATGGCAACAATAAAACGACAAAACTATCTGAAAAGGCACTTAATTAAGGATTATTGTTTAATTTGAGTTATTAATCCATTTGCTGTCATGACATGCAAAATATTTACAAATTACAATTCAAGTTTATTAATTAGATCTACTAGCTATATCTACTCTCTTTATATTTGTCGCAAAAAAAAATGTGCAACCCTTTTTTCTAAAATGTGTAGTTCAATAAATTATCCATACCTCTCCCACGAAAGGCATTTTTCCTATGACCCCCCACGTCTCTGGAAATTTTCCTTGAGAGTTTTGTCCTTTGAGACCCCTTCCACACCCAGGAATTTCCAATGCTTTCTGTAGGGGAAGTATGAAAAGTTTCTGGCACCACACAATGCACAATAGACAAGAATAACTCCAGCAATTGCACATCTTTGGGCTATACTAGTTTTATTTTCTATTTCCAATGACCCTCATCTTAAATCTCAACAATTTTAAGCGCACGTCACCTTGGGGGAACGAGCACCCATTGTGGTCAGAACTCGGGCTTTTGTAAGAGCAAAGTGACATATAATTATAACATCAAATTCTAGTTATAATCTTTGGGTGTGCTCACAAGAGCTCCTGGATTTTTGTGATTGGTTTATAACAGTCAGGAACCCTTTGAGTGCTTTACAAAGACTGACCATAATCGGAACTTGATTAACCCCTTTGTAATGTACATGTGTAGTAAATTATGTTCAAATTCCTGGAAGATCACAGTTTTCCTCGAGCTTTGCTTTCGGAAAACCAACAGATAATGTCAGAACAAAATAATATCAGGGCACATTTTCATGCCAGATGGAGATTATTGTTTATTTATAACTGACCAATTAATTTCCATGTACTCTTATTGGACAAAACACATCACATGGTAAAAACTCAGTCACAGTTTCAGATTACATACCCAGCCTGATTTTTTCAGGACTGCAAAACAAGCAAACAAAGTCACCTTTTTAGTCAATCTTGTTAATCAAATCAGTGTTAAAAAACTACATACACCAATCAACTTTCATTTATCCACATTACACCATGATTATAATCACCGTAGGTTTCTTTTTTATCTTTTTACCACAATAAAGTGCATTAATAATAATAATAATAATAATAATAATAATAATAATAATAATAATGAACTTAATTAATGTGTCAAAAATCTTTCTAACTCACTGTACAGTTTGCTAATGGGGGACAACTAATTACGCTATCCTAATACGAAAATCTCAAAAATCCTAGTAACTAACAATTATATTCATCGAAGTGGGGGTGAATAGTTAACAATTATCCTGGGAAATCGCGCAGAATATCGCCTGATACTTAGCCGACGAGGCTGTAGGCCGAGTTTGCTAAAGTCAGACAATATTCCACAAGATTGAGCAGGATAATAATGTTTTATTATTCAACATGTTGTCAACAAAACACATTTTGCAAATAGAAAAAACTGTAAGTATTATGCAGCACTCTACAAGACTTCGGACGAATCTTCATGACCTACGTATATCGCAGGATATCTGTTATGTACCGATGACAGACAACATTCACATTTTGACCATATATGGGCAGCGCAGGCATTTATTGAATAATAATGGTGGATATTTACAGAGCCAGGAAGCAGCGAGGCAAATATCCTCCACATTCACCGAATGTGGACAATGATAATGAGTGAATAATGGTTTTAGGATATACCACACAAGTTGAAAAATTAGGGGACCAAAACATTACTTTTGGTAAACAAAGTGACGCGCAAAGGCAGTTTGTTTCTCTTTAGCTTCGATTAGCTGCTCGGAGGTGAATAGTTCTTTGCTAATCACCTCCGAGTTAACCGATCAGCGTGCACAAAAAGTACTATTCACTTGTGTAGTATACTGTAAGATTCCAGTTATAAGCCCTGGGCTAATACAACTTCATAAGGGTTTTTGGGTGGGCTTATAAGTGGAGGGGCTTATATCCGGGAGGGCTTGTAAGCAGAATAAATAAACATTCCAAAACGGGCCACGGGAGTGTTGATCCAAATGCGTTTTTTAGTTAAAAACGCATAATAAAGCAACATTTAGCCCTTTTCAGTACTCTCATCCGGCAGAAGGGGGGCTTATATCCAGGGGGGGGGGGGCTTATAATTGGAGGTATTTTTTTTGTTTCCAGGTAGATGGGCCTATAATTGGGGGGGCTTACAACCGGAATTTTTCAGTTACTAATAAGCAACAAACGTACAAATCTAAATAAAAATACATGTACTTTCTAAGACTTCTAATTAGTACAAAAGAAACAGTTTTGTCGAAATTAATTGGAAGGTAATAAAATAAATAAACTCCTTCTCAGGCTTATTGTTATATTGAGGATAGTGCTTTTGGCTGAAAGAATCTGTTTATAATTTTATAGCTGTCCTCAAAGCTTCACTTTTTGGCTTATCTGTTCATTTTTCGGACAGTCTTTGGGCATGTTCCTCCAATATACCAACTTTAAGGGGATTATTTACTTATCACCAGGATTACATTTCCTTGAAAGGGGGAATGATTCTAATTTTTTGGCTGAAAAACGCCTGGATGAATATTCACTCATAGAAAAATGAGATTCGTAGTGTGAATGTTGTTGATGGTCTTTCCCTGAATACCGGTAACTACACTTCCTTGAACCAAAAAGCAGAATGAAAATTTCCCATTTCTTGTTCAGTTTTAAGTAAGTGTTACATGCATCTATGAAAGTACCTCACATGCATCCAAAATCTCTCTCGGTATTCTTAAACTTGAAATTTTGAAATTTTCGAGACCAAGGCAGAAACTGGTGCAAGATGTCCACTCATTTGAAACAGTATCATAAACTTGCAATGACATGTTTCCTTGGGAATCATCTGTTTGAAATTCACCACACACAAATATTTTTCCTTTGAAACACACTGTGCTCAAAAACATGTATTTACCTGTTGAAGAAAGTGTTTTATATTTTGCAATGTTGCTCCAGATATCAGTAACTGGGTCATACATTTCACAGGAGCCTGAGTATCCTTCTCTCTTAACACCACCAAACACGAATACTTTGTGATTCATGGCTGCACCACCAGCACCAACCCGTTTTTCTTGAGTTGAAGCAATCCTTCGCCAAACTCTTTCTTTGGGATCAAATATTTCGGCAACGTCTACAAGTCCACTTGGTGAATTACCTCCAATAGCATACAAGTGCTTTTCATCAGCCACTGCACATACACTTGATCTGGGGGTACTTAGAGAAGGCATTGCTTGCCAGACGTTTGTATCAGGATTGTATCTCTGTACAGTGCTCAACCGGTTGTTGTGTTCATCCACTCCACCAATGATATACAGTAACCCCTGAAATGTCACAACACTACAAAGGTTGATTGTTTCCTGAAAGGACTTCAATGGAAACCAAGTGTTCACTGATGGATAATAACGTTCTGCTGAATAGCCATTGGGATTTCCTCCAATACGAAATAACATTCCATGACATGAGCTGATGGCTTGACCAGAATATCTCATACTTATCGTGGACAGCATATCTGCCATCTTGTACCACTCGTTCTCTGAAGGTATGTAACACAATGTGTTCTTTCCTCCACATGCAACAAAAGCATCTTCATGGGTTTTGAGACAATTCGTTGATGATTGAGCAAAGAAACATGCTTCTTGTCCTGTAAACACCATTTTCATCGCATCTGATGCTAAATTAGAGCAATCTCGACTGTTCTTCACAAAAGGATTTGGAAGAATATCGTTAACAAGATAGTCACGTGGCACATAAATACAGCGAATGTGACGAAACCAGTCGTAAAAGCTTTGTTTCTGACTCTCATTTCTGTTGATCCACTTTACTAGAACTTCAAAAACTTCATCTTCCCCTTTAACAATAATTTCATCGCTTGAAATCCACTCTTGCACTTGTTTGCTGCTCAAATTTAGAAAGTCTTCAGTTTCAGCTACTGCAACAAAGTTTGCCAGAATGAAATCACTCGCGCCCTTCTGAAGTTCTTCACACTGATACTTCACAGCAAAATAATACGCCGCAATACAGTTGGAAAAAGACATTGTTTGTAGAATAACTTTACTGCACAAAGTTTTCAAGCTTGAAACAAAGAAGTAATCTGCTGCTGCCAGCAAATCAAATGCATTGTGTTCATTGATATCAACATGTCCGGTGTACAGATACTCCAACACTTCTTCCATCACAGCTTTGCTCGTCTCTTCCAATCTGATAACTCCTTCTTTCTTTTCTTTCATGTCACTGTTAAGAGCGTTGAAAAAGAACGGACTTGCTGCACATAACACGACTCTGTGTGCTTTCAAACGAGCTTGATCGTCACCGGAGCCAACTTCTAGAATCACATCACAGAACTGTTCGTTCCTTCGCTGAATATCGAGGCGTTTCATCATTTTCACGCAAAACTTATGCTCCTCAGTCTCTGTGATTGGTTCAAGAATAGAATCCATGAGTAGGCTGAACAGTTTATTGGAATTTAAAGCTGTCGACTCGAGAATGAAAACAAAACAGAAAGGAAGACACTTCCTGCCCACTTCCAAGTGGAGGGGGACAGGGGGGTGGGAGCCCGGGAGAAAAGGGGCGGGAAGCGGGAGGAGATAGGGCGGGAAGCGGGATTCTTAAGGTGGCGGGTACCGGGAGAAAACGAGTGAAATTTTGTAACATTTCATTATATTTCGCAATGGACATGGAACAAACAGGAAAGAACAGTTACGGAAAGGGGCGGGAGGCGGGAGTAAATGGTACGGGAAGCGGAAGTAAAAGGTACGGGAGGCGGGAGGTTCAGACCCCCCTGTCCCCCCCCCCCCCCCCCTTCCAAGGCATTAGCTTCGCGAGAGTAGACCGCTGACAAAAAAGAAAACAGAAAGGAAGCCACCGCACACAGCGGTCAAACGCAACGCGCGTGCGCAGTTCCTGTGTAAATCCCGCCAAAATTTTCCATACAAAGTCTTAAATTTTACGAAAACTTTCGCTTTAAAGCCAAAAGTTAATGCCGTCCCTGGAAAGTTAAGGTTTATACGCCGCTTATGGATTGAAAATTTGATAATTCATCTTCACTGAGTGTCCCAGCTTGAACTGTTCTTTCACCGTACTATTTCTTTAAAATACAAGGTTAAACAAGCTCATCGTTAAACACAGTTTACAGTTTTTCATTTCCAATATATAATAGAGGTGAGATTTTTTCGCAAACAATGGGAAAACAAAGCCGTTTGCTGATTTCTTTTATCGAGATGCGATTATCAGGATTTTTTTGTTTCCTTTTAAAAGTAAAAAAGATCACACTTTATTGTAAGGTGTTTAATGACAATTACAAAGGACGATGCATTAATTTTTCCAGTTTTAAACTCAGCTAAACTCCAGTTGCTGTTCATATTTTCAATTCTCTCGATTCAAGATAAGAGACAATCGCTTCAGTCTCTGAAAGTGACTAGACTACAAGCAGTCCCTTACATTTCTACGACAATTAAATAATCTCTTTATGGCTTGCCCTCTACGCTCGTTCGAAATCAAACTATCAAGAGCATAATTATAGGTAGATTTTAACGTATGGATAACTACTTTTCTATACGTCCAAAGGTTGGACATCATCACCCTTGTTTCCTTTGCACCAGCTGGGTAATAGGGCCTTAGCATGAGAAGTGCAATCGTTATGAGACTGTCCTTTCTTATTTATTTTGAACAATCAAGGTCACTTGGTTAGAAGAAAAACTCTTTGATTGGAAACAGGGGCCACGATCGGGGAAGGAGACCGTAAACGCAAGCCATTTCTGGTATTGGGGTTGTCCCCATGATATGGGACAATTTTTCTAGGGTGGTGCAATTTTTTCTATAAACAGCAAAATTGTTTCATCTCCACTCTCATAGGTCTGCATGGATTCCGTGCTTACGGTCTTATCCACTTTATTGTGGTAAAACGAAAACAGAAGAAGAACTCTACAGCAACAATCACGGTATAAAAAAGCGGTGAAATCTTATGGCGGATTTCCAGTGACGTGTAAATTTTTACGCAGGGATGTCGCTAAGGGCTGGCTGCCGGCTAATTTAACCGGCTGAAATAGAACTCAGTTAAATCCGGCTGAAATTTCACATGAAAACACAGGGTTAAGTAAACTTTTAGAGCTGCCAAGGCCAGAAAAGCCACCTGGGCTTGTTGATGAGCCGGCTTAGTGTTTTCTTAGCTATATCCCTGTTTACGTGCGTCAAAAAAATAGAGAAAATGTTTGAATGGACTTGCGTAATCGTTTACGCGTCCCGCGCGCTCCCCGTATTTTTTATTTTTCTTGTTTTAATTCTTTTGGCCTTTTCCCTTCTACTGAAGGAGCCTCTGCGGAGGAGAGAGTTAGAAACTCTGGAAAAGCTTGGGGAAAGAGGAAAAAAAGCGTCCTAGTCTGAGTAGGAGTGACGATTTTTCTGTCTTTTCTCGTCTTCACGCCCGCGACTACTTGGCCAAATACGCGAACAAAATTATCTAACGCTCGCCCTACGTACGTCCGGGGCCCTACGCTCGCCCATGGCTCGCCCGTCAAAAACGCCTATCGACCTAAATTGAGTTTCCCGGCTTGAAATTTTCTTTCACCGTGCTAGTTCTTTAACGTTTGCCTACAAAAATCTTGCCCACTTTCGAGCCAGAAAAGTTCGAGGCGTCGAAAACGGGAAGTGATCAAACGCAAAAAGTGACGTCACATCCGGTCTTCGCCGCCTCGAACTTTCGACTTAAAAGTGGGCAAACTTTAATTTTGTAAGAAATTGTTAAAGAAATAATATGGTGAAAGAACAGTTCAAGCTGGGACACTCAGTGAAGATGAATTATCAAATTTCCAATCCATAAAGGACCATTCATTATTTATGCCAGGGGGTGGGCCGGCAAGATCCATCATCAAGCTAAACAAAATATGTTGACCCCCTTACAGGTAAAAGAAGAAAGGTATGACCCCTCTACATGTAATTTTAAAAAAATAGATAGCCCCCCCCCCCCCCACCCCACCGACCTGCAAAAGAACACAGAAACACATTAAGCCTTTATTTAACAACTACTTACTGAAGTGGAGGTGGCTAGTGGTGGCTAGTTTCCTCGCCGCTGGCCACCAACACTGAGGTGCATAGTTGTTTAAGTATGTACTAAACATTGAGATAAAGTAATCCTTAATGGAATATTTCTTAACTTATTTATTCCTGTCAACGATTACAATCTTTGCGCGCGAGTTGCTAGGAGGTGAATAGCAAAGGATTTCCCGAGTTTGAGTAGCCAATCAGAGCGTGCCAACAACGGCTCAATGTACTTCATTCCAAACATAGTTATTGACCAATCACTTGCAATCAGTGAGAACAAAAATATTATTGTTTTCTAAAAAATTCATCTTGAAAAAAGAACTAGTGCAAGATCATATGCTTCATCTTACTACAGAGAACAAAGAATCTTCACAAAAAGGACACATTGAAAAATGGCAGCAGAGACAACAGAAAAGTTTCGAGAAATATAACTGTGACACTCCTTGTCGCACTGGTGAATTCCAGAAACTAAAAATCCAAGCCGGAGCTGCAAAAGTATCTAACTCACTTTAATCTTCTGTTGAAAGGCAAGAGAGATGATAATGTCTGACGGGTTATTGCACATGTCTAACATACAAAAAGAAGCACTCTACACATAGTCCCTAGGCAAGACCCAGAAATGTTATTTGACAATATTAATGAAGCGACGGCCGGAAATGCGTCTGCTCTCGCAGGCTAGGTGAAGATAGCAAAGGAAAACGTTGTTGCGCATTACAGTATAGTGCAGAGTACTCAGAGAGCGAGAACTATGCTGAGGAGAACAATGCAAAGGAAAATCTGGTACCAGCTTAACCGTTACCTCGCTAAACTTGATCTGGACGTAATATTGAGATATCATTTCGTGATACCTTGATCATTTCCTGTATAAACTATATCATTTCAGAGACTCTTGACATTTTCCATTATCAGAAAGCAACAATGAAATTACATGTATTTATCAAAAATAATAAAACAAAAATACACATAAAAACAGATAGCCCCCCTCTTTGTATGGAGATTTCCTGGTGACCCCCCCTCTGAGTGTCCTGGATTTATCATGACCCACCCCCTATTCTTGCCGGCGGTGTGCGCACTGGGATCGCTATGCATCATGGTCGAAATTAAAATTCTGGTCATTTGTGTCAAGTCGTGGATAAGTGCACATCTCGTGGCAGGCGACGAAGGCGAACTGTATTCGTTAAATACGCTGCGAAAATCAGCGAATTGTCTATGTTTTCTTTAAAAGAACGTTAAGGAACAAACAAGTTCGAGTTTGGTTGCGAAAACAGTCTTCGCTTCTTGATACATACCGTTTGTTCCATGTGAGCGAAGGATAAATTATCTGCCCTGCCGGTGCATCGATAGCGGTCGATAGCCTACCATCTACTGCAAGACGACTCAATACCTGGGCCCAATATCACTTTGTTCGATCATTCACGATCAGTCAGCACTTTTTTGACTCTCCTTAAAGTCAGTGATCTCAAAACAATCGTGAGCAAACTCAAGGTAAGATGGCCTGTTCGAATGTTTTGACTTCTCTGTCCGTTCAGTCACTTCAGTGTCACCTTGAGTATTGAAATCGATTTGATCGTTTCGAGCTTTCAACTGTAGAAATATTGCGTAAAAAAGGCTTGATTTAATAGCTGCCTTGTGTTGTATAAGCTACCGAGTCTGCATGATAAGAATTGTACTGATGTATTCTAGTGTTTATGTTTATTCAAACTGATCAAAAGTTGGTACAAAATGTTATGAACAAGATCCTTTATAATTTAAGCTTTTCCAGGCTTTTTGCTACTTGTTGCAGTTCTTTTTTGTTATTTGCGGTTGAGGTTTGACTTCCTCCTGCAAATACATTTTTTAAAAATTATTGTGCACAATTTCCCATGGGCTTGTTCCCTTTAAACTAGAACACTTCAGTAATACTTGTAACAGGTGGTTTACAAAGTGTTAAATCAAATAAAAGAAAAACTGCATTTTACTGTTTGTTTATTTGTCATTGCCAGTTTTTTGGTATGATTCTTATGAAAGTAGTTTAACTGTTTTGTTATAGCCATGAAACAGCAAATGGCATTTGTGCTTATACAGCCTGATGGAGTCACCAGGAGAGTTTGGGAGAATTTCATAGTTTATGTTCAGTTAGTTCTCTCGTGGTTATATTAGGCTATCAAAACATATCCCAAAAAGCCTACAAGTCATTCCCATGTTTACATACCCCCTGAAACAGGTTCGCACATAAATGAGCATGCAATTGCTTGCTCGAATTGTAAAACAGTGAATAGCATACTCATGAACCTTTCAGCTTTAGATCAGCCTACATTAGCAGGTGTAATAAATAGCAACCAGATCAGAAATTATGATGCAAGTCTTCTTTCATGCCTTTTAACCCCTTCCCCCTCCCATTTATTGAATTATAAAATGGTGTCAGCACCTGGATCTTGGAATGTAGTGATCTAAGGCAATTTTTTGCAAGTCATTTCTCTCATCTGAATGTATTCTCTCATCATTGACATATTAGCACTGATCTCAATGACTGCACTTGCTTTGATGCCAGTTATTTATAGCAATAGCTGTTTTCCCTGCCCTTGGTTCACCTGGTGACCATTTTAGCACTGTATACATTCTGCCTACCAAAATAAGCAAATCCCTGAGTATCTCTGGTGTCATCTTAGGATTTTTATCATGCCATCACCTTTAAAATTCACAAATTGGTGTATTTTTCTTTTATTAACAATTACCTGTCTTCAATGGGCACATTTTATACATGTAAACAATGAACACAAGTCAAGCATACAGACTTTCATTCAATTTATTTAATCTTTATTTTAGACACCTGGAAGCTAAGAAAATGATCTGGGAATTTGTGTTCAAAATCAAAATACCCTTGAATGAACTTCCCCACAGAGTTTGATTCAGCTTTTAAATACATCTTTGACTTATAATAACGACAAATCGTTCCCTTTGACTAAAATGAACTCAAATAACTTCATTAAATTGCCAGTTTCACAAGAAGCCAATACATTATTTTTTATTTAGTTGGGGCTAGCCTGCTGTTTTCTATCGGCTATGTACCGATTTAAAACATTTTTATCACTGCTGGTAATCTTAACAATGTTGGAGGAAATGGTTCGTCGCTATCTCATGATTTAACGAGTCACACCATGCGATCACTCCTTGTATCTGTCACCTCTTCGAAGCCATATTTGCCACCAAAACATGTCTGTATTAATTCGGAAAATCTACAACACAACGAGGGGAGCGTTTGGGAGCGTTTATACCCTGGCTTAGAACAAACATTGTAGAAACAGTTTATACCAGTTTCTTCGTTCAATGTGCAATGTACGAAAAATTATAGCTCACGACAAGACGGATTCAAATTACATGCTCATACGGGACGAATTTTCATTGCCCGCGTTTTTGCTGAAAATAATATACATTGCTTATTTTGTTGACAGAAATACAATCTTAGTGAGTATAAGTATTTGTAACTGTAGAAAAGGAGCTCAGAAAAGAAATAATTCTATCGATAAACGAAGCTTGTAACTTACTAAATTTTCCCAGCTTCGCCGCCATCTTGAAAATTTTACATCCACAATGCATAGCGATCCCAGTGCGCACACCGCCTGCCCCCTGGCATAAATAATGAATGGTCAGCGGCGTATAAACCTTAACTTTCCAGGGACGGCGTTGTCGACGGCGTTAACTTTTGGCTTTAAAGCGAAAGTTTTCGGAAAATTTAAGACTTTGTATGGAAAATTTTGGCGGGAATTACACAGGAACTGCGCACGCGCGCTGCGTTTGACCGCTGTGTGTTCAATCCATGAGTCCAGGGGCTCTTCAGTCAGCGGTCTACTTTCGTCAAGCGAGTGCCTTAGCCTTGGAAGTGGCTTCCTTTCTGTTTTCTTATCATTCTCGAGTCAACAGCTTTAAATTCCAATAAACTGTTCAGCCTACTCATGGATTCTATTCTTGAACCAATCACAGAGACTGACGAGCATAAATTTTGCGTGGAAATGATGAAGCGCCTCGATATTCAGCGGAGAAACGAACAGTTGTGTGATGTGATTCTAGAAGTTGGCTCCGGTGACGATCAAGCGCGTTTGAAAGCTCACAGAATCGTGTTATGTGCAGCAAGTCCGTTCTTTTACAACGCTCTAAACAGCGACATGAAAGAAAAGAAAGAAGGAGTTATCAGATTGGAAGAGACGAGCAAAGCTGTGATGGAAGAAGTGTTGGAGTATCTGTACACAGGACATGTTGATATCAACGAACACAATGCATTTGATTTGCTGGCAACAGCAGATTACTTCTTTGTTCCAAGCTTGAAAACTTTGTGCACGAACGTTATTCAACAAACGATGTCTTTTTCCAGCTGTATTACGGCTTATTATTTTGCGGTGAAGTATCAGTGTGAAGAACTTCAGAAAGGTGCCAGTGATTTCATTCTGGCAAACTTTGTTGCAGTAGCTGAAACTGAAGACTTTCTAAATTTGAGCAGCAAACAAGTCGAGGAGTGGATTTCAAGCGATGAAATTATTGTAAAAGGGGAAGACGAAGTTTTTGAAGTTCTAGTAAAGTGGGTCAACAGAAAAAAGAGTCGGAAACAAAGTTTTTACGACTTGTTTCGTCACATTCGTTGTATTTATATGCCACGTGACTATCTGGTTAACAATATTCTTCCAAGTCCTTTTGTAAAGAACAGTCGAGATTGCTCTAATTTAGCATCAGATGCAATGAAAATGGTGTTTACAGGACAAGAAGAATGTTACTTTGCTCAATCACCAAGAAATTGCCTCAAAACCCACGAAGACGCCATTGTTGCATGTGGAGGAAAGAATACATTGTGTTACATACCTTCAGAGAACAAGTGGTACAAGTTGTCAGATATGCTCTCCAAGTTAAATTTGAAGTATTCTGGTCAAGCCATCAGCTCATGTCATGGAATCTTCTTTCGTATTGGTGGAAATACC
>NC_135762.1:14762489-14818519 GCF_052425735.1 Oculina patagonica
CCCAACAAAACAAACAAAAACCTCCTGCAAAGACAATTTTACGTGCGTCATATAAAGAGAAACCATTATCAGTATTGCATTCGTGGATTAAAGGAGCCTATCACACGGAGAACTTAAAACTGAACTGTTAAGTTATCATGATATTGCCGTTGCAGATCTTGATTTAAGTGCCATTTTGGATTTTTGGTTTAAGTTCTACTTTGCTGTTAAAGGTAATCCAGAGTCTTGATTGCGGATGAGAAATCTGATGTTTTTGTCGACTCTATAAAAATGCCTTGTATGCATTTGGTTAGAGAAGTGTTGCCTCGTTGTTTAGTTTTTGTTTGTTTGTTTTTGCCCTCAAATTAACATAAAACTACAAATGATATTTGATTGCTTAGGTAGGATAAAACCAATGAAGTCAAAAATACCAACAGGAACAAGAGTGTTTATAATTGATTGAGACAAGTCAAAAAACTACTTCTCAATATTCCATTTATTACTCAATCTCGATACTCAATTGTTGGTGTGGAGTGTCGCACGCAGAGAAATGCACGAGCTTTCTGACACGCGTGCATGTTGTCTGTATCATAGCGTAATAGTCCAATATTGATTTAAACGTCGTTAATGATAAGGGTTAAAGGATGATAAGGGAAAGCAGTGAACTGTCAAATGACTCGTAGTGACTTATCCGGCACAAAACTCTTCCGTGGCTATTCTTAGTCATTAATGCAAATGAAAGGAGCATTGTCACGATATTTTAAGTCATTTTTCTGACTTCTTCCAAATTCAAGGAAACCTCAAAATAATAGTTGTGTTATGTAGGAAAACAACAAAGGAGTAATCAAAACGCGAAAATAACCAAGGATGGTTAAGACGAAGATTAAGACCGAAGATTAAGACCGATTACGACTGACAAACTTGAAAAAACTTAACAGTTTTTTTCAAAATGAGTTGTCCGTGACTGACCTCCTTTAATAGCTGTAGTATGATAATTTCATTTTGATGTTTCTTAATTGCATAGCTAGTCTATTTTGGAACATCCTCGGAGACCCAGGGGCAGTTAGTGGGGCAAGAGAAATGCGAAAAAGCGGGTAAAAAATAGCGCGAAACTGCCAGTTACATAAATCAGCATATAAAAGTTCTATTGACTGAAAGTGCCCCTGGGGAAAGATTCTTACCTGACCAGTTCAAAAAGCTCTCTGAATACTGCCTCGTGATTGGGCAGAAAAATCTTTTGTTTTCCCTTTGTATTATTCTGCCCAATCGGCGAACAGCTTGACTGCGGTCCTTTTGTTGTACAGAAAGCCAGTTCGCTCGCTATATCTGTCTTGCTTGTTCGCGGAGAATTTGCTCAGGCAGGAAAAGTTTCGGCTAGTGCCTCCCCTGGTCGAAAACGTCGAAAGTTTGACGGCCATGCCCACGGAGAAACGGCGGATTCTTCAGATTGTGGTCGATGTTTTTCTGAAACTGAACTGAAACTTTATTTACCCTCAGTATTATGAGCCGTGTAAGGGCTCTAGCAAGTATATGCTAATGAAACCGAGCATTTCACAGTATACAACACAATGCGCAAAGATAGACCACAACACCGGGAACTCCGTGCCCTACTCTTCGATAAGTGTGTGGGTTCTTTAAGATTTTTCAGGTCTTTAACGGAAAGATTGATGACAGTTTGAGGCGAAACTTTTCCAAACAAGAGTATATTTTTCACGAACAAACCAGGCAGATGTGTCGAGTAGCCTGCGAGAGCAGACGCATTTCCGGCCGTCGCTTCTCTCCGCCGAAAAATAGCGTCTGCGAAACCGAGCCAGGAAACGATTTCTGTGACGTCGCATCTTTTGTTTTCTCTTTGGCCAATTAGATTACGCGATAGAATAAAACACGAGTGCACACCACGCGGCTCCCTTGCGACAAAGCTGTTACGAGCTGTCTGCGAGATGCTATGACAATTTTTCTGAAACATCGAAGGTTTCTTACCCCGGTGAAAGTAGTTTCAGTTGCAAAAGAGGATAATGTATGTCCTTTTTTTCAGTAGATAGGTAATAAATTCTAGCAACACACCGGACGCGACAATCGACCAGGTGAGTTTCATCTTCACCTTTCGAGAAATTACACAAAAAAGTTGCGACAAGCGTCATTGCAAGGCCTGCGAGTTCTTAACCCTGAAGCGTTCTTATCGTTCTTCTTTGCACCACGAAGACTCAAAAGTTTGTCCCAAAGAATAAAAACTAAGAAAATTTTCGCAGATTTCAGCGATAGCTAAAGTTATGTTTACATCTTGACTCGCTGCGTAAAGGCGAATCTCAGAGAGTCGCTCGAAAGATTCGTCTCTTTCGGAAGAGACAGTACACTGAAATTACAACTCTGACCAATAATAGTATTGCTTTTATTTGGTATCTTCATCTTAGTTTCAGTTCAGGGCAGTTTTGTCTAGGAGTAAAGTTACTATTTACAGCAAGTAATGATTTTACCGCAATTGACCCCAAAACACCAGAACTTGGCTCGATTTCTGTCGCTCTCTTGGGAACTGCCCGCTACACGGTTCCGGTTGATCATACATTTTCCTAAAATTTCTAATCGATTTTATGACTTGTTTTGAAATCCCTGGTGACAGTATATACAATAAAATAAACTTACCAACAAAACTAGTAACATGTTTATATGGTTCGTCAACAACGACTGCTGCTACCGAATATTTATCTCACCTATCTGAGACTCCGTACACGATCAAATAGCGGCTATTTTCAATATTTCTTTTCTCGGCTTCCAATGTACCGTGTGTTATTCAGCACTATTTCAGTTAGGTCAAGCGACGATAATAGGCTGACCTGGTCCTTCATTGTCTTCATTCAACTTAGAACTTACAAGCGGCGGAAAGACGATCACAATAGTATACTAAATATTCCTCTCAGGCAATGCTTAGAAAATTGCTGATGTCCCAAATCCATTCTAAAGATTCGTGAGATGTCTCCCACTTCCAATTAAAGCATTAAACTGAAACACTTTCTCATCGCGTAGTGTCCACTTCGTTTGCCATTGTTTTTTCCACGCGATTGTGTGACAGCTCACAGGCTACACGCGTGGCACCTCTTCGGATATGCAAGGTAAATTTTCATTGGTTACCTTGAACTGACGTCACAGAAATCGTTTCCTGGCTCGGTTTCGCAGACGCTATTTTTCGGCGGAGAGAAGCGACGGCCGGAAATGCGTCTGCTCTCGCAGGCTAATGTGTCGAGCGGCCGATCGCGACTAGCTACGCGTGCAAAGCGTGCAGCAGCGATTCTAGCACTGGCTTTTGTGTACAAAAGGACCGAAGTCAAGCTGGTCGTCGATTGGGCAGAATAGTACAAAGGGAAAACAAAAGATTTTTCTGCCCAATCACGAGGCAGTATTCAAAGAGCTTTTTGAACTGGTCTGGTAAGAATCTTTCCCCAGGGTCACTTTCAGTCAATAGAACTTTTATATGCTGATTTATGTAACTGGCAGTTTCGCGCTATTTTTTACCCGCTTTTTCGCATTTCTCTTGCCCCACTAACTGCCCCTGGGTCTCCGAGGATGATTTTGGAACTTTGTTGCTATTAAGCTTCACGCTCCAGTATTGTGAAAGAGGAATAATTCTTTATTGTTATCTCAGCCATCATTTGACTGCATAGGCGTACGGGCATCTTCGGACCTGGGGGGGCGGAGACCTTGTTGCCCGAAAAAAAAAATGGCATGGGTTGAAAGCCGAATAAACAGGCATACGAAATAGTCAACAGAACGTGTGTTAAAATAGCTGTGTATTAACCTTGCCTGCTTGCTTAAAGGAAACGATAGTTCTTAAATTAATCTCCGTGGCGTTGCCCGAATGTCAATGCACTGAATCTTTTTTCTTCGGAAATGTTTTATCTATTCACTTTAGTTACACAAAAATAAAAGCATTTTTTGGGAGGCAATTTACATTGTTTTTCTCCCCTTTGAAAGCTATTTAAACTGTTTAAAACGTTCAGGGATGAATGGGTTGAAACCAGAAGCATATCTGGTTGAAACACATTGTTGAAAGTTCTGAGCTCATGAGTCAAAACAGAAGCATATAACCCCGAAGGGGTTATATGCCTCTGGTCAAAAGCATTAGCTTTATTACATTTGTGACCGTATCGCAGCTTTGTTTCAAGGTCTTAAACTAGGTCCACCGTGCGAAAACGTTCAAGCTATGGATAAACTGATTGCAGCTGAATCATGCAGAATTCGCGAGAAAATTAAATATGATTATAGCAATTTGCGAGGGGAAACGAAAGCAGATAAATGAAAAATTTGGACTTTTGAAACACAAAGTTCGGTATATTTTAAATTTTTTCTGTAGATATAATTCGTTTTCATTGTAATTTTGAGATTTGTCTGCTTATTTTCTATTTTTTTCTCTGGCTTGTTGCCCGAATTCTTAGCGTTTTGCCCGAAACATTTTGGCACTGGGGGGGCTGCAGCCCCCCTCGCCCCCCGGCCTCGTACGCCTATGTTTGACTGGGATATCAATTGTTTGCATTTGTTTAAAACGTGGCTTTAAAAGCTTTGTCATGGCTAACGATGGTCATTTCAGTTTTTTTTTTTCGCATCGATATTAAAAGACCTATTAATAACTTACTCTTAATTGGCGTTTGGCGTATCGCGTGCAGATCCAGTATTTCACTTGTGCTTGGTATATATTGTTGTGATATTAAGGGTACCGGTCTAGTAATATCAAACAAAACATTAATTAATGAAATAAAATAGTAAGAAAAAGGGCAAACAAACAGCTAAATGACTTATAATGACTTATCACGTTTCAGTTCGCGTCATCAACATAAAACCCATGATAGCTTAGAGGGCCAATAAGGGCCGATTTGCACGGTATGACTTTCTTGCATGCGACAAGCTTACGACAAGCCTACGACACGACCTGACTTAGGACCTTTTACACGCGCACGTGTCTGTCGTAGGTATGTGGTAGGTTGATTTACACGGCGCGATTCGTGTTGTAGTCATGTCTTAAAGTGTGTACCAGGCGATAATCGTAGGCAAAATCATACCGTCTCATTCGTCCCTAACGAAAATTACGATCAGAACGCTTTACTTCGGTCCAATATTAGAGAGATTAAGCATGACGTTACGGCGGCACACAGCAAACGAGAGCTTGCCTTTCATTTTGTTATCTTTTTATGGAATTCTTAAATTAATCCCTCATACAAATAGGGAAAAAATCCCACATTCACGACAAACACAAAACTACTTATTTTTGCGTACAAACGCCAAACGGCAGACGGTAGAAGTTGAATTTTGCCGTTTGCAGGAAAAATAAACGTCATGCTTAACCTCTTTATTGTCTTAGCATTGGATCGGGTGCTGCTGTTACAGCTTTTTTTTAATAATTTAGTCGTGTACATTATTTTTGTATTTTCAAGCAAACTTTCTTGGGGCAGTACCCGGTACAGACTTCGCTGTGCTCGATCCGTAGCGTGATGACCTCGTGTTCCAATTTGTTGCAATCATAAATACAAAACAAATATTTGGCTGAAATGGCTTGTATAGAAGTGTGCCGATTGAATATTGGAAGTAGTTGTATGCCTTCCTTCAGTTTTATGCGCTCCAAGTAAAGTTTTATAGTTGGTTTTTACTTTTGTATATTATGATTTAGCCAGTAAAAATATTTAGTTTAGTCGTGAATTAGCTGCCACATTTCGACCGTGAACCTCGACCTTTAATTATAAGGAGGTGGAAAAACTAAAGCTAAAACCAAAGCTCACAGTCGAAAGAAGTTTGTCGATTTTAAATAAGATTATTCTTTACAGTAGATTTTTAACTTTTAGTGCATTTAAGAGGACCACAAATTTATAAGTTGAAAAACTATTACGTGTCACCCTCGATAAATAAAGTTTTGATTGATTGATTGATCTCGTCATCTCCAGTGGGCTGATAGGATAGTGAACGGTAATTATTCTCCAGGAAAGTAGCATCTAATGTTTTACTATTTTTTTTTTAACAGTTCGATTTACCATTCTATTTAATTATGATACCAAGTAGGCTACCTACACTGAAGTGTGTATTTTTCATTGAATAACATCTATAAATATTTGAACTTTAATAGGTCTTTCACCACTTTTCAAGTTTGTGCCCCCCCTGTACGTATTAACTTTTACATCCAACCCCCTCTCTTTAGTTATTATTTGCCCCTATTTTGTCCTCCTCTGGTTTCCCCCCCCCCCCCCCCATCCAAGTAAGTATTAAACAGCCACTTTTATTAAAGAGTAACGGAAGATTACTTCAAATTTGAATCAATTTTTATTGACTGTTATCATGTTAATAACACACAAACAATTATTCTATGGAAAACGTTTGCATTATATGGTTTGTGCTTAAAACTCTAAAAGAACGTGTAAAAAAGTACACAAAAAAGGCTTTGACTTGACAACCTTCCAGCCTATCTAAGAAAGTCCAATATAATGCATCAATAATTGCAATTTAATGTTTTTTAATGCATCGCGGTTCAGAGCAAAAACAACTACATGAATCGCAGACGAATCCTTCATCGCATGGATTCTCGGCACAGTAGACATCTTGACATGTCCCGTCGCAAGTTTCGCAAGGATTCTCTGGTATCTCTGCAATTAGATAAATATTAACATGTAAGAGTCAAATTAGGTAAATGTTAACCACGCAAGAGATAAGTTAGATAAATATTTACCATGCAAGAGATGAGTTAGATAAATCTTGACCATGCAAGAGATAAGTTAGATAAATAGTAACCATGTAAATATCAACCATGTAAGAGATAAGTTAGATAAATAGTAACCATGTAAATATCAACCATGCAAGAGATAAGTTAGATAAATAGTAACCATGTAAATATCAACCATGCAAGAGATAAGTTAGATAAATAGTAACCATGTAAATATCAACCATGCAAGAGATAAGTTAGATAAATAGTAACCATGTAAATATCAACCATGTAAGAGATAAGTTCGATAAATATTTACCATGCAAGAGATAAGTTCGATAAATATTTACCATGCAAGAGATAAGTTCGATAAATATTAATCATGTAAATATCAACCATGTAAGAGATAAGTTCGATAAACATTTACCATGCAAGAGATAAGTTCGATAAATATTAATCATGCAAGAGATAAGTTAGATAAATATTAACCATGTAAATATTAACCATGTAAGAGATAAGTTAGATAAATATTAACCATGTAAATATTAACCATGCAAGAGATAGGTTAGATAAATATTTACCATGCAAGAGATAAGTTCGATAAATATTTACCATGCAATAGATAGGTTAGATAAATATTTACCATGCAAGAGATAAGTTCGATAAATATTTACCATGCAAGAGATAGGTTAGATAAATATTTACCATGCAAGAGATAAGTTCGATAAATATTTACCATGCAAGAGATAAGTTAGATAAATATAAACCATGCAATAGATAGGTTAGATAAATATTAACCATGCAAGAGATAAGTTAGATAAATATAAACCATGCAATAGATAGGTTAGATAAATATTTACCATGCAAGAGATAAGTTCGATAAATATTTACCATGCAATAGATAGGTTAGATAAATATTTACCATGCAAGAGATAAGTTCGATAAATATTTACCATGCAAGAGATAGGTTAGATAAATATTTACCATGCAAGAGATAAGTTCGATAAATATTTACCATGCAAGAGATAAGTTAGATAAATATAAACCATGCAATAGATAGGTTAGATAAATATTTACCATGCAAGAGATAAGTTCGATAAATATTTACCATGCAAGAGATAGGTTAGATAAATATTTACCATGCAAGAGATAAGTTCGATAAATATTTACCATGCAAGAGATAAGTTAGATAAATATAAACCATGCAATAGATAGGGTAGATAAATATTAACCATGTAGGAAGTAACGTAGGTAAATATTAACCATGCAGGAGATACGTTAGATAAATAATTACTACTGGTATTACAAGGACCATGATAATCAGCTGTTTTTCGTTTTACCGGAGAACGTGGCTCATTGTAAAACATAATATAAACTGATCGCGAAGATTTCGGGTGCACGCATACTATGATTAGTGAACAGCTATTGCCTATACTAGTAAACCACATGGAAATTGCAGAAACTGTGAACCATACGGCGATGCAGAAACTTGTAAAATGAGGTTGCATAGCATAACACTAGCCTGATTGATATGCACTCTTGTCCTTTATCAGAGTTAGGTAGATAAATATTAACCATGTAATTGATAAGTTGGATAAGTATTATCCATGGAAGAGAAAAGTCAGTAATAAGTATGTATTAACCATGCAGGAGATAAGAAAGACAAATATTAACCACGTGGAAGATGATAAATCTTAGTCATCAGTTCACGAGCCAATAAGTTAGATAAATATTAACCATGCAAAAGATAACTTGCCCTTCATCGCAGTTTGCCTCATATCAATCTATTTAAATACTAAGTCCAAAAACGTTTATCATACCTGGATTTAGTTTATACTGTGGAGAAATGAATAAAAAATATCATCAGTTGTTTGTCGATAACAGTTCTGTTTATAAACCCTATTCGACCAAGGGTCGGGGCAGGGCCGGGTGGGTTGGGGCGGCGGTGGGGTCAAAATCTTCCCGAAAGAACCCTGAACTTCAAGAACTATTTTAATATTGAATGGCATGCCATCAAAATATATGACTTAAACTGAAATTTACCTGGATACAGTTTGGTATAACGACGTCAACCATATTTTCTCTGAATTTTCTCTCTTTCTTTTTTCTCTTTTTGGCAGTAGCGATTATATTATTTATTTAAAATCAGGCTAGGATCATTTTATTACTTTTGATAAATTTGTATTAGTCTCGGGTGGTTTTCTTTCATTGAAAATTCAAGAAAGTCATCACGGCGGCGGTTCGGAAATAGTGACGTAATTCCTGCATCAGCTGAAGAGCGTGGTAAAGGGTGTTTTCGTGATTCGTGAATGACTTTTTATAACCTACTGGTGGTCTTCATTGCCATATCAAACCTCTAAAACCTGCGGTTATTATTGTCTTAATAGTTTTGACATGTAAAAATGACAAAACTTGTGTGTTCTTCCTTTACATGCTGTATAGATCCAAATAAAAGACTGATTAAGAAAAGCTTATAAAACAAACTAAAACATATGAGAACATACCGGTCCAGCAAATACACACGCCAAAGTAGGGCTTTCCACAAGTTGCTCGAGATTTCCCAAAAAGTTGCTCGTAATTTCTCAAAAAGTTGCTCAAAAGTTGCTCCAAAAATCCAAAAAAGTTGCTTCTGATAATAAAAGTTGCTTGAAAGTTGCTCCAAAAAATCCAAAACGCTGCTTCTAATCAAGAGAATTTCTCTAAATATACGGCTAATTTCCCTTTGAGGGTAAGATTTCTAAGCAGGGTTATGCAATTTTACAGCAAGAAGTATCTAAATAACATATTTAGGGGAACATTTGTTAAATATAACAAGGATTTCTTCAACTGAGAAAAATCGTGAAGATATCAATGACGTCATGTTTGCTGACGAGTTTTGTAATGTTTTAATGCAGAATGAGCCGAAAGTTGAAACGTCTTCAGATGTTCCTCGAAAATCTTCGGCAAACTTCGTAAATCTTCGGAAAAGTTCGTATTGGCTTTGAACAACACTCGGATAATCTTCGGAGATCTTCGGTCTGGAAATCGCTCAAAATGCAACAAGTTGCTCGAGAGGGAAAAAGTTGCTCGAAGGGGAAAAAGTTGCTCGAAACATGAAAAGTTGCCAAAAAGTTGCCGAGCAACTTGTGGAAAGCCTTACGCCAAAGAGAAAAGCATCAAGATAACAATGGTCTTCATTGTATTGATGTAAGCAAAAAGCTAGAAAGAACTGAAATACAAAAAACAAAAAGTACGATTGGCCTCGAATTATACAAAACTATTAAAATACTATATCGTAATATCAAAATCAATATTTACCGAGTGTGAGGTCCGTACTGTAATATACGGAACGATATTTTCCCGTTTCACAATAAAAATTGAATTAACGGTAAAATTGAGCGACGTTTCGACCGCTCTTCGGTCATTATTATTTTATTGTGAAATGAAATAAAAAACCCTTACTGATAAGGATATTTTTCCAGTAGATTTATGGCCCGTGCGCTTTGTGCTAAGGCCATAAATCGACGGGAGAAAACTCGGTCCGTATATTGCACTGCGGACCCAGAACTAGATCAATAAGAGGTTAACATATTTTATCAAATATACTCAATAATAAATAAATATATACTTACGGTTTAAGCTTCTTTGGGAAAGTATGCACTATTGCTCTATAGACAATGAACTGAATTGATATCATCAAAACAGCGCCATTTATATAGCTTGTTGTTGTTATGTTTGATGACTTGGCAAAAACTTCCGACAAAAACAAGTTTACGTACGTCATTCTTAAGCACATTCCTTTGTTCACGCACATTAAGTTTCTTTTAATAAAAGTGATTAGCAAGCAAAAAAGGACCCATTATCAGTATTGCATTCGTGCATTTAAGGTGTCAGGCCATAACAGAGATCTTAGTACTGAATTGTTAAGTTATTATACCGTTCCTTACTCTAGTATATTGAGATCGCATTTGGCTTTTTTTGTATTTGATTAAGGTATGTTCCTGTGTTAAGAAAATACTGGGTCTTCATTACGGAAGAGAATTTTGATAGTTTTTGATTGAAACTTATCCACTAGTTGGAATATAAATGACTTTTATGCATTTGGTTAAAGGAATTCTTGCCCTCAAATGGAAAAAAACCCTTAAAAATTATAGTTTACTTAGGAAGGATAACAGAAAAGAAGCCATAAAACCCAACAGGAACAATAATTATTAGAAGTACGGGAGATTGAAACGGATCCGTCGACAAACCACTTTTCCATATTTCATTTATTAATTTGTTGGCTTGGCGTACCGCACGCAGAGGCATGCGGTATCTTTATTTTTATCGTGCATTTTGTCTGTATCATTGTGTAATAGTCCAATATTAAATTTAAAACATCATTAAAGATAAGGGTCAAGGAATAAACGAAAGCAGTGAACTGTCAAATGACTCACAGTGACTCATCAGTCTTTTTTTAAGAAAAACACTTCCTTGTCTATTCTTAGTCATCAATACAACAACTTGTTTAAGGGTCACTTTTGCGAAGATACGCAAAAAACACTTTTGGTCTGTCACTTTCTAGTGTGAAATAAATTTAACCAGTACTAATTTCAATACGGGTAACTAGTGAACAAAATTAAATATAGGCAAAGTAATCAAACTTGCTTCAGTTTTCAGTGCATTTTAGTAGTTGACTTAATTGCTAATGCAATTCAGTTCAAGCTGGCAGAGTAATTTACTTTCCACAATTTAAGTGGCAGTTTCTCTTAAAGCGGTCCATCGCATTTCGGGTCGGAAAAAAAGTTTTCCCTCAAACTTTGCCCAGTGAACTATCTTAGGTTGTAAGTAAATGCAACGACTTTAGTTTTTGGAAATACGTTAAAATATATTTTTTAGAGCTCTCAACAGTGAAGGCTGCAAAAGGCCTAATTTTGAGCTTGGCCAGAACGAGAAATTTCATAAGTTGACGAGCTCGCCGCTCAAAAACAACCAAACGCACCAAATTATTATTATTATTCCTAAGTTAAGTGGTCCTTCAAAGATTGAAAACGCATGTTAATTTTAATACATTTTGATTTAAGGGTCCGTGAAAATTTAAATATCAGCAACCGTTAGATCACTTTTTGTAAACATGCAAAAGTATTGTGTCTTCGTCGGCCCTTATTTCACGAGTCCAGACCAGACCATGTTAAATTCCAACTGAATTCTACTAAACAGATGTTAAGAAGCATAGAAATATAAAAATACCTTGCACTTTTTATCTTTCTTTGCGACAGCGACTTCGAAAATTTCGTACTTATGCGAGTAACTAAGCTCATTTGCATAATGTGTATGAAATACTCGCATAAACACGAAATGTTCGAAGTCGCTGTGGCAACGGAAGATAAAAAGTGCAAGGTATTTTTATATTTCTATGCTTCCTAACATCTGTTTAGTAGGATTCAGTTGGAGTTTAGAATGTTCTGGTCTGGACTCGTGAAATAAAGACCGGCGAAGACACCATACTTTTGCATGTTTACAAAAAGCGATCTAACGGTTGCTGATATTTAAATTTTCACGGACCCATAAATCAAAATATATCAAAATTAACACGGGTTTCCAACCTTTGAAGGACCACTTAACTTAGGAATAATAATAATTATTTGGTGCGTTTGGTTGTTTTTGAGCGGCGAGCTCGTCAACTTATGAAATTTCTCGTTGGCCAAGCTCAAAATTAGGCCTTTTGCAGCCTTCATTGTTGAGAGCTCTAAAAATATATATTTTAACGTATTTCCAAAAACTAAAGTCGTTGCATTTACTTACAACCTAAGATAGTTCACTGGGCAAAGTTTGTGGGAAAATTTTTTTTCCGACCCGAAATGCGGTGGACCGCTTTAAGAGAAACTGCCACTTAATTATCTCACTTCATGTTTGTCGTTCTAAAGTACGGTATATCTCAGTATAATCTGGCGGCAAATTAGTTCGTTAGCCCCCACGAAACCGGGTCCACGAAGGTTCCCTCAAAAGACTTGCGAAAATTGTCGTTAGAGCGGTTTTCACTTGAGTGTCGAAAGTAAATTGCGTTTGCTTTGGTTTTGCATTGCTACGCTTAGTGATTGGCTTAAAAATCTCGCGCCACTTTCTCAGCCAATCAGGAGTAAAACCAAAACCAATCGTGACTAGCTCGCGCACGTTTTCCCGCGCTTCGTGCCAGCTACATGTATTTGCTTCGAGTTTTAATTGGTTCACTGGATTGTCTGTGTCCTTTGTGATTGGCCAGAGTAATTACTTTGGTTTTGGTTTTACGACACTCAATTGAAAACTGCTCTATGAACTAGAATCGAACAGAATGAAAATCTATTTCCAGATGTTTGTTGTAATCAGAGCAATTTATTAGCTGGGATATCAATGGTTTGCATTTGTTTAAACATGGCTTTTAAAGGTTTGTCAAGGTTGGTGTTTCGCGTGCAGGTCCAGTATTTCACTTGTGCTTAGTACTTTGATATAAAGAGTACTGGTACGTAATATCAAACAAAAAATTTTAATGAAAATAGCAAGAAAAAGGAGGGGGACATGGGGGTTTGCGGTGTTGCTCATTTTTTTATGCGGTGTTGCGGTGAATAAAATTAAATCTTGCAGTGTTGCGGTGATCTCAAACCCTACGGTGTGCGATGTTTGTGTTTTTTAATCTACGGTGTTCGGTGAAACAAAATTATTAGCGGTATAACGGTTTCTTGTCTAACACTTGCATAACTACATTTAGCCTTTTCCGCTCGCTTCGCTCTCGTTACCCCACTCGCTTCGCTCGCGGAACCCCACTCGGGAGCCTGTTCGCAGGCTAAACTACATTTATCTCTGTTATCTTCGTTAAATATTGTCTATTTAATCTTTAACCCAATCCTAATACGTTTTTATTGATAAGTAACTTGATTATATTGCGGTGATGGTGTTTCATCAAATTTTCTTGCGGTGATGCGGTGTTTATGTATTATTTTTGCGGAGTTGCGGTGTTCAGGGTCCCACCGTGTCCCCCTCAAAAAGGAAAAACAAACAGGCAAGTGACTTATAATGACTAATCACGTTTCAATTTGCGTAATCAACATAAAACCCATGTAAGGCAGCTCAGCTGGGATAGCCAAGAAGAGCCGATTTACACGGCTTTCCGATTTACGACTTTGTCTTATGCGACAAGCTTACGACAGGCCTACGACACGAACTGACCAAAGACCATTTACACGCGCGCGTGTCAGTCGTAAGGATGTGGTGGGTTGATTTACACGACGTGATTCGTGTTGTAGTCATGGCGTAAGCGTGTCGCATGCGATAATTGTTATAACTTATCGTTCCTTTTTGGTACGCTTCGGCGGCATATCAGGCGAGTTTGGTCGAGCCATGGTTTGTATTTTGGCGAGACGCAGTCGAGCCAAAATACCCAGAGACCAAACGAGCCTGATATTAGGCATAACCGTACCCAAATTCGCAAGTAGCCAATCAGAAGCGCGATCTACTGTCCTGATATCCTACGATATCAAGTCACTGACCTGATATGCCACCATATCACGGTCACTTTGAAGTAAAGTAGTGTTATCGAGCAATGAATTGAAAAGAGGTTTTACCAATAAAACAGAACCTCGTAATTTAAATTTAGCTGGTGTTAAGCGATAGTAAAAGGAGCAAAACTTTCCCGCCAAAACTAAACTTGAGCGCGCTCGCCAATTGCGTGATGTTTGCCGACGAGTACTGAAACATTTAGACTGAAACAATGTAGTTGGAATTTCCACCTTTTTCGCTAAATTTTGATTTTGAAAATTTAGAGAATGAAACTCCAAACAAACGAGTGGAACAAAAGGCAGAAGAGGAACTTGATAAAAGTGTTGAAGAACAAAAAGGTATCAACACAAGCAGGTCAAGACAATTTGCACTACGTACCTGGAAAGCATGGCTTCAACAGAGCGTTAAATATAACCGAATTTTTGGCTGAATTTGGGTACGGTAAATACCTAATCGTATCCTTTTTGGTACGCTTCGGCTGCATATCAGACTCGTTTGGTCTCGCCATGGGTATTTTGGCTCGACTGCGTCTCGCCAAAATACGAACCATGGCTCGACCAAACTCGCCTGATATGCCGCCGAATCGTACCAAAAAGGTACGATTAGGTATAAAAATCGTACCGTCTCATTCGCCCCTAACGAATAGCTGCTAATTATCAGAACGCTTTATTTCCGGTGCAATATTTTCTAAGCATTGGATAGGGTGAATAAACTGAATTGATATCATCAAAACAGCGCCATTCATATATTAAACTTGCTGTTGTTATGTTCAATGATTGGCAAAAACCTCCGACAAAGACAAGTTAACGTACGTCATTCTTAAGCACATTCCTTTGTTCACGCACAATTTTTGGTTTCTTAATTTCAGTAACTAGTATAGCTATTAGTAAGCAAATTATTTAGAGGGAACCCATCATCAGTATTGCATAACTCGCAGAACTAAATTCTTAAGTTATTTTGCCGTTAGAAAATTGAGATTGGTTTTTTTGCATTTGGTCTGTTCCGGTGTTAAAGGAAATCCAGAGTCTTGATTACGGAAGAGAAATTTGATAGGTTCTTTTTGAAACTTATCCATTAGTTGAAATCATGCAGAGGCATGTGGTATCTTTATGTTTATTGTGCATGTTGTCTGTAAATTGTATAATAGTCCAATATTGAATTTAAAACATCATTAAAGATAAGGGTCAAAGAATAAACGAAAGCAGTCAACTGTCAAATGACTCATAGTGACTCATCAACCAAAATTTATATTTCTGTCGCATGAAACCTAGAAATAATAGTCCAGTTTTATAAAAATTGCTACTTTAGAGCACTGAAACTGTTAACTAGCATTATTGGCTGCGGATGGCGCGGATGGAAACGTTAGGCCGTAGCTTGATTTCTATTCACAAATTAAAGTTATATCTTCCTTTAGATGTTCAAAAATATTGTTTTTTATGGGTAAGGTTGCCTTCCACTAATTTCAGAACAGTTTGAACCAAAAATCTGCGACATCTCCGTGACATAGTCCCTTTAAATTTTCAGTACTTAGATCTCTGTTATGGCCTGACACCTTAAATGCTTGAATGCAATACTGCTAATGGGTCCTTTTTGCTTACCAATCATTATTATTAAAAGAAAATTAATGTGCGTGAACAGAGGAATGTCGACGGATCCGTTTCAATCTTCCCTTCTTTTAAAAATTATTGTTCCTGTTGGGTTTTATGACTTTTGTTGTGTTATACTTCCTAAGTTAACTATAATTTTTAGGTTTATTTTCCATTTGACGGCAAAATGCATACAAGCCATTTATATTCCAACTAATGGATAAGTTTCAATAAGAAACTTTCAAAATTTCCCTTCCGTTATCAAGACCCAGTATTTCCGCGTAACAGTACACAGGCATACCAGTAGTAGAAGGGGCAGTACTAGAAGAATATCAGCACTCTGTCGGTAAAGACCTCGGTTGTGCTCGATTCGTGCTGTGAATACCACGTGCTAGCAGGATGCTCGCCAATACGGCCCTCGCGCTTGGTATAAGATATAGATTGCAATAGCGAAGCAACCATGCAGATACGCGGATCAATTTGCAAATAAAGACCAACTAATATTATTACGGTGGAAGCCATTAGAGTGGCTTACATTTAAGACTTTGGTCTGTCATAAGGTTGTTGAAAACATGGCCAAACTACGTGTAATAAATTTTTGGTGCCTGCCTTAATCCTCATTGGGACGTCCGAAAGGTGGCCGCGGCCGCTTAATAGAGGTGGCCGCATTAAAAAGTTTTTTTTTTTACAGTATTACACTGGCAATACATTCAGGACTTTGAAGAATGGTCACTTAAAATGGGTGGCCGCTTAATAGGGGTTCGATTGTACTAAATTTTTCAAACAACGGCTTTCTGTTTTCATGTTGTCCCACAGTCTCGTTGGCTGCAATCACTAGGTTAACAACGTCGACACTTTCACGGACAACGTCAACTTTGATTTCCTATGACTGCTAGATAAAAGTAAATTTTGCTAAGGAAACTCTTATGTTTCCACTAAAGGAAAAGTTAGAGCTATGAAGCTCAGTTATTACTCGCACATTACTCGCAAATTTTATTGGTCGTTATCATGTTAATATACAAACAATTATGCTAGGCAGGGGCAGATCCAGGTGCACCACTAAGGAATGGCTTCACTGACTGATGACGTAAAGTTATCTCAGGAAGGGGTGTGCTCACCCGGCACCCTCCCTCTAGATCCGTCCCCTGCCTGGTGAAATCTCAGCATTATGGTTATTTTAAAAAGCGGTTGAAAAATCTCTAGCTTATCTTTCCACTGAAGACAGACTAATGAAATGCAATTTTCTAGATTGTACTCTAATGCGGTTTTACGCAGTTCCGACTGAAGCAAGGACAAGAACATGGCTTGCAGATCGATCCTTCAGGGCATGGCGGATTAATGGCACAAACATCCGTGCTACATTGAAATGACCAGCTTGACTGACATTTGCAGGGGTCGTCTGCTATATCTGCAATTAGACAAAAATTAACTTAATTAGCATGAGCATTTAGAGCAGTTTTCAATTGCGTATCGCAAAACGAAAACCAAAGTAATTGCTCTGGCCAATCACGACAATCCAGTGAACCAATCAAAACTCGAAGCAAATACTTGTAGCTCGTGAAAAGTGCGGGAAAACGTGTGAGTCGCCATTAGTTTTTGTTTTACTTCTGATTGGCTGGAAAATCAAAGTGGCGCGAGTTTTTTAACCAATCACTTAGCGTAGAAATGCAAAACCAAAGCAAATGCGAATTACTTTCAACACTCAAATTGCCCAAAATTTTCTAGACTTTCCGAACTTTTTAATAAGAATTCTGAAACCTTGGTTTTACTGTGTGAAATAGTCGTTGAAAAACGAAGTAAACGTTAGCTGAACAATGCGTGTTAGTCCATTGTATGTCGAAAAACGTTAGCACGTTACGCCTTAACGTTAGCACACGAAATTATATAGCGATGATGTCATTCTTAGCAACAGGTTGATTGGCATCATTTTGTCGTTGTATCCAGGCACCACTATGAGGACAAAGAAACGTGCCGGCATTCCCCGCCCCACCACCCTCTGCTATAAAAGTAACGATGTCAAACCCAAAACAAGTCCTACAGTTGCTCTGAACATTCAAACAAGGTCAAATACAAAACAAGCTCTACAATAGGGAGCTTATAATCGGTTTTCCTTTTTTTAACAGTTATAGCTAAATATAAGCCCATGGCCTTATATTTGGAGGGCTTATTTTGGAAGGATTTCTGCGTCACCGAATGGGGGCCTCTTTATGGCGGAGCGTTTTTGGGAGGTTTTGTGGTATACCCAGGTCCACGCTTCGGCCCATTCATACCCCATCAAGTCCATCAGAGAGGAACCCAGGTGTCGACTTTGAACATTGTAGCCAACCGCCGCACATAAAACTAATAAACTTCGAAATATCGTTAGTTTTGCACTAACAATTTTTGTGACCTCAGTAAATAGATAAATATTTTTTAGCATAACTGGAAGACCCTGGCATAATTTTAGCATAATTTCGAACAATTGTGAGCACTACTACTAATGCTACTTTTACGAGCACAATCGACAAAAGCCTAAATTTGTTTCACACATCTCTGACTTTCTAACTACTAAATAAAGTTGTCGTACCTAGTTCTCGTATCTGTTCGTATGGACGCTGCAAGAAAACGAAGTATTTATTATTATTCTTACAATGTTTTAATAATAATAATAATAATCATTTCTATAGCGCTATTTAGCTAATCTTTCATAGCGCTTTACAATCACTATGCTAAAAAATAAAAATAAAATATAAAAATACCTAACTAAATTAATCTATTTTCACCTCCCAAAGTTAATTAGCCTAGCTATTCGAGCCGGGAGGTGAAGTAGAAAAAGAAAAATTAAAATTTACATAAGAACATTAAATAATCTTAAGGTAGTTAGTGAGGGATTTGATTTCAACATAGTCGTCCTCAGCTTAAAGTAAATCAAAAATTAAGTTACGAATTGTTTTCACCAGCATCAATTGTTTGACCTCATTGATTCCACAGGGGAGGGGCATGGGTGTTCGGAATTTGCTCGCAAGGACTTGAAGCACTTATTGCGGAGCTCCAGCGCGCGAAGCGCGCCAGCTTCGCACCATGGGTAAGGAAAACTAGTAAACCCATGAAACTGAAAAAAATTTGGTTATCGAGTGAGCGTACGCCTGCCCGCCCGCACGCGCCTACAGACTCTCGGAGAAGGGGAGGGGAGTCGCAAGGCAACCCGAGCGTGGGGGGAAGAATGTCCGTAGAAGAATGTAATCTCGGCTTGAATTTGATATTGGACACTATTGGACATCCATGTTATGGTCAATTGAGGTTTCCGCTGACCAGTTTCACATGATTATATTGCGGGCTCAGGTGTAAAGCTCATCGAGGTCATGTGTTTTTTGATGCTGACCGCTGACCATATTATTGTTTTCCATTGTATCGCGGGCTCATATCTTTTTTTTTTTGTCTACGATAATGACTGGATTTTGTGAGCGCATTTCTGCAATTAAATTTTCTTAAGTAGTACACGTTTATCATAACAGCGCCATTTATATAGCCTGTTGAAATGCTGTTACTGGGGGGTTTGATGACTTGGCAAAATTTAAAACCTTGGACAAAGTACGTCATTTTTAAGCACCTCTGTTCACCCACACTGAGTTACTTTCAATAAAAGTGATTAGTAAACAAATAATATCGAAAGAACTCATTATTAGTATTGCATTCAAGCATTTATGGTACCAGCCGATCCCTGAAGAAGAACGGTTTGCACAATCAACGTTATTTTTGCTATTAACATAAATATGGATTACGGTCAAGAAAAACTAGATAGATGATCATTCGTAATCGAGGAAAAAAATAAGTTCTTTCTTTTAATTTGTGCAATTACAAACCGAACCCCATCCAGTCATGACGAGCAAAACTAATTGAATAGCGTTTTAAGTGAGATTTGTTCAAGAGAGTCCCAAGAAAATTAAACTCACTGAAGTTTCAACTGTGAGTTCCCCATTTAGGTGACCATTTCTCCCTCAGTACGAGTATGGTTATCTAACTGCAGCAAAGAAAACTTAAAAGCTTAAAGGGAAGGAACTGAGTCATGGCTGAGTTTATTGTATTTTTTAAAGTTTTGCCAGCCTGTGAGCAGGTTCACGTTCGAGAATACACGCGCCAAAACATAGCAGAAGTTTCTGACAAAACATAGCAGTTTATCACAAACAAATAAGTCTCCCGGGCGTTATAATTAAGAGCCAAACCAAAGGAGATTGGTTTGTCAGTATTGAAATGTTCCTTCACAGTTTAAGGCTGTAATTTTTGCATTTCATTTGATTTGGTGGCCATTTTCTTACGTCTAAATTTGGCCAAAATCCGTTACACAGTTCCTCAGTTCCTTTAACGATTTTATAAAGACAAAAGACGGCAGATTTAAACTTCCTATTAGAATAAAGCATAGCTTTTTCAGTGTCAGGTCTCCCTAAAGGGGGGGGGGGGGGGGGAGTATGGCCAATTAAGTATATTAAAATATAATACTGACCGTTAAAGCTTCTTTGGACTTTGGAAACCAGCTGTCGCTCTGTTCGGAGGATGATTAAATATCATCAAAATAGCGCTATTCATATATATTTCTATCATGTTGTTATTGTTATTATGAGGGTAATTAACACTTCCGATGACTTCGCAGAAACCCCCGACGATGAATTTTATGTGCGTCATTCTAAAGTGTTCTATTTTTATTGCCCCCCTACCCTCCCTCCCACAAACACATTTTTCAATAAGATGTATTCGTATAGTATATGTTATTTAGGTAAGCATCTCTTACTGGCATTGCGGAGTTAAATTGTACGGTAATTTCATTTTGCTGTTTCTTTATTGTATTGGGAGTCTATTTTGAAAATTTGTTGCTGTTAATTTTCACGTTCTAGTATTAAAATGAATTGCTTATTGACGAAAGGTCCCGAGAAAGAGAAATTGTTGTTATCACAGTCATTTGGCATATCAATGACTTGCATTTATTAAAAACACGGCCGTTAAAGTTTTTCTTGAGAAAACATGATGGTCCATTTCAATTTATTTTCATCCATCGCTATTTGTAGTCGGCGTTTAGCGTATCGCGTGCAGATCCAGTGTTTCACTTGTACTAAGTATACATTTTGATATAAAAGGGTGCAGGTCCAGAACTATTAATGGCAAACATTTAATTAAAAGAGCCGGTCAAAGGAAAAAAGGAAAAACAAACAGTCAAATGACTTATAATGACTCATCACGTTTCAATTTGCGTCATCAACATAATACCCAAGTAAGGCAGCTCACGGGGCAATAACGAAAATCAACCAATCAGAACGCTTCATTTCCGGCCCAATATTTTCTAAGTATTGTGTCTGGTAATGTTTCTACGTATTTTCAATTCATTGATTTTGAAAGTCGTGTAATAAATCTTGTATTAAGCAAGCTTGCTTGGAACCGTACTTGGAGATCATATCGGCACTGTGCCTTTTCTGTGCGGACTTCGCTGCCTTCGATCCATACACTATCAAGACATAGGGTTGATATCATCCAGTACGGCCCTCGCGCTTGGTAAATAACATGTAATACGATAAATGTGTTACATTTTGTTGCAGTCATATACAAATAATAGCAAACAACACAGTAAAGACAAAACAAGCAATTGGCCGGAAGGGCTGAAGCGCTTTTGACCGCTTCAGTGTAGGAGTGAGTTGGTATTCTCGGAGTGCCAAACGATTTATAGATGCTTTTTTCAATTTCATTACAGGCTAAACATCCTCTTTAAGTTCATAGCCAGTATAATTATTGAAAATGAATGTTATTTAAATCTTCCTAAAATCGGTGTTTAAGTTTCTTATTTTCGCATTATTTAAGTTTGCTTTTCTGTTTCTTTCCTTTTTTCGGGCGGATTAACAACATAGTAAATGATTATTGTATATTCATGTCTATTGCGCCACGTTGGCTATTTGCTCATACAAAACTCGGTCTCCTAGTATGTTCTTCTGCATTCTAGTTATTCCTTCTTGTACATGTACTTCGACCAAATTGTGGGTTTGTCATAAACGTCGATCTTCTGCAATCTCCACAACCTTTTTTGGAGTAATTTCTATTCTATTGGCATTTTCCACACTTAACCTAAAGTATTATTTTCAAGCTCCCTTTTAGGCGTTTTTTATGTCAAAATTTACAGCCGCCAATCTAAGTTAAATTTGCCAAGGACCACTTTTATGTTTCCATGCACTATTAGGGGAAAGGCTAAAGAGCGGCAGAAGATAAGCAGACTCATACTACATTTAATCACATTTTATTGATTGTTATCATGTTAATATACAAGCAATTATGTCATTGGAAATCTCAGCATTATGGTCTTTTTAAATAGGCTTTTGAAGAACCTTCAGCTTATCTTTACACTGACGATAGTAATTTTCTAGATGGTAATTTAATGTGGATTTACGCAGACCCGACTTAAGCAAGAGCAAGAACACGGCTTGCAGATCAGTCCATCAGGGCATGGTGGATTGAATGGTGAGGCACAAACGTCCACGCTACATTGAAATGGCGAGTCACAACTGCAAACGCCACCGCCGTCTCCTAGTTCTGCAATTAGACAAATATGACCCAAATATTAACTAAGTTAGAGCGATTTTCGATTTCTTGCCGTAAAATCAAAAGCAAAGTAACCACTTTGACCAATCGCAAAGGACACAGACAATCCAGTTAACCCAAACTCGAAGCAAATTCAGCCGGAACGAAGCGCGGGAAAACGTGTGTGAGCGAGTCACGATTGGTTTTGGTTTTACCTCTGATTGGTTGAGAAAGTTGCGCAAGTTGTTTTATACCGATCACTAAGCGTAGTAATGCAAACCAAAGCAAACGCGAATTTCTTCCGACAATCAAGTGAACATCGCTCCATCATGAACATCTAACAAGTAATTACTACTGGGCAGGCATTACTATATGAATTTAAAAACCATCATGCAACAATTTTTTTTACGTACATGTATTTCGAGCGCGTTGTAGAAGACAAATATTAACCACGTGGAAGATGATAAATCTTAGTCATCAGTTCACGAGCCAATAAGTTAGATAATTATTAACCATGCAAAAGATAACTTGCCCTGCATCGCAGTTTGCCTCATATCAATCTATTTAAATAGAAGTCCAAAAACGTTTATCGTACCTGGATTTGGGTTATACTGTGGAGAAATGAATAAAAAATATCATCAGTTGTTTGTCGATAACAGTTCTGTTTATAAACCCTATTCGACCAAGGGTCGGGGCAGGGCCGGGTGGGTTGGGGCGGCGGTGGGGTCAAAATCTTCCCGAAAGAACCCTGAACTTCAAGAACTATTTTAATATTGAATGGCATGCCATCAAAATATATGACTTAAACTGAAATTTACCTGGATACAGTTTGGTATAACGACGTCAACCATATTTTCTCTGAATTTTCTCTCTTTCTTTTCTCTCTTTTTGGCAGTAGCGATTATATTATTTATTTAAAATCAGGCTAGGATCGTTTTATTACTTTTGATAAATTTGTATTAGTCTTGGTGGTTTTCTTTCATTGAAAATTCAAGAAAGTCATCACGGCGGCGGTTCGGAAATAGTGACGTAATTCCTGCATCAGCTGAAGAGCGTGGTAAAGGGTGTTTTCGTGATTCGTGAATGACTTTTTATAACCTACTGGTGGTCTTCATTGCCATATCAAACCTCTAAAACCTGCGGTTATTATTGTCTTAATAGTTTTGACATGTAAAAATGACAAAACTTGTGTGTTCTTCCTTTACATGCTGTATAGATCCAAATAAAAGACTGATTAAGAAAAGCTTATAAAACAAACTAAAACATATGAGAACATACCGGTCCAGCAAATACACACGCCAAAGAGAAAAGCATCAAGATAATAATGGTCTTCATTGTATTGATGTAAGCAAAAAGCTAGAAAGAACTGAAATACAAAAAACAAAAAGTACGATTGGCCTCGAATTATACAAAACTATTAAAATACTATATCGTAATATCAAAATCAATATTTACCGAGTGTGAGGTCCGTACTGTAATATACGGAACGATATTTTCCCGTTTCACAATAAAAATTGAATTAACGGTAAAATTGAGCGACGTTTCGACCGCTCTTCGGTCATTATTATTTTATTGTGAAATGAAATAAAAAACCCTTACTGATAAGGATATTTTTCCAGTAGATTTATGGCCCGTGCGCTTTGTGCTAAGGCCATAAATCGACGGGAGAAAACTCGGTCCGTATATTGCACTGCGGACCCAGAACTAGATCAATAAGAGGTTAACATATTTTATCAAATATACTCAATAATAAATAAATATATACTTACGGTTTAAGCTTCTTTGGGAAAGTATGCACTATTGCTCTATAGACAATGAACTGAATTGATATCATCAAAACAGCGCCATTTATATAGCTTGTTGTTGTTATGTTTGATGACTTGGCAAAAACTTCCGACAAAAACAAGTTTACGTACGTCATTCTTAAGCACATTCCTTTGTTCACGCACATTAAGTTTCTTTTAATAAAAGTGATTAGCAAGCAAAAAAGGACCCATTATCAGTATTGCATTCGTGCATTTAAGGTGTCAGGCCATAACAGAGATCTTAGTACTGAATTGTTAAGTTATTATACCGTTCCTTACTCTAGTATATTGAGATCGCATTTGGCTTTTTTTGTATTTGATTAAGGTATGTTCCTGTGTTAAGAAAATACTGGGTCTTCATTACGGAAGAGAATTTTGATAGTTTTTGATTGAAACTTATCCACTAGTTGGAATATAAATGACTTTTATGCATTTGGTTAAAGGAATTCTTGCCCTCAAATGGAAAAAAACCCTTAAAAATTATAGTTTACTTAGGAAGGATAACAGAAAAGAAGTCATAAAACCCAACAGGAACAATAATTATTAGAAGTACGGGAGATTGAAACGGATCCGTCGACAAACCACTTTTCCATATTTCATTTATTAATTTGTTGGCTTGGCGTACCGCACGCAGAGGCATGCGGTATCTTTATTTTTATCGTGCATTTTGTCTGTATCATTGTGTAATAGTCCAATATTAAATTTAAAACATCATTAAAGATAAGGGTCAAGGAATAAACGAAAGCAGTGAACTGTCAAATGACTCACAGTGACTCATCAGTCTTTTTTTAAGAAAAACACTTCCTTGTCTATTCTTAGTCATCAATACAACAACTTGTTTAAGGGTCACTTTTGCGAAGATACGCAAAAAACACTTTTGGTCTGTCACTTTCTAGTGTGAAATAAATTTAACCAGTACTAATTTCAATACGGGTAACTAGTGAACAAAATTAAATATAGGCAAAGTAATCAAACTTGCTTCAGTTTTCAGTGCATTTTAGTAGTTGACTTAATTGCTAATGCAATTCAGTTCAAGCTGGCAGAGTAATTTACTTTCCACAATTTAAGTGGCAGTTTCTCTTAAAGCGGTCCATCGCATTTCGGGTCGGAAAAAAAGTTTTCCCTCAAACTTTGCCCAGTGAACTATCTTAGGTTGTAAGTAAATGCAACGACTTTAGTTTTTGGAAATACGTTAAAATATATTTTTTAGAGCTCTCAACAGTGAAGGCTGCAAAAGGCCTAATTTTGAGCTTGGCCAGAACGAGAAATTTCATAAGTTGACGAGCTCGCCGCTCAAAAACAACCAAACGCACCAAATTATTATTATTATTCCTAAGTTAAGTGGTCCTTCAAAGATTGAAAACGCATGTTAATTTTAATACATTTTGATTTAAGGGTCCGTGAAAATTTAAATATCAGCAACCGTTAGATCACTTTTTGTAAACATGCAAAAGTATTGTGTCTTCGTCGGCCCTTATTTCACGAGTCCAGACCAGACCATGTTAAATTCCAACTGAATTCTACTAAACAGATGTTAAGAAGCATAGAAATATAAAAATACCTTGCACTTTTTATCTTTCTTTGCGACAGCGACTTCGAAAATTTCGTACTTATGCGAGTAACTAAGCTCATTTGCATAATGTGTATGAAATACTCGCATAAACACGAAATGTTCGAAGTCGCTGTGGCAACGGAAGATAAAAAGTGCAAGGTATTTTTATATTTCTATGCTTCCTAACATCTGTTTAGTAGGATTCAGTTGGAGTTTAGAATGTTCTGGTCTGGACTCGTGAAATAAAGACCGGCGAAGACACCATACTTTTGCATGTTTACAAAAAGCGATCTAACGGTTGCTGATATTTAAATTTTCACGGACCCATAAATCAAAATATATCAAAATTAACACGGGTTTCCAACCTTTGAAGGACCACTTAACTTAGGAATAATAATAATTATTTGGTGCGTTTGGTTGTTTTTGAGCGGCGAGCTCGTCAACTTATGAAATTTCTCGTTGGCCAAGCTCAAAATTAGGCCTTTTGCAGCCTTCATTGTTGAGAGCTCTAAAAATATATATTTTAACGTATTTCCAAAAACTAAAGTCGTTGCATTTACTTACAACCTAAGATAGTTCACTGGGCAAAGTTTGTGGGAAAATTTTTTTTCCGACCCGAAATGCGGTGGACCGCTTTAAGAGAAACTGCCACTTAATTATCTCACTTCATGTTTGTCGTTCTAAAGTACGGTATATCTCAGTATAATCTGGCGGCAAATTAGTTCGTTAGCCCCCACGAAACCGGGTCCACGAAGGTTCCCTCAAAAGACTTGCGAAAATTGTCGTTAGAGCGGTTTTCACTTGAGTGTCGAAAGTAAATTGCGTTTGCTTTGGTTTTGCATTGCTACGCTTAGTGATTGGCTTAAAAATCTCGCGCCACTTTCTCAGCCAATCAGGAGTAAAACCAAAACCAATCGTGACTAGCTCGCGCACGTTTTCCCGCGCTTCGTGCCAGCTACATGTATTTGCTTCGAGTTTTGATTGGTTCACTGGATTGTCTGTGTCCTTTGTGATTGGCCAGAGTAATTACTTTGGTTTTGGTTTTACGACACTCAATTGAAAACTGCTCTATGAACTAGAATCGAACAGAATGAAAATCTATTTCCAGATGTTTGTTGTAATCAGAGCAATTTATTAGCTGGGATATCAATGGTTTGCATTTGTTTAAACATGGCTTTTAAAGGTTTGTCAAGGTTGGTGTTTCGCGTGCAGGTCCAGTATTTCACTTGTGCTTAGTACTTTGATATAAAGAGTACTGGTACGTAATATCAAACAAAAAATTTTAATGAAAATAGCAAGAAAAAGGAGGGGGACATGGGGGTTTGTGGTGTTGCTCATTTTTTTATGCGGTGTTGCGGTGAATAAAATTAAATCTTGCAGTGTTGCGGTGATCTCAAACCCTACGGTGTGCGATGTTTGTGTTTTTTAATCTACGGTGTTCGGTGAAACAAAATTATTAGCGGTATAACGGTTTCTTGTCTAACACTTGCATAACTACATTTAGCCTTTTCCGCTCGCTTCGCTCTCGTTACCCCACTCGCTTCGCTCGCGGAACCCCACTCGGGAGCCTGTTCGCAGGCTAAACTACATTTATCTCTGTTATCTTCGTTAAATATTGTCTATTTAATCTTTAACCCAATCCTAATACGTTTTTATTGATAAGTAACTTGATTATATTGCGGTGATGGTGTTTCATCAAATTTTCTTGCGGTGATGCGGTGTTTATGTATTATTTTTGCGGAGTTGCGGTGTTCAGGGTCCCACCGTGTCCCCCTCAAAAAGGAAAAACAAACAGGCAAGTGACTTATAATGACTAATCACGTTTCAATTTGCGTAATCAACATAAAACCCATGTAAGGCAGCTCAGCTGGGATAGCCAAGAAGAGCCGATTTACACGGCTTTCCGATTTACGACTTTGTCTTATGCGACAAGCTTACGACAGGCCTACGACACGAACTGACCAAAGACCATTTACACGCGCGCGTGTCAGTCGTAAGGATGTGGTGGGTTGATTTACACGACGTGATTCGTGTTGTAGTCATGGCGTAAGCGTGTCGCATGCGATAATTGTTATAACTTATCGTTCCTTTTTGGTACGCTTCGGCGGCATATCAGGCGAGTTTGGTCGAGCCATGGTTTGTATTTTGGCGAGACGCAGTCGAGCCAAAATACCCAGAGACCAAACGAGCCTGATATTAGGCATTACCGTACCCAAATTCGCAAGTAGCCAATCAGAAGCGCGATCTACTGTCCTGATATCCTACGATATCAAGTCACTGACCTGATATGCCACCATATCACGGTCACTTTGAAGTAAAGTAGTGTTATCGAGCAATGAATTGAAAAGAGGTTTTACCAATAAAACAGAACCTCGTAATTTAAATTTAGCTGGTGTTAAGCGATAGTAAAAGGAGCAAAACTTTCCCGCCAAAACTAAACTTGAGCGCGCTCGCCAATTGCGTGATGTTTGCCGACGAGTACTGAAACATTTAGACTGAAACAATGTAGTTGGAATTTCCACCTTTTTCGCTAAATTTTGATTTTGAAAATTTAGAGAATGAAACTCCAAACAAACGAGTGGAACAAAAGGCAGAAGAGGAACTTGATAAAAGTGTTGAAGAACAAAAAGGTATCAACACAAGCAGGTCAAGACAATTTGCACTACGTACCTGGAAAGCATGGCTTCAACAGAGCGTTAAATATAACCGAATTTTTGGCTGAATTTGGGTACGGTAAATACCTAATCGTATCCTTTTTGGTACGCTTCGGCTGCATATCAGACTCGTTTGGTCTCGCCATGGGTATTTTGGCTCGACTGCGTCTCGCCAAAATACGAACCATGGCTCGACCAAACTCGCCTGATATGCCGCCGAATCGTACCAAAAAGGTACGATTAGGTATAAAAATCGTACCGTCTCATTCGCCCCTAACGAATAGCTGCTAATTATCAGAACGCTTTATTTCCGGTGCAATATTTTCTAAGCATTGGATAGGGTGAATAAACTGAATTGATATCATCAAAACAGCGCCATTCATATATTAAACTTGCTGTTGTTATGTTCAATGATTGGCAAAAACCTCCGACAAAGACAAGTTAACGTACGTCATTCTTAAGCACATTCCTTTGTTCACGCACAATTTTTGGTTTCTTAATTTCAGTAACTAGTATAGCTATTAGTAAGCAAATTATTTAGAGGGAACCCATCATCAGTATTGCATAACTCGCAGAACTAAATTCTTAAGTTATTTTGCCGTTAGAAAATTGAGATTGGTTTTTTTGCATTTGGTCTGTTCCGGTGTTAAAGGAAATCCAGAGTCTTGATTACGGAAGAGAAATTTGATAGGTTCTTTTTGAAACTTATCCATTAGTTGAAATCATGCAGAGGCATGTGGTATCTTTATGTTTATTGTGCATGTTGTCTGTAAATTGTATAATAGTCCAATATTGAATTTAAAACATCATTAAAGATAAGGGTCAAAGAATAAACGAAAGCAGTCAACTGTCAAATGACTCATAGTGACTCATCAACCAAAATTTATATTTCTGTCGCATGAAACCTAGAAATAATAGTCCAGTTTTATAAAAATTGCTACTTTAGAGCACTGAAACTGTTAACTAGCATTATTGGCTGCGGATGGCGCGGATGGAAACGTTAGGCCGTAGCTTGATTTCTATTCACAAATTAAAGTTATATCTTCCTTTAGATGTTCAAAAATATTGTTTTTTATGGGTAAGGTTGCCTTCCACTAATTTCAGAACAGTTTGAACCAAAAATCTGCGACATCTCCGTGACATAGTCCCTTTAAATTTTCAGTACTTAGATCTCTGTTATGGCCTGACACCTTAAATGCTTGAATGCAATACTGCTAATGGGTCCTTTTTGCTTACCAATCATTATTATTAAAAGAAAATTAATGTGCGTGAACAGAGGAATGTCGACGGATCCGTTTCAATCTTCCCTTCTTTTAAAAATTATTGTTCCTGTTGGGTTTTATGACTTTTGTTGTGTTATACTTCCTAAGTTAACTATAATTTTTAGGTTTATTTTCCATTTGACGGCAAAATGCATACAAGCCATTTATATTCCAACTAATGGATAAGTTTCAATAAGAAACTTTCAAAATTTCCCTTCCGTTATCAAGACCCAGTATTTCCGCGTAACAGTACACAGGCATACCAGTAGTAGAAGGGGCAGTACTAGAAGAATATCAGCACTCTGTCGGTAAAGACCTCGGTTGTGCTCGATTCGTGCTGTGAATACCACGTGCTAGCAGGATGCTCGCCAATACGGCCCTCGCGCTTGGTATAAGATATAGATTGCAATAGCGAAGCAACCATGCAGATACGCGGATCAATTTGCAAATAAAGACCAACTAATATTATTACGGTGGAAGCCATTAGAGTGGCTTACATTTAAGACTTTGGTCTGTCATAAGGTTGTTGAAAACATGGCCAAACTACGTGTAATAAATTTTTGGTGCCTGCCTTAATCCTCATTGGGACGTCCGAAAGGTGGCCGCGGCCGCTTAATAGAGGTGGCCGCATTAAAAAGTTTTTTTTTTTTACAGTATTACACTGGCAATACATTCAGGACTTTGAAGAATGGTCACTTAAAATGGGTGGCCGCTTAATAGGGGTTCGATTGTACTAAATTTTTCAAACAACGGCTTTCTGTTTTCATGTTGTCCCACAGTCTCGTTGGCTGCAATCACTAGGTTAACAACGTCGACACTTTCACGGACAACGTCAACTTTGATTTCCTATGACTGCTAGATAAAAGTAAATTTTGCTAAGGAAACTCTTATGTTTCCACTAAAGGAAAAGTTAGAGCTATGAAGCTCAGTTATTACTCGCACATTACTCGCAAATTTTATTGGTCGTTATCATGTTAATATACAAACAATTATGCTAGGCAGGGGCAGATCCAGGTGCACCACTAAGGAATGGCTTCACTGACTGATGACGTAAAGTTATCTCAGGAAGGGGTGTGCTCACCCGGCACCCTCCCTCTAGATCCGTCCCCTGCCTGGTGAAATCTCAGCATTATGGTTATTTTAAAAAGCGGTTGAAAAATCTCTAGCTTATCTTTCCACTGAAGACAGACTAATGAAATGCAATTTTCTAGATTGTACTCTAATGCGGTTTTACGCAGTTCCGACTGAAGCAAGGACAAGAACATGGCTTGCAGATCGATCCTTCAGGGCATGGCGGATTAATGGCACAAACATCCGTGCTACATTGAAATGACCAGCTTGACTGACATTTGCAGGGGTCGTCTGCTATATCTGCAATTAGACAAAAATTAACTTAATTAGCATGAGCATTTAGAGCAGTTTTCAATTGCGTATCGCAAAACGAAAACCAAAGTAATTGCTCTGGCCAATCACGACAATCCAGTGAACCAATCAAAACTCGAAGCAAATACTTGTAGCTCGTGAAAAGTGCGGGAAAACGTGTGAGTCGCCATTAGTTTTTGTTTTACTTCTGATTGGCTGGAAAATCAAAGTGGCGCGAGTTTTTTAACCAATCACTTAGCGTAGAAATGCAAAACCAAAGCAAATGCGAATTACTTTCAACACTCAAATTGCCCAAAATTTTCTAGACTTTCCGAACTTTTTAATAAGAATTCTGAAACCTTGGTTTTACTGTGTGAAATAGTCGTTGAAAAACGAAGTAAACGTTAGCTGAACAATGCGTGTTAGTCCATTGTATGTCGAAAAACGTTAGCACGTTACGCCTTAACGTTAGCACACGAAATTATATAGCGATGATGTCATTCTTAGCAACAGGTTGATTGGCATCATTTTGTCGTTGTATCCAGGCACCACTATGAGGACAAAGAAACGTGCCGGCATCCCCCGCCCCACCACCCTCTGCTATAAAAGAGTAACGATGTCAAACCCAAAACAAGTCCTACAGTTGCTTTGAACATTCAAACAAGGTCAAATGCAAAACAAGCTCTACAATAGGGAGCTTATAATCGGTTTTCCTTTTTTAACAGTTATAGCTTAATATAAGCCCATGGCCTTATATTTGGGAGGGCTTATTTTGGAAGGATTTCTGCGTCACCGAATGGGGGCCTCTTTATGGCGGAGCGTTTTTGGGAGGTTTTGTGGTATACCCAGGTCCACGCTTCGGCCCATTCATACCCCATCAAGTCCATCAGAGAGGAACCCAGGTGTCGACTTTGAACATTGTAGCCAACCACCGCACATAAAACTAATAAACTTCGAAATATCGTTAGTTTTGCACTAACAATTTTTGTGACCTCAGTAAATAGATAAATATTTTTTAGCATAACTGGAAGACCCTGGCATAATTTTAGCATAATTTCGAACAATTGTGAGCACTACTACTAATGCTACTTTTACGAGCACAATCGACAAAAGCCTAAATTTGTTTCACACATCTCTGACTTTCTAACTACTAAATAAAGTTGTCGTACTTAGTTCTCGTATCTGTTCGTATGGACGCTGCAAGAAAACGAAGTATTTATTATTATTCTTACAATGTTTTTCACCTCCCAAAGTTAATTAGCCTAGCTATTCGAGCTGGGAGGTGAAGAAGAAAAAAGAAAAATTAAAATTTACATAACAACATTAAATAATCTTTAGGTAGTTAGTGAGGGATTTGATTTCAACATAGTCGTCCTCAGCAAAAAGTAAATCAAAAATTAAGTTACGAATTGTTTTTCTCCAGCATCAATTGTTTGGCCTCATTAATTCCACAGGGGAGGGACATGGGTGTTCGAAATTTGCTCGCAAGGATTTGAAGCACTTGTTTAATAAAGTCTACAAGTCCTCAGCTTCTACGCTCGCAATGTGAGTGATCAACTAGATGGATCAAGTTTAGGTGATCAGGAGTTAGTTGAACCAAACTGTTGAGCAACTATATAAAGAGACTTGATTTCATCAACGGCACTGTTCACAAGCTCCCACTGCGAGCTATTCGAAAAAAGCTAAAAAAGCAACTGACGAAGGATACAATAGTTTGGTTCCGAAACCGGTCTTGCGCTAAAAGCTTAAAACAGGGTTTGCCTTTAGTTTTGGATTGCACATGACGGCAAACCAGCCACACCGAATCTTTTAAAGATTCTTATGAAATCATGAAATACTGCACATTATCTTAAACCAGCATTCGATTGTATCTAATTAGAAGGAAAAATCTCTGAAGGACATTCTTGTCCCCGCAAAACTTCCTTCATCAACAAACAATCACAAAACTAATAAAGCGTTAAGTTACAACCTTGAAGGAAATTTGCATATGATCAGCTCAAACCGAACCATAATCTAATGGTCGCGCAACTTGCGCCGATTGCTCAACAGTTTGGTTCAACTAACTCCTGATCACCTAAACTTGATCCATCTAGTTGATCACTCACATTGCGAGCGTAGAAGCTGAGGACTTGTAGACTTTATTGAACACTTCCTTCATCAACAAACAATCACAAAACTAATAAAGCGTTAAGTTACAACCTTGAAGGAAATTTGCATATGATCAGCTCAAACCGAACCATAATCTAACGGTCGCGCAACTTGCGCCGATTGCTCAACAGTTTGGTTCAACTAACTCCTGATCACCTAAACTTGATCCATCTAGTTGATCACTCACATTGCGAGCGTAGAAGCTGAGGACTTGTAGACTTTATTAAACATTTAAGGAAAACTAGTAAACCCATGAAGCTGAAAAAAATTTGGTTATCGAGTGAGCGTACGCCCGCCCGCCCGCCCGCCTGCGCCTACAGACTCTCGGAGAAGGGGAGGAGAGTCACAAGGCAACCTAAGCCTGGGGGGAAGAATATCCGTAGAAGAATGTAATCTCGGTTTGAATCTTTGATTTTGGACATCCATATTATGGTCAATTGAGGTTTCCGCTGACCAGTATCGCATGAAAACATTGCGGGCTCAGGTGTACAGCTCTTCGAGGTCATGTGTTTTTTGATGCTGACCGCTGACCACATTATTGTTTTCCATTGTATCGCCGGCTCACATCTTATTTTTTGTCTAGGATAATGACTGGATTTTGTGAGCGCATTTCTGCAATTAAATTTTCTTAAGTAGTATACGTTTAATAACGTCAACAATAGTTTTTTTCAGTGAGAGTACTTTCACAACATTTTAAGAACCAGAGTAAGTGTAAAGTTCCGCTTTTAGGCTTGGCTAAATCTATATATTAACTTTTTAATATTTAAATAAATACCACCTAACTTTGAAACTTATGCTGAATTTAATCTGGGAACAATTTGGTATGACATGTCACTGTTTACGGGACTTAACGTTACCATGGCAAAAGAGGAATAGACAAGGATACAAAACAAACAAAAAATGAAACAAATAAAATGAAACGGGAGAACATACCGGTCCAGCAAGTACACACGCCAAGAAAGCCAGCATCAAGATAGCAATGGTCTTCATTGTACGTACTTACGTTAGCGAAAGGCTAGAAGATATACAAAAAGCAAAATTAGCTTCGATACGAAAACATCACAGTTCTATATGTTAATCAATAATCGAAATCACCACTGTATCTGAGCTAACCCATTCTGAACAATTACAAAATGATTCTTGGAGATGGAAGCTGATCTATCCTTTATTTCCATTGGAACAATTTCTATTTTTTAGTTTTTGGATTAAAAATCATTTAGAAACAATAATTTCATACTGGTAAAAGAAATTCAGGATTAATTACAGAAAGCACGGTTGCTCGTGAAAAAATCTTTACTTCAATTAAGCCCAGCAGTCCCCATTTCTGATAACTGAATCGCGTATTTGAGTGTTTATCAAATAAATTCTTATCAGTGGATATTTTTTCTCCAACAGACGTGCTAAATTCTAAGTGCCTTTTTCAACTCCATGCGTCCCTGTTACTGTGTACTGATGGCTATCAAATGCAAGAAAACAATAAGTATATCTACTTACTCTTGAAGCTTCTTTGGGGAAGGATACACTATAGGTCTGTCGACAATGAACTGAATTAATATCATCATAACAGCGCCATTTATATAGCCTGTTGAAATGCTGTTACTGGGGGGTTTGATGACTTGGCAAAATTTAAAACCTTGGACAAAGTACGTCATTTTTAAGCACCTCTGTTCACCCACACTGAGTTACTTTCAATAAAAGTGATTAATAAACAAATAATATAGAAAGAACCCATTATTAGTATTGCATTCAAGCATTTGAGGTGCCAGCCCATAACTGAGAACTTTTTAAAAAAGGAATTGTTAAGTCATTTGCCGTTGCTTATATTGAGATCCCATTTTGCTTTTTTCGTTAAGGCGGGTAAACGTAAATTTGAGTGAAATTTTAACGGGAAAGAAGGAAGAAAATTATGTTTGGATTACCTCCACCAGACAGTTGACCCTTATAGGGGTATCAAATGGTCTTTGCGAGCATTTGCGAGCATGCGAGCAAAGCGTTTTTCTTTGCGAGCACGAGCACTGACAAAAGTTAGCCTTGCGAGCAACGAGCACTTTTCAAAAAATTACACCACTGAAAACCGAGCATGCGAGCACTTGCAAAAACGTGCGAGCACGAGCAAACGAGCACCCACTAAAATTTTGCGAGCATTGCGAGCACTGCGACATTTTGAGGTACCATTCATGACTCCGAGCACCCCAGGTTGTCAGAAAACTGTTTTGGTGTCCATTTACTAATTTTTTCCTTAAAATTCTTCAATTTTAAAACTACATCTTCAAACAGAAACAAAGCACTCCAAAGAAATATTTATGAGATGCAGAGCAGATAATTTTTGCATTGCTTGAAATGTGAACGAGATATTGCCAGTGAACACACGTTTAGTGGCACAAAAATGACAAGGGAAATCCGGGGTCTTGATTACGGTTGAGAAATTCCATGTTTTTATGTTGACAATTAAATAGCCTGTATGCATTTTGTTAAAGGAGTTTGCCGCGTTATTGTTTGTTTGTTTTTTCCCTCAAATCAAAATAAAACTTAAAATAGTAGTGAATTACTAAGGAAGGTTAACACCAATGAATGAAAACCCAACAAGAACAAGAATGTTTATAAGTTGGAAAGATTGAAGCGAGTCGAAAAACCACTTCTCAATACTTCATTTATATTATTTGTTCTTTGGTTTAGCGTGTCGCACGCCGAGACACTGATGCATGTTGTCTATACTTATGTTGTCTGTATCATAGTTGAATAGTTCAGTATTAAATTTATATTTAAAACATCAATAAAGATAAGGGTCAAAGAATAAATAAAGGAGAGCACTGACCTGTCAAATGACTCACAGTGACTCATCAGGTTTCAAACACTTCGTGTCTGTTCTTAGTCATCGGGACAACTTTGCCTAGATAAGCTAAAAAAATACTTTTGGTCTGTCACTTGTGGAGTACAAACTTTAAAAGGTAGTGAACAAATTTAAGTTTCGGGTACAGTAATCAAACCAGCTTCACTAGTTTAAGTACTAGTCCGACGTGAAGTTGCTGAAAGAGAGATGTCAGACCATCAAACGTCTATTCAAGAAACAATCAGAGTTCAAGTACTTTACTTAATTGCTAAGACAACTTCAGTCCAAGCTGGGAGAGTAATTAAGCTTTATGTTTGTCATTTCATTCCCAAGTACGGTATTCTGGCGGCAAATTGGTTCGTTGACCCCCACGAAGCCGGGTCCACGAAGGTTCCTTTAAAAGCGGTGCTTGTGATTGTGTTCTATTAGACTCGTTGTCTAATTGTTAAATGTTCGCAGTTGTAGTAGACCATATCGATGCAGTGTCTACAAAAAGCAAACAGCCAAGTTGGCGCAGTATATGGTACACTATAAATAATAACAGTTCAGAAATAAATCTGGTGGCAAGTTTGTATATAAACCACCATGAGGATACGTACTACCGCCAGTATTAATACAGTTAAATCATTAAAATAACTCATTATTATGTTATTTTTGTTCCGAAATGAAATTTTGGTAAGCTATTGTTTGTTTTTTGCATTACAATTGAGATAACATGGCTTAGTACGCGGATTTCCAATAGAAGACGATTGAGGTTTTAATTTCTACCAATTTTCGATAGACTTCCATGGGAAAAGGCCTCGAAACCTTTTTACTAATTACGGTGTTTTGTAAAAAAAGTAATGCCAATATAAACGGGCACGGGGCGGGAATCAGGTGGAAAGAACAATAGAGATTCCTGATTTGTTTTCATACCAGCGTGCATTCTACCTATGTCTCACATGATATGCAAAACGACAGCAAACAAACCTTTAAGCTATTTTCGAGCTTTAGCTATTTTATTTAAAGAAATTTGCGGCTCTGGATAACAACCAACAATCAATCAACTGAAAAGCGGTCAAACAGAACGAAATAACTGCTTGAAATGTCACTAATCACATTTATTTAAATTATAAGGTGCAGTCTGTGGAATCGGTCTGCGGTCGTCTTCAAAAACACCAATTATTACGTCACAAGTTTTTATTTCCGACAATTTTCCGACAATTTTTCCGAGCACTCTACTTTTGCACTCTCTTTTCAACTTACAATATCTCTGCAATGTAATGTCCGATTACTTTGAAACTTCGGGATATGTTTATTTGGCTCTTAATAAACACATGGGCAAAATATAAGAAAAATCGAAATTTCTGTTCATTTGACCTTTAAATGCACATATTTTAGGCTACGACTTATCTATTTCTGACCAAATAAAGCCCCTTGTTTAGCTCTGGACAAATTAAACTCTACATTTCCAACAATAAATTTTTTAAAAAAACCTAATTGAAAACAATTTAAGCAGCCCAAACATTTCTTAGGTTTACTTTTCCTAAAATTTTAAGTCTTTTGAAATTTAAAAGCTTTCTTCTGTTTCTAAATTCATTTTGTAAATATAAAATTAAAAAAAAACAGAATCGACATAAGCGATTTGGTAAGCTCAGTCAAATTTGTCGCTGCATATTGTCTCTCGGTTCAAAAGACTGGCGAGAGTTGTTTGAACATCTATTATGGCTGCTTTTTCTAAAATCAGGAACGCTGAATCGTCGACCAAGACCGTTTTTTGGACTCATTTACCGCCGTCTTCGATTTCAATTTATCTGCTATTTTTTTTTGCTGATTTAAGCGTTTGCGCATGCTCTGTATGTGTCAACTTGTCCCTGGTAGGCGAGGCAAAAATAACCAAACTGTTTATATGGAAAAAAAGTTGGCTCGCTCCCCAGGGTCACCCTCCCTTCAAAGCGAGTGACCCTCCACCCAGGGTCACCCTGCCCCCCGAGTCAACTTTGCAATTTCTCATATAAACGGTTCGCAGCTATTTATAAAGAAACGTATGAAAAGCTCTCTTACCCGGGGTGGCTCGGTATGGAGGGTAACCCTCCTACCAGGGACAACTCTCCTCCATATAAACAGGCCCTAAGTTAAGATAAATACCTCGAACGTCGGTATTAATCCATATACATCCCGCGGGCTGTAGACCCGAGGGATGTATATGGATTAATACCGACGTTCGATATGTTCGAGGTATTTATCTCTTACCTGATCTTTACTAGCTGTACTTTTTTGCGAATAATTTATTTTCTCCCCGGTGTCATTTTTAGTCGACTGATAAAGTTAATTTTGCTTTCCCATGCGTGTGCGTAAATATTCTAAGGAAGAGTAACGAAAGATTAGACCCACTTCAACGTTTAATCAGTTTTTATTGTCTACGAAGGGCGTTTGCAGTACATCTTTGCATTAAATGGTTTGTTTTAAAATTTTACAAGAAGGCGTTAAAAAGTGTACAAAAAGACTCTTGAAAACCATCCAGCCTATCTTTTCTCATACAATGTGTCTTAGACAATGTAACAAAAATCGCCATTTAATGTTTAACGCATGTCCAAGTTGGACAATTACAATTACATGACTTGCAGACATATCCTTCATTGCATGCATTCTGGGGACAGATGGAATCTCGACATGACCCGTCACAATTTTCGCAAGGTCTGTCTGATAGGTTCACTGCAATAAGATAAGTATTATCCATTTAAAAGTTAAATAAGGTAAATATTGACCATGCAAGCAAACGTGTTAAGAAATAAATCAGATAAGTATTATTCATGCAGGCCAGTAACTAGCATGAGGCAAGACGAGACACTTGCCTTCTCTTGATTTTAACCAAAAAATTAAAAAATATATATTTGGTTGGAAAAATAATCCTCAGAAAGGCCAGGCGCTTGAAATTAAACTGCAAACTTCCCATGTGTGTTTTGTGGTCGCGTACCATTTTTGAAAGAGATGATCGGAGGCTTTTTAAAAATTCTTTTCAGCAAAGGCTGATTTTGTATAAGGCTCCAATGTTCCATCAGTATCTGTTTTAAATTTTTAACTGATTTGTTTATAGCGCCAGAAAACAAACATTAAGATGAAGATATGAAATCGTAATGTCATTTTATTGCGGGGCATTTCCTGTTACTTGACAGTCCGCGGTTTATAGTTCTCTGACCAATCAGGAGACAGTACGTGTTTATATAATGTTTAATAAATGAGCAGCAGTGTTTTATCGTCCCGTACCCTACTGTGCAGAAAGAGTAACGAAGGAGCAGGAAGAGTAAGGGGAAGGGGGAGTTGTGTATAGGAAGTATCTAAAAAGCAATCAGTGAGTAGTGTCATTTTACGCTTGAACGAGATTGATTTTTTTTTAAGAATTACAATAATAATAATAATAATAATATTTAATATTTATATTGCGCATTTTCTATAAAATAATCAAATGCGCATTACAAACATTACAATAGAGTGAATTCGTGTAACCCGTTTTTTATATGTTAATGAGTCGTATAATATTCTAATGTTTGTGTACAATAAAACAATACACGAGTGGTCAGCAAACCTCAAAGAAATCACTTTAATAGTTATACAGAAAATAAGTATAAACAGGACGTGTCTTTCTTTAAGCACTTCAAGAACATGTTCAACCTAAATCGAAAATTAGCGGTCTGGTTCAAATCACGCAGGATTTAGTCATTTTACATTGTTGTTTTTCAGAAGATGGGAAAGAAATTTGCCAAGAGTAATAGAACACGTGCACAGCTATTTTCCTGCTCATTAAACCATTTGTTTGCTAAACAAAAGTTGTTTGTCATCGTGATTTGCTAAAGCTCCCCATTTGATTGCTCGCGCAGAATTGTGTTACAGTCAAGTTTAATTTGTTTTTTCTTTACGGGATGTTGAATATAAAATGTTTGTCTAAAATCGCAAAACAATTCAAGGCATGATAAATTTTAAGCCCCGTTATCTGTTTTGGTTTTTACATATTGGTAAATGCTTGAATTTTAACCTGACTTCCACATGCAAATAATTACGATTTGTCCGCAATTTTCTGTTTTCCTGTACAGCTCATTTAAATATTACACGGCGCATTTGCATATAAAAAACGGGTTACACGAATTCACTCTCTTAATCGAATAAATACGGTAAGTTAGATATGCATTTTAATACATATCTAAAACTATGCAGGAGATACGTTGATGAATATTAACCATGCAAAAGATAACTTGCCCTTCATCGCAGTTTGCCTCATATTATCTATTTAAATACTAAGTCCAAAAACGTTTATTATACCTGGATATAGTCCATACTGTGGAGAAATGAATAAAAAATAACATCAGTTGTTTGCCGACAACAGTTCTGTTTAAACCTTATCAACAAAAGGTCGGGTTGGGGTGGTGGGTTGGGGACGGGGGTGGGGTAGGGCAAACGTTTCTGAAAGGACTCTGAACGTCAAGAATATATTTTAATGTTGAAGTAAATGCCATCAAAGTATATGAATTTGACTTAAATATATTTGGATGTAGTTTGCTATGACCACATCAACCATATGTTTCCTAAATTCTCCTTTCCTTTCTCTCTTTTTTGCAGTAGCGTATATATTTGAGAATCAGGCTAGGATCGTTTTATTATTTTTTGATACGATAAATTTGAGTCAGTCTTAGTTGTTTTCTTTTCATGGAGAATTCAAGAAAGTCATCATGGCTGCGGTTCGGAAATAGTGACGTAACTCCTGTATCAGGTAAAGAGCGTGGTTAAGGGTGTTTTCGTGATTCGTGAATGCCTTTTAATAACTACTTGGTGGTCTTCATGGCCATATCGAACCTCTGAAAACCTACGGTTATTAGTATCTCAATATTTTTTAGCATGTACAAACTTTTCAACTTGGTTATCAAAAACATAACGTGTTCGTTCTTTACATGCCGTATAGATCCAACAAAAGATTTCACAAAAGCCTATAAAACAAACGAAAACACATTTAAATATGTGAAAACATACCGGTCCAGCAAAAACACACGCCAAGGAGAAAAGTATCAAGATAAGAGTGGTCTTCATTGTACTGATGTAAGCAAAGTGCTCGAAAGAACTGAAATAAAAAAGTTAGATTGGTCTGAAACCACCAAATATCTACAGAACAGTAACAAAATCAATATATACACCTCTTAGTAATCGAGTGCGAGGTTCGTAATGTAAGATACGAAACCAGTTTTTTTCCGTCAATTTATGGACCGTACGTTTCGTGCAGGACCATAAATCGGCGGGGAAAAATCGGTCTGTATCTTGCAGTAACGACCTCCAACTCGATCAATAAGAGGTTTATATATTTTGTCAAATATACTCAACAATGTAAACAAATATATACTTACGGTTTAAGCTTCTCTGGGGAAGGATACAAAATTGCTCTGTCGACAATGAACTGAATTAATATCATCAAAACAGCGCCATTTATATAGCTTGTTGTTGTTATGTTCGATGACTTGGCAAGAACTTTAGACAAAAACAAGTTTATGTACGTCATTCCATTAAAAGCACATTTCTCTGTTCACGCACATTGAGTAATTGTGATAAGTAAGCAAATAATTTAGAGAGAACCCGTTATCAGTATTGCCTTTAAGCTTTTGAGCTGCCAGGCCATAACAGAGAACTTAAACTAAATTGTTAAGTTATTTTGCCGTTGCTTATATTGAGATACCATTTTGTCGTTTTTGTTTCTTAAGGTGGGGTAAACATGATTTTGAATGAAATTTTAAGAGGCAGACGAAAGAAAAATATTTTTGGAACACTCCAACAGACAGTCGACCCCACGTGAGAGCAGCTCAGGTTATCAGGGGACTGCTTTGGTGTCCATCTACTAGTTTTTAACTTCAAATTCTAATTAAATCTTCAATATTAACGAGTCGAAAAATAACTTCTTAATATTCCATTTATAACTTTTTTGGTTTAGCGTGTCGCACGCCGAGACACTGATGCATGTTGCTATACTTATGTTGTCTGTATCATAGTGAAGTAGTTCAATATAAAATTTAAAGCAACATTAAAGATAAGGCTCAAAGAATAAAGGAGAGCAGTGACCTGTCAAATGACTCATAGTGACTCATCAGGCTCAAACACTTCGTGTCTGTTCTTAGTCATCGGGACACCTTTACGTAGATAAGGTAAAAAACAATTTTAATCTGTCCTTTGTGATAGTACAAACTTCAGAAGGTAGTGAACAAATAAAAATATCTGGCAAAGTAATCAAACCAGCTTCAGTTTCAGTCAGTGCGTTTTAGTATTGACTTAATTGCTAAGGCACTTTCAGTCCAAGCTGGGAGAGTAATTTTCTATCCGCAATTTATATCACTTCATGATTGTCATTCTGAAGTACCTTATATCGTAGCATAAATCTGGCGGCAAATTAGTTAATTGACCACCACGAAGCCGGGTCCACGAAGGTACTCTCAAAAATTGACTTGCGAAAATTGTGTACTAGCTAAAGTGGTCTATAGTGAACTGAACTGGAATCGTACAGAATGAAAATCTATTTCCATATGTTTGGTTATATTTCACACAACTTATTTCTTTGTTTAAGAAGTATTCCATGAGTCTGGAATTTTTTTAATGGCAATAAGCAATATTTTTTCAATACCATGACTCCCTCCGAGTATAGGCGTTGTTCAGCGCACGTTTGCATTTACCTTATTACTGTTCTAGTTAACTTCATACTTAATATTCTGTACCAAAGTTTTCACTCCGCTTTTGCTGCATATTCAGAAGAAAAAGAGCGGCTGAATTATCCTGTTGAAACTCGGCAAAACTTCCGACAAAGATCATTGTGTGTTCGTCATTTTGAATTTTTTTTTTTTTTTTTTTTTTTTTTTGAAATTTTTTTTTTTTTCATTTTGAATTTTGTCATTTTTTTGGCCTAGTTTTTTTTTTTTTAGTTTGTATGTTGACATGAAGGTAATAGTACTAATAATGAAGGTTATGTACTACTCCCAAAATTGTACTAGCCGAAATGGTCATTTGTGAAACAATAAATTAAATTATATTGGAATCGTCCAAGAAAAAAAACATTTTCTGTTGTGTGGTAATATCACATAAAAGTTTAAAAAATAAATTTTCAAAAATGATAATCAAAGAAAGAGAGAATTCACATTCAACGTACGAAGCTGACTGAAGAATGACTCATCACATTTTGTTTATCAACTTTAACCCTGATTGTCAAAACAAACTACTTGAATTGAGTGGGTCATATCAAATAAAGAAAACATCCGCGGTTTACCGGTATACATTGGCTGCGGTCACATCTACGACGTAACTAAAGTTTAGCTTTAGTTAGTCTCAAGTTACGTGACGTCATACCTAACTATAGTTAGTGCTTTCGGTCGACTTTGCGGTAAACGGTAACACCAATGCAGCTAACTACAGTTAGTTCTGATTAGCTTTTGAATAATTTCGAATTTAAATTAGTTCATGACAGCCCTTGTTGTTGATCTGTGTCTAGTTGTTCCTCTATTTTTTTTCTATTTTTGCACGGCATCTCGGCGTTGAAGAAAATAAAATGAAGTAAGGATACCAGACGCCAAAAAATACAAGCTTTATTTTGATTTCTTGGCATGTTGTTTTTCTTTTTACCCTTCCCTTCACGCCTTGCTTTGCATATTTATGTTCATCTCGCACGTGCGAAAAGGATTGCCGCATTCTGATTGGTTTTTCGTTTGTAAACTCAAGACTAACCCATGAACCCTGCTTGAGTATAACTTTAGTTAGGGCCTGTTTTTATGGAAGAGATTTGTCCCTGGTAGGAGGGTTACCCTCTTCCCCGAGCCATCTTTTGCCGAGCGTTTATATGAGAAAGTTGTTCCTGTTGACCAAGTCAAGACCTGGCCCTCTCGATTCAAAAATACTGGAAAGAGTTGTTTTAAAACATCTATTATGGTTGCTTTTTTCAAAATCAGGAACGCTGAATCATCGACCAAGACAATTTTTGGACAAATTTACTGCCGACTTCGACTTCAATTTATCTGCAATTTTGTTTTTGCAAATTGTAGCGTTTGCGCATGCTCCGTATGTGTCAACATTTCCCTGCTAGGCGAGGCAAAAATAACCAAACTGTTTATATGGAGAAAAAGTTGGCTTGTTCCCCAGGGTCACCCTACCTTCAAAGCGAATGACCCTCCACCCAGGGCAACCCTACCCCTCGAGCCAACTTTGCAATTTCTCACGTAAACGTCTCGCAGCTATTTATAAAGAAACATATAAAAAGCTCTCTCGCCCGGGGTGGCTCGGTATGGAGGGTAACCCTCCCACCAGGGACAAACTCTCCTCCATACAAACAGGCCCTTAGTCTGTATTGATTTGGATAAACGAGGTGTTAATTTTCTAACTATAGTTAGGGTGAACAGAGAAGCGAAATAGCTAACTATAGTTATCCCCGTCTTAACCCTTAAAATACCACGCTTCTGGGATTTTTTCAGCCGTTTTCTGGGCTTAGGCAATCTTTTGAATTTCATGATGGCATATAAGAAGCTAAAGTAATTAATATGTGCTGTTTCAAAACACTGACGGCTCAAACTTTTATTGTGACGTCAGTATTCAGCCGTTGCTTCTTTGATAAGCGAGCACACGGGCTCGAATCTGGCAAAATTTTCGTTTATAAGTGTTTTTCCGAGTCATTTTCCACTGCAGAAGCCCCCAGGCTGGCATCATTAAGCTAGAATGGTGGGTAGAGGCAAACTTCTGAAAGAAACCAGAGGTGAGAGATGATTTGACGATGATCGGAACGCCAAAAACATTTGTATCGGAACATGGCGGTCCATGAATGAAATTGTCTCTCTGGCCGTTCTGTGGATGGATTCCGAGACCTGCCAAGGCAATTTGGACAACTTTTGACTTCCAAAGAATGCAGTCGGTGCAGTATTTTGCCGGTAGGATTGGGTGGCTCGACACTTATAAAAAACCTATGAAATAGAGGTAGGTGGACTTGCATTTCGCCGACAAGGCAGTTTTACCCAGGCATTCCTTTCGGTCACCAATAAGGAAATTGCAGGTTTGCAAGCATTGCTCTATTCGAATGGTTATTGCTGAGTCTGCTGAAAGATTGATGAGAATTTTTCTTGGTGAACAGAAAGAAATAGGCTTGAAGTTTGCTGCAAATGTATACTTTTGGATTCGGAATTACTTTTTCATTAAAAATAATTGGAGGCAAAGATGTATGTTTTTTGTTGTTGTTCTATGGAGTAAAAACGGGCATTTTCGGATTTGCTGCAGAAAAAAACAGCCATATATAACGGAAATCTAGAGCTGTAGTCAGTTAGTTGGCTTTAAAAACTATGAAAATAATCACTTTGCCAGAACAAGGTATGATTACTATCTTGTGCCCAGATATGCGAAGGCTGCAGATTTTTTAATCACTGCTGGTATTTTCTACGCAAATATGCGTTGTTGGTAGTTTAAGGGTTAACTATAGTTAGCTATAGCTGCCAGTTGTGACCGCAGCCATTAATGTTACCTTATTATAGGAGATTAACACTCCAGGTAAGTTATTAAGGTTTTTAAAATAAACGCGACTTATATTACGCGAATTGGAAGGAAAATTTATTTCAAATAAAGGAAATTAACTAAATTTTGCTAGTCCTTTGAGAAAAAAGCTTTCTTCTCCCAATTACAAGATCCCCCAAAATTACACACAAATTTAAAAAATACTCTTAAACATAGATATATGGGATAATGAAAGCGTTTTTGGATTCCTTGAAACGCGAGCGAGATATTTCCGCCGTTAAACCCATGAATAAAACGACCTTCAGGTACATGGGATTTGGAAAAAAACCAGACGCAATTTCTCCAAGCATGTAAACGTAAAACGAAATCAAGAAGTCATCCCGGTACGGAACTCGCGCCGGCGCGAGTTTTCTGATGTAGACACCCCTTAATAGTTGGTCACTGGTAATACTTTAGACTTTTATTCCGGAGCAAGATGAAAAAGCCATACCGTGTTTACATAAGCCGTTTTTATTGGGGTGTGGGTTTTAAGGTCGGGACACAAGGCGACGCAGAGACAGGTCTCTGCGACAAGTCGCTCCGTGTGTACTGCTTCAAAACAAGTCGCTACAACAAGGCGTTTGTTCGGTAAACATGCAGCGAATTTGGAAGAGGGGGAATGTAAACTAGTTTTCCAATTCAATACATGCCGCTCTCTCATTGGTTAGTTTATATTTTGTCGCAGCGACTTGTTGCAGAAGTGTACACACGCTGCGACAACGCTGTTTTCGCTCATTTTGTCGCTGCGATCAGTCGCATGAATTCAAACTGGTTCGAATTCGTGCGACTGATTACAGCGAAAAAGATTTTCGCAAAAATCAGTGTGCCATGTCACACGAGGCAACATGCTGCAGCAACTTTTCCCCGCGACCTGTTGCAGCGACTTGTCGCCTAGTATGTCCCGTCCTTTAGGAAGGAACAGTCATCAGCTGAGTCATAAGGCCTACTCTGGGACCCAAAATCGCCCAAAATCGCCTAAAGTCGCCCAAAATCGCCTAAAGTCGCCTAAAATCGCTTAAAGTCGCCCAACTTCGCCCAAAGTCGCCTAAAGTCGTTTAAAGTCGCTCTAAGTATAGATATTTTCTGTAACAATGCATTATGTGTACCATGATGATTCCCATGTACATGTATACCACAACTGTACTTAAGTCGGTCTCCTAAAATTGCCTAAAAGGTCACCTAAAATTGCCTGAAATCGCTCAAAATCGCCCAAAGTCGCCTAAAGTCGCCCAAAATTGCCTTAAATCGCCTAAAATCGCCCGTAATTTTGGACAATATAAGCTAAAATCGCCTAAAGTCGCCTTAAGTCGCCCAAAGTTACGGCGACTTTGTGTCCCAGAGTAGGCCTAGTCATAACGCGTTAACAGGACACCGGAATAAAAATCTCGCTCCGGTGCATTACCAGGGTAAACTCGCACCGGTATGAGTCGCTCCGGTATGACATTTTGTGGTGGTATCATGTAAACGATCAGAGATCCACAAGAGGGAACCGGAATGAACTAGTGAAGCGTTTTTGGATTCCTTGAAACGTGAACGAGATCTCCATAACTTATCAGATTTGCTAGCAGTTTGCCGAATGTCGTCCACTGCGTTGTACTAAAATATACCATGAAGCTCTTTTATTCAGTTGTATATATAAGAGGATTTGTTTCACTACAATGATCTGCTTCTGTCTGTGAATGTATTAAAAGTTTGCATAAGTTCAGTAATGATCAAATCAGTTATGAGTTTGTAATTATTATTTTCAACCTTGTCTGAGCTATAATCACTTTAATAATTTAGGGTTTTCTTAAGTGTGAAGTTAATTTTGAAAGGTTTAAAAATGACCTACGGGATTCAGTGCTGTAGACACTGCAACGTTTCCACTCAATGAAAAACAGCAACACGAGATCGTCAGTGTTATGTCAATGTTTAATCACAGCGTTTTATTTATTCACTCTTCGTGTGTATGAACGTACACGTTTAAGTATATATTATAGCTGTATTACCTAATGGTTAGATAAGAATACATCACATCCACGTCATTTAAATTTAAATTACAAGCCGGGCTCACTGAAGTGCTTTTTGTAGTAGATATCGTGCATGTTACGTTCACTTGCCAAGACAGGTTATATCAGTGTTAAGTACATAAGTTCAGTGCAGGATGTTGCACACCCGCTTAAAGCAATGACAACGGCATGGAATGCACTGAAGACCAGGTCCACAGGGAAAAAAGTGACAAGCAGAGACTCCAGGACACTGTGGTAGATGTTCACAAACGTTGCAACTGTCATCGTCACCTGCACCTGCACCCACGGTTAGCTCTGCAATTCGACATAAGGAAAACATTATAAAGAACATTTATAAAGTGTTCAAGCTCTGTAATGGAAAACCTATTGCCAGGAAAGGATCCATCGGCTCGAGCTCCCCCCCCCCCCTCCCCCTGATTTCCGCCCCACACCCGTTATCAACATTACTTTCTACTTCGAAACACCGTAATTAGTGAAAAGGTTTCGAGACATTTATACAAGTAAAGACAATTTTCCACTGATTTGCTTTACCCTGGTCACAAAAATATCCTCCAGCCTTCTTAATCACGGCCAGTAGAAGTTGATTTTAGATTTCTTCACGGTGCAATGAACTAATGTTAAAATTTTAAAATGCCACCAGCTCAGCACCAACCTCTTACTGGCCAAAAATATCGTCTTACGAGCAAAACTGTTCATCTTGAGTTCATTCTTTTTTTTATAAAAGAAGAGTGGACGTTTAATGAAAACATGTCACGGTTCTTGCATAAAAAGAGCCTCAGATCTGAGGCTTCAGAAAAATAGCCTATTCAAAGGCTGGTTGATATATATACGTAACAATTAGACGGCAAGCTCGATGTTTTAATCGGCTGATATCAACCGAGTTTAGCATAACCCAGAGAACGATCTATTCAACAAATAGTTCGGTGAAAGTGGTTTACTTATAGTTTTGTGCTTTCGGCAATTTTACTAAGGCGCGCGCCCAGGGCAGTCTATCAAAAAATTAGTAGAAACTCTGTCGTGTTAAATTTGTAATAATACACAAGCAAAAATTTGAGCATGCTCATTTTCTGAGAGTAGATAGATAGTTGAAGTTAAAATGATTGACAGGAAAGTTGCGAACGCGCGACAAAACAAATAAATTCATTCATTCATTCATTCATTCATTCATTCATTCATTCATTCATTCATTCTTTCTTTCTTTCATTCATTCATTCATTCATTCATTCATTCATTCATTCATTCTGTTAAAAGGCACTACCGGTTGATATTTGCCCCCGCAGAATTTGATTTTCTTAAAACAAATATTAGGCCGATAAGCGAACCTTCGAGAGCTAATATGCTAGTTTTAAGGACATCAAATTTACGAGGGGCAACTATCAGCCGATAGCTTCTTGACATAAACACTCTATCGTATTTATTGTTCGCCACTAAATATTCTTCCGCCAATTCAAAAACGAGCATCTTAAATTAATTTTTTAAGAAAGTGTTAAAAGTGTTAAAACACTCACAGACATTTTGCTACATTTGTGGTTAAAATTTGCTTAAATAATGTCAGAATACCTTCGCTCGTACTGTCTTTTGGCCTTTGACATTCCGAATTGGTGTTTATGATTGTGCCGCTTCAAATACACAAAACGTTTATCTTACCTGTTTCGTATGGACGCTGTGGAAAAATCAATAAGAGTAGCATTTAATGGTCATCTAGGTTACTTAGCAGTTATAACCCCCAACAAAACTCCCTAGGGCAACAACAGCTTTAACCTTGGTTTTGCAGATTTGCACGTGATCACAGCGTGCGACTTGAAGCCGCGGCAAATTTGGAAGCGCGCGTCGTGGACCGAGAAATACTGACAAACTTCGGAAACAAGAACACCATGACTAACCTATGATTTGCGATAACCAGCTGTATCATTTGATAGCTTAGTTTCTATTTAGGGCGCGTTCGTTTGGGAATATTCTGGAATAAGAAAATAATATAACTAAAGACAGAGACTCTACGTACGGACAGTTACTAGAGTTTCACGCACGAAGAGGCGGGTGGAATTTAATTTAAACTAACATATATATTCCGGCTATTCTGCTACTGGTAGCAGAATAGGAATGGAAATCCAAGTATTCCGGAATTGCTGGTTTGCAGCTGACATCACAGCAGCCATGTTGGATGACAGGAACAAAGCGTTCTCCTCCGTTGGGAACTAAACTTTTTTATTATGCAAATTCCGCAAAAACATGTTTTATTGTTTTGTCATCCAACATGACCGCCTTTTCACGTGGTTGCAAACCAAGAATAGGAAGAGCAGCCAAACGAACGCTAACTTGCATTATTCCAATTATTCTTATTCCAGATTGATCCCACACGAATGCGCCCTTAATCTAGTAGATTTTACTTTCAAATTTTAATTTCAAATTGCTCCACGATAACTCTGGAAAACGAGCTGCCATTTTTCAGAGGAGTGCTCACAAGTTTGCATGAGCAAAATATGATTTGCAACAAAATCAGTGTGAGACGGTGATGCGCAGACAATTATTATTAGCGGCATCATTTCGTGGTGGACTCTTGGCCAAAATTTTCAAAATGTCACGAGTACCTATTATTGCGGTTTTCAGTGAAATGCGAACTCTGAAATTCAAATTCCAACTAACGATTGCGTTTTTCGCTGCCGTCAATCATAATTATGGCGACAACCAACGAACCATGAAAAACAGAAACAACCAAAGCGGATCGAAATCTACCAATCACAACTGGCAGACGTGACCTTTTGACCCTATTGAAGTGAACTCCTGTTTCCCGAGAGGTCCGCTAAGATGATTGACGGCAGCAAAAAACGTAAACCGTTGGTTAAGGATTGAATTTCAGAGTTCGCATTTCACTGAAAAGCGCAATAATCTTGAGTTGTACTCGAATCTGCGGCGTGCTATTTCCTTAACTAATTGCCAAATGAATCAAAATGAAAGGATTGAATAAAGGCCTACCAAAAAATGCAAATGAAAACAAATCAGACGGAAGAACATACCAGTCCAGCAGATACACAGGCCAAGCATACCAAATGCAACATCAAGATAACAGTGGTCTTCATTGTAACTGCATGTACATGCAGACAGACAGGAAATACAAACATTATTATGAGCTCAGAGAAAAAGCATTTTCTACTATCTTACGACCAAAGGTTCAAATTGAGCACATTGTAATTCTTTCGGCCGCAAGCAATGAAGAACGGTCAGAAAATGTTTCTGAAATATTACTCTTTTACACGAAGTGCAACTGAAGATATTTTTAAGACTGGTTTGCCAGCTTCCAGTATTAAATGTAATTTTCTTCCTTTCCCTTTTTATTTTTGATAATTAATGGGTATTTTAATTAAACTGGCTCATTAAACAGTTAACTTATTTTTATTCGCGCTCCATTTTTCGTACAAGCAATGCTACCTACCTGCGACAGAACAGAAGAGAAATTTAAGGTCACTTGGTTTTAAATTAGAAAAGTAATTGTAACGTTCTAATTGCTGTGGTTTAGCGAATTACAAATAAATATATACTTACGGTTTTAGTTTGTTGCACTGTTGTACTTCGATATTGTTATCGCTAATTTAAATCGTGGAGCACCTGGGAACTAGCGAACAGCTAAGTGTGTACTTCGCCACGTTAAATGAAGTATGTCTATGTCTATGTCTATGTCTATCGTTATACGAAAAAAAAACCACACTGCTGATGACTTGGCAAAATCTTCCGACAAAGGTTATTGCATGTGCGTCATTCTGAAGTGTACAGCTATATTAACTCCCGCTCGATCAGGTTCTTTTGAAAATAGTCATTAGTATACGCAAATAAACTGATCAAACAGAAAGAAATATCCTTTGGACTGGGAAACGGTTTATTAAAAAATTTAGTCAACATATCACAAAAATGCGTTACGATTCCAAAGATCATGTACTATCACTCTTTTAAAATGGCTGTGTTTCTAAAACCGTTGAATACAGGTTCAGGTTATGACATATGGAAAAAAACTTGCAGTAAAATGACCATGAATGACTAATAGTGACTCGTCACGATTTATTGTTTTTAATGCCCCATTGTGACCTTGCCTAAATGTTTGTAAAATGAGTGTATTTTTTGCGCTGTTTACCGATATACAAATGTTAACAGGAATAATACAGGACAATTAGCGGTGTAGTAAACGAACACTTCAGTTTATTACACGTATTTTACGTTGAGCTGTGGGAGTAATTAAACTGTTAATGACCAATAATTGGCAAAATCTTCCGACAAAGATCGTTGTATGTTTCTTATTCGGAAGTACAGTTGAACCCTCGCTATTCCGAACTGTCAGGCGAAACAAAAAACAGTTCGAAATAGCCGATAGTAAATGACTGAAAGGCATTGAAATCCAACGCATGGCATATTTAAGGCTTGCATGCATTTAGTTATAGTATACCGTGAGGTTTCCTTTGCTTGCAAATCAAAAATACGAACCTAAAAATAGTAGTTTACTTATTATAGGATAACGCCAAAGAAGTCATAAAATCCAACAGGTACAAAAGCGGTTCGAAGTAGGCAAGATCAAGACAAGTTTTAACAACATTTTTTTTTACAAAAGTTGTTGGTCCGTTTAATTTATTATTTTGTTGGTTTGATGAGGCATGCAGGGTTCGGCTTTCTGTTTAATAATAATAATAATACTTTATTTATATAGCGCTATTTCTATTTCTAACCAATAGCGCTTTACAAGTTATTTACAATTAAAAATTATATATCTATATTAAAAAAGTTACAATTTGTATATATTAAAAAGAATAAAAAGACTAACTAATTCACCTAAGTCAATTGTAAAAATACACTAAATTATAAAAATATCTAACTAAAAGCTTTCCTAAAAAGATGTGTCTTAAGTTTGCGCTTAAACTCTGAAATGCCATTGCACGATCGAATTTCTAAAGGTAAGGCATTCCAGAGTTGCGGCGAGGCTACAGAAAAAGCTCGAAATCCGTAGCTGCACAAATTATAAACGACGTCATCCAAGCGATGGCCATTCATGGAACGTAGATTACGTCTCGGAACATATCTCTTGATCATATCAGACAGATAAGTTGGGGCTAAACCCATCAAACACTTGAATGTCATAAGAACATGCATTTCTCTGTATCAAAGCGGAATAGTCCAATGTTAAATTCAAAACATCGTTAAAAGATTAGGGTCCAAGGGTAAAGAAAAGAAGTGAACTGTCAAATGACTCTTCATGAGCTATAGGATAAGTGGAGTTCGTCTATCTTACCACTGAAGTTGTCTTCTTTACTACTTTGTTTACTACTTTCGATGTTCGATCGCAACACATGGGTAACCAGGCTTTTAGTTAACTGAGAAGACCTGGATGTTAAACTAATTTGCATTTGGTGTTTCGGCAAATAATAAAAACACTAGGTAGGAAAAACTTTTACCGTTGTTAGGAGATTTTGGATTTTGGCCAATCACTACACCGAACAAACAATGGGTATTGTTTTTTAATTTCGTGTTGAGCTCGTAAGATCAACAAGCACTTTCAATCCCCTAGTTAGGTATGAAAATGGCGACAAACTTGAGCCTTTCCCCACATGGACGAAAAAGTTTTGCAACCGGAAATGAAGTTTGGCTTATTTTGGAGGTGTTCGCAGCTCAAAGGCGGAAAAAATGAAATTTCGAATTGTTTTGTGGTCATTGTCGTTTTTTTTGAAGGCTTTCGCTATGGAGTTAGCTGGAGTTGTCTTAAGTTGCCTAAACAAGCTACGAGTGACATTTTTTACCGGCACGGCAGGCACGGGAAAACACAGGCGTTGAACTCTGTGCGGGTGTTTATAATTTGTTTGTGTGGTCACAACTTACAAATATGAATATTCAAATCTATTCACTTAGGCCATCCCAATAAAATTTTTCGTTTCCCATCGCCCGACCGACCCATTTTTTTCAAACTGTAAAAAACATTCCAGATTCACTAGTCAAAGAGGCAAGTACTTCAATTTACAAGCACACGACCTTGTTTTATTAACAATATTTGGTATGATGTGATGTCCTTGTCTTTAATTAATATAACATCGATACTAAGTTTTTCAAAGGTTGTTTCGTGCCAAGGGCATTAACGCTTGTTCCAACATTCTCAGCGAGATCGACTGAAACAAAATCTTTCGGTTCGCATTTTAAATGAACCCAGACCCCTTATAGAGTGTTCATTCTTTTTTTTTTGGCCCGACCGATCGACCCACCATCACAAGAGACCGGGCGATGGGAATCGAAACATTTTATTGGGATGGCCTTTTTGTTGTTGTGAATATTTAAGCTTCTAAAAATCGGCTTTTACGGCTGACTTTTTGAAAAAAAATATATAAGAAAAATTTCCGCATAGGGTGAGTTTATAGTTTTTATGCAGGTTTTTGACAAATTTAAGCTTCAAGAGCAGTTTTTTGTTTTAATGTTTTCGACTCGTATATATTAACATGCGGCGTGCAACTTATTGTCATGTTTCTGGAATGTAGCCGATAAAACTATATTTTCTACTCACTACTTCTCTGTCCCTCTCTCTCTCTGTCTCTCTTCTCTCTCGTCAGTTTATGAGGGTAAAATAAAGAAAAGTTACAAGAGCGGGCGAGCCTGTATCATTTCAATTTGTTTCAAAGGTGATGTTAATAGTTCTTAACTCCAATTTTTATAATTAAGCAAGACTCCAACGACTCTATAGCTAGGTAAACCCATGTTCACTACATCCCACTCCCTGTGTAACTGAATGGTCTCCTTTGGAGACCCCCAGGTTGGCCACCTTTACCTTCCATATAAGGAGATGGCCATCTTTGGATCGTACGAGCTTCACACGATCGAAGGGATTATTTTCCTACCCATGGTATTATACACATAGTCCCAAATGCAAATTAGCTAAGCTGTCCACATGTATGTATACCTACCCCCAAAGGAAATGGTGTTTGTTTCGGGGAGTGGGCATGGGCAATCTAAATGGAAATTGGATTAGCATCCAGGTCTTCTCGGTTAAATAAAAGCCTGGTTACCCATGTGTTGCGATCGAACAACGAAAGAAGTAAACAAAGAAGTAAATTAAGAAGACAACTTCAGTGGTAAGATAAAGTATTTTTTTTTGGCAACAGAAGATTATAAATGCTATACCAATGTTCAATCACAGCAGTTTTATTTATTTACTCTTTATGTGAATACACGTTCACGTACAAGTATTATAGCTGTATTATCTTACGGTTAATTACAGAATACACCGCACAGTGCACGTCACGTTGACTTGCCAAGACAGGCTAATGATTTTTAGGTACACAATATCGTTCAGTGCAACTACAAAAGCATGGTTTGCACACAAAGCCAGGTTCACACGGATTAAGGTCACAAGGAAAGCTATGGAAGTCACTATATGCACAAGGTGGTGGAGAATTACAACGGTTGCAAGCAATATCCCTGTCGACACCTCCACCTATTTGAAATGTGGAAAACATTATTAGAATATCATAGTACAAGCTCCGTAATGAAAAAAACCATCCCCGGGAGGGATACATAATCTACACCTCCCTGCACCCCACCTCTCCCTCCTGAACCCTGCCTCGCGACCGTCATCGGTTATCAACATGGAAACACCATAGTTAGAGTGAGAAGGTTTCAAAGTTTTTATCCAAGTAGAGATAGGGCTTATTTTGAACCCAGATCACAAAAAGCATTCCCCACCCTACTTAACTACGACCAGTTGAAGTTGATTTCGGAGTTCTTCACAGGGTATTGCTAGTGTAAAATTGTTAAGACCCGCCGGTTTACCATTTCGGCAAACTGGAGGTTTCTACTGATGGGCTTACAAAGTTAATAGAAACCGAGAGCGTATTGCTTTTAGCATAACCAAGAATCTATTTATTCAACACAACGTTTAGTATTTGAAAAAGTCGGTTAGCATAACCATTATGTCTGGGATATGCATAGAGCTCCTTAATAACCAGTGTTAGACCTATAATTTTGGGTTTTATCTTTTGGACTTTGACTTTCTAAAGTGATGTTTATGACAGTACTTTTTAAATCCAAACAAAGTTCATTTTACCTGATATTAAATTGACCGGACGCTGTGGAAAAAAAACCATTAAGAATTAGTTATATGGTCATCTAGTTAACCTAAATACGTTTTTAGTAGGTTTTACTTTAAAATTTTAATTTCAAATCGCTCTACCCTAATTCTAAAAAACAAGCTGCCATTTTTTAGAGTAGATAATACAAGTATGCATGAGCAAAATATGATTTGCAGCAAAATCAGTGTCAGACGCTGATGCGCATAAGCAGGCCATTATTGACAAGCAGTCATCACGTGCATCCTCGTACCCAGGGTCCTTGTTCCCTTTGACCAGCGGTAAGCCTGCGCAGAAGTGACGAAAACTCGACGTACGAGAATGTCATCACGTGGGGGAGCCTCAGCCAATACATTTTAAACTGAGAATTTTCAAAAATGTCTCGAGTACCGTATTTCGTATTAATCATGAACTGTACTCAAATCGTGCTATTTCCTTTACTAATTGCCAAATGAATCAAAATGAAAAAATTTAATAAAGGCTAAAATGCTAAAATGCAAATGAAAACAAATGAAAGAAGTAAACACATACCGGTG
>NC_135762.1:14819019-14843033 GCF_052425735.1 Oculina patagonica
CATATCTGTAATGTAATATCATTCCACAGGGGTAAGTACGAGTTTGTTGCGTTTTGGCAAGCCTATGAGGAAGGGAGTCATGTCGTCGTCATGTCTAAGTCAGTTCCTGAAAGAACTTTACTTTATAATTGCTGCTTTTAGTTCCCGCGTCTCTATTAACCCCTTCCCTCAATGGAAAATCATGACAATTGTCGGTCAAGGAAACAGAACAGCTATATGTTTTTAAAGTCATTTGTTCACCACATTTCTGACTATAGTTGTTGTATTTTGTGAAAATATGTTACTAAACAGCACTAAACAATTAAACAGTCCTCCTAATGAAACAAGTTCCTGGACAAATAAAAATTTGGAATTGATGTATGCTATGAGGCCAGCAAATCATGTGGAAAATAATTCATGATCAGGCCGGTCTACAAAACATTATAAAATAATTTAGATACTACGCGCGCTCTCATTGGTCGATAGGTGTGTTTAGATGAGAGTATGTAACACGGTTGTGACGTCACACTTTCTGTGTTTCCCGGCACAATTTAAAAACATAAAACTGCTAAAAAGACTTGCAAAGTAATTTCAAGTACGATATTAAAAAAATGGAAAACAATACCAAATTTTGATATGTGTTCCGGCTTTCTCTTCCCATATATATATGAGCCCGAGAAAAAAAGCAAAAGAAAGAAGAACCACAGCGCTTTGCCTGGAGGATGCTCAAGCGAACGACAAAATATGCAACAAAATGTCACACTGATTAAATCAGTGGAAAAATGAATTTATAACTAATAAAAAGAAGCAGGAAAGGGAGGGAGGGAGGGGAAAAAACTCGCAAAACATCCCTGAAAACCCTCCATTGAACGAAGACCTGACACCACGCTGTCATGTCCGAGAACGCAACGCACTGAGCCTGACAAGAGCTAGTAACCGCTGACCACCAGGACAGCCGACTACCCGCTCGTTGTGGTTAACTTGGTTAAATTGCTTTATTTAACTTGGTTAAATCGCATTTAACCTCATTTAACCACTGCCTCGCGAATATGGAGGATGGGTGCCTGGGATACCCGGGAGGGCCTCCACTGAGGTCAGCCGGCCCTCCCCAGATAGGATAAAGCTGCCAAGGCTGGCAATCCCAACAAAACAGCCATGAGCCCCCACGCCAAGCCGAAGGGATCTCTGTGCTGACCACCAGGTCAGAACAGAGCAAGGGGCTCATGGCTGAGAAGCCATAGCCCCGAACACCACCCACATCCCGAGGCACCCATCTGCATGATTAACTGATACAACACTATCACGCCACACCCGCTATAACGCCAAACACGCTAATACGCCACACCCGCTATAACGCCACACCCGCTATAACGCCACACACGCTATAACGCCACACACACTATAACGCCACACACACTATAACGCCATACACACTACAACGCCACTACAACGCCTAACTGCAAACAACTGCAGCATGCTAAACCCAAGCTAACAGGCAGATGTAGAACCCCTAACGCCCTGCTATGCCTGGCAACGGAACAGGCAGAGTTCACTGTAGTAATGCTAGATGCCATGCTATGCCTGACAACGAAACAGGCAGAGTGCACTGTAGTAATGCTAGATGCCATGCTATGCCTGACAAAAACAAGGAACAGTAAACCCCCTTGGAGTCCCACTATGCATGACAGACATGACACATTGGGCAATGAGTAAACATGACCCACCCACACGCTAAAACAACACAGGCCACACATGCTATAACGCCACACGCTACGCCATACAAGGCCTAACTGCAGCTTGCTAAGCCCAAGCTAACAGGCAGATGGAGAACCCCTAAATGCCCTGCTATGCCTGGCAACGGAACAGGCAGAGTGCACTGTAGTAATGCTAGATGCCATGCTATGCCTGACAAAACAAGGAACAGTAAACCCCCTTGGAGTCCTGCTATGCACGACAGTCATGACATGACAGGCAATGAGTAACCATGACACGCACCACACACGCTAAAACACCACACACGCTACGCCACTACAACGCCTAACTGCAAATAACTGCAGCTTGCTAGACCAAAGCTAACAGGCAGATATAGAACCCCTAAACGCCCTGCTATGCTTGGCAACGGAACAGGCAGAGTACACTGCAGTAATGCTAGATGCCATGCTATGCCTGACAAAAACAAGGAACAGTAAACCCCCTTGGAGTCCCTGTATGCATGACAATCATAACACGACAGGCAATGAGTAAACATGACACACACCACACACGCTATAACGCCACACCCGCTGCAAACGTTACGCCACTACAACATCTAACTGCAATAGCTGCAGCTTGCTCCCAGTCATAAACTATGTAAAATATCATTAAACTATATCTAACCCCCCAAGCAGGACACATACTAAAAAAAAAAAAAAAAAAAAAAAAAAAAAAAAAAAAAAAAAAACACCATGCTAAACCCAAGCTACCAGGCAAATGTGGAACCCCCAAACACCCTGCTTTGCCTGGCAACGGAACAGGCAGAGAGTAATCAAGCTAGATGCCATGTTATGCCTGAAAAAAAACATGCAAAAACTGAAAGCTATGCCTGAGCCCCCCCCCCCCCCCCAAAAAAAAAAAAAAAAAAAAAAAAAAAGGCCTAGATATACGTGTGCCTAAGCTTGCCCACAAGGTACAGGAAACTGTAAACCACTCGAGCCCCAAACTAATGCCTGGCTAGACCTGTAAGCAAAGTAGACCTTATGGATGCTATCCCCGTGAATGCCCTGCCAAATCAAGGCTGAATAGGTAACCAGACACATGCCTGCCTGAGCTGACCTGTAGGCTAGGTAATCATACAGCGAGCAAGGAACCCCTAAGCACTACGCACAGTAAGACTACAAGCACACGGACTGGCGCACAGATACAAACGCGACTGCACACCACTAACGGTAAGTGCCAGAGCCCGTCAAAGTATGCTGATAAACACCCCGCCAATACCAAGCTAACGCCAAACAAACCCATTACTAGCTACAGACTCTGTATCTCAAAGTCCGCTAATGAATGCCACACCACGCCAAACAAAACGCCTCACCAGCTACAGAGCAGCTAGCTCCTGGTTGTTACTAAGTTAAATAAGTATATAAAAACCTAATTAAAAATATCTATATATAATTATACCCCCGTGAGAGCCCTGCCATGGGAAGGCTGAATAGGTAACGAAGCCTGAACTAAACAAGCAAAGTAACCCCCCAAAATGCTACAACAAACAACAAACTAAAACGGACGACAGTACCCCCTTAAAATGCCCTGCTATGGTTGAACGAAACAAGTAAACAGTAAGCCCCTCAAGATGCCCTGCTATGTCCAAACTAGACGGGCAACAGAAATCCCCTGCTATAAGTCTGCACAAAATGGGAACCAGTAATCAATGAAGGTACCCTAGTGCCATGCCATGCCTGATCTAACAAGGCACCACTATTAAAAAACATACCATGCGAAGCTCAACTAAGCAGACAACTATAAATCCCGAACTAAACAAGCAAAGTAACCCCCAGACTGCTACTACATACCAAACAAAAAACAGACGACAGTTCAACCCTAAAATGCCCTGCTACGCCTGAACTAAACAGGTAAACCGTAAGACCAGTATGAAATGCCCAAGAACGCATGCCATGCTACTCCTTGAGCTAACACAACCCAGCTGAGGGATCAAAGACATGATAAAGACCCGGGATAAAGATAACCCGCTGCGATAAGTAAACAACAGCAAAACCCGTAACACTGAAAGAAATGTGCCACTACAATGCCTGAACTACAGTAAACATACAACAGCGAACATACTAAAAACTCAATAACAATGCCAAAACTGGCACAGCAAACACTAGCTAAAATGCCAAGCTACCCCATATGAATGAACTAAAGCAGACAACAGCGCACACACTAAAATGCAATACTTGAATGCCTGATCTAAAAAACATAGCAAATGCATAAAACGATGTACCAATCCCGAAATACAAAAAAAAACTGGCAGTAAACATGGGCAAACAAAAAGCCGTACTACAATATGCCCGCATAAAATAATGTTGTGCTAAGCAAAGCTAAATAGGCAACACGCAAAAAGCCGTACTACAATGCCCGCATAAAATAATGTTGTGCTGAGCAAATCTAAATAGGCAACACGCAATAAAACTAACAAAACGACTATGTGCTGTAATAATTATAGTCCCTACCTCATATGTTACATAGAGCAAACGAGCAACGCAGAAAAAACGCTCGCAAACTACCGTAACTGATTTGTAGAAAATGATTTGCGCGGGAAAAACGAGGACCAACACGGTAACGCGATAACACGATACCTCCAAGCATGACCAAGACCAACGCTACAACAGAGGTTTTTAAGCCAGAAGACTGCAGAAGAACGAACAACGGAGCAACAAAGCCGCTGGCAACGGCGAGCGGAACAACAAATGGAAAGCTAAACCCTAACAGGCAGCGTGGCCAGCCGCTTGTACGTCGACGCTTCTGTGTATATTCGGACCATGAATAACTATCAAACCGACGTCGGAGCGCGGAGAACCACCTGGAACAATTGGAAACACGGCTGCAAACTACGTGCATGTAAAAGACTTGACAAACTGGGCTAGAGGCCCGTGAAATCCTTCCGTGAACGCAGAAAAAACTCGCAAAACATCCCTGAAAACCCTCCATTGAACGAAGACCTGACACCACGCTGTCATGTCCGAGAACGCAACGCACTGAGCCTGACAAGAGCTAGTAACCGCTGACCACCAGGACAGCCGACTACCCGCTCGTTGTGGTTAACTTGGTTAAATTGCTTTATTTAACTTGGTTAAATCGCATTTAACCTCATTAAACATTTTTCAAGTAAATTTTTGCGTTTAAGTACTACAATAAAATTCCCTACAAGTCATTCTTCATTAGAAAAAAATATAGGTCAACGCAAACGAAACTATAAGCTACAAACTTAAACTTTGCGCGGCCGATCGGTTGCTGTGTTTCTACCGGCAAATCTGCTTAAAATGCCGCCGCGATTAAAATGACGCTTAAAATATATTTTCTCTGAGACTTTCCCAGCGTAAAAATTCTACTGTTACATTGGCAATGATAGTCGTGAACTTTTTTCACTCAAAATGGGCTTGGGGAAGACGAAAGAATGGAGCAGAATTTGTTGTCAATTTGACGTTTATTCTACGCTTGAAGCACATTACAAAGACGGAGGAAACGACAGTAGAAGAAACTAGACGCGTTTAGATCGCTATCTGAACAATTTACCGTACAATAAATGCATACCATTGCTACCGACCTCGCTAGATCCGCTGCTTGTGCTATGATTCCTAATTATCCAGCAAAACTTCACAAGACACAATGAGACTTTTCAACCGTGTTATCGGGCCAAATCATTCAGGCAAGTTCACTTCACTTTCAAGAGTGATCAAACACAGTGGCATTCATTTCCAGCTTAAATAAACTCCTCACCTTGAAGTTCTTTCTTTACAGAGCCGTATTTTTTAGCATTTCTTTTAGTTTTTGCCAAACTTTCCGTATTTTTCTGTAAGATTTACGTGGAATCGCTTTCGTCGCTACTTGCCACAAATTTTACTTGAACTCTTATAACACGAATTTTGATTGGTTCACGTGTTGTCAAATGCGCGTTTTGAGAAAATCTATTTCAATCAAGAAGTAAATAAACCAATTCCTTTTCATTTTTCGAATTATTTTTGAAAAAAATATTTTATAAAAGCAATAGAGGACTTTTTTCCGTGTTTACATAGCCTCATCTAAACACTCGGGTGGTTGGGAGAATTCTCGAAAGTTATGCAAACCCTCCACTGCGTAGCCTGCGTACAGCCGTCCCGCTCCCCTAAAAAAAATCAATTTTTTTGAGGGGGAGCGGGACGGCTGTACACAGGCTATATACTGCGTCTCGGGTTTGCAAAACTGTCTCGAATTCTCCCAACCCCCCTCGTGTTTAGATGAGGCTATGTAAACACGGAAAAAGTCCTCTATTGCTTAAATATTTGATGTCACTGACTCAACACAAGGTGTAAAATTTATTGTAGAAGACATTAGGTTTGCCGTACAAAAAAATGCGTACTCTTGTAAAAAGAAATCAGAACCGACGTACACTAAAAACTTGGATACTGAAAGTAACGGCTCAGTGACACTGATTGACTGAAAACGTCGAACAACACTGCGTGAGTAACTTGTCACGCAACAAAATGTAGTATTGCAAGTCGGGGAAATAGACATACGCGCAACAACACTTTACAACTTGCAATTTAACAATGTTGCGAGACTAGTTGAACAAAAATGTTGCCCGTGGTGCGGTGCCTTAAAGATTTTGAACGAAGAATAAATTACCACAAGTCGAAATTATTGTCATAAAAGGCAATTTTCTTTCCAGCTACGAATCCTATACCAGGAAAACGCGTCTTACATTTTAACAGTCTCAGTTTGTCGCAGTCATAACAGAGAGAATGGTTAAAAACTCAGTACAGACCGTGTATTTAATGTAGATCAGTTATAAACAACAGAACGAGAGCATTAAATATACATAGCATACGTAGTCGTCTGATTGGAAAATATTATCGGACGTATAAATAGAACCAAAAACCGTAAAATCACCAATAGTAAATCAAAAGAAGCGTCTTAAATTGACTGAATTTCTTAGCGAAAGCCTTAAATTGTTAAAAATAAAGTCAATTTTCTTAGTCATAACGTTTAACTTACCGAACTTCAGTTTTGCTTGATCAGCATATATCTGTTCCGCCGGACAGCAGCACAAGACTTTCACTCAAAATGAAGTTCCTATCCAGCTCAACTGATCCAAACATCACAAGCCAAGTATTGTCTAGTTATTCCTGTTAATCTTGCTTGTGTTTCTGTTCGAGCCGATGTAGAATCTTTCTGAATAGAATCTCGTCATGAAACCTTGAACAGCGACAAAGCGAAAGTGATCTCCGAAGATTCGAGAATGTTTGGTTCGTTCGTGATAGCGTGACTTTCATTGTTGATCCGGGACATTTGAGGGCGGAGCCGGTTGTTCGAGTCGTGTCATGTCACGCTGGTCACGTCGCTCCTTACAACTTACTACCTTATTATAGGAAATTAACAATACAGGTTATTAACGCGAATTTCAAAAATTCGCGTTAATTTTGTTGATGTTAATTAATATAAACACGTTTACTATAAGCATTTAACCAGAACTTTTCTTAAATTCGCGTTAATTTTATTACGCGTCAATTTTGTTTGCGTTGTTAAAATGCCTCGTTATATTCCTATAATAAGGTAGTCCGTAAAGTAATAATAAATGAGGTTGCCTAGTACATAGACAATGTCAATGTCTATTTATGAATTAAATAGAAAAAGCACTAGGCTCTAGACCTCATGTGTTTGAATCTAATACCTTGGTTGGAATAAAAGTGAAATGAACCCCTTCCCGTGAATCATCAACGCGCCGCTGGTTTGTTTTTCATCATCGAAATTAGGAGAGGGTGGTAATTGTAAAGACTGTCTCCTTTCTTCGATTATTTCAAATTTCAGGCCTTTTCTTCCCAATGGTTGAATCAGAACTCCAGCTATCTTTTTCTACAATTTCATTTATTTGCAAGAAATATAAAGCAATTTCGCCTTCGCCCGTCAAACATTCAAGGAGGATGTGTGGTTGATATTTAAAATTTTCAGCAGCAAGATTTCTTGATGCTCTTATTCTAAGTGGGCACCTTACAGCGATGAAACAAACAAGGTTTTTAACATTTTGTAACATTCCCTTTGATAACGATGCATTGACAGGTTTTTAGACAGCCAGCTTAACAAGCTTAAGCGCCCTTCTTCCAATAAGCGCCCCCTTCTAAAAAGCGCCCACAATGCGAAAGTGACATTCAAGACATCGACATAGAATAGACTGTTCAGAAGAGCGAATTATGTGGTCTACTTTCTCATCTGGACGTCATATAAAACATACTGCCAGTGATCAATCAATGCAAATGCTGTTACGACTGTGCGAACCCTATTGTTACAGTTCGTGATGAGTTACAGTATCTGTTGCTGTTCCGATGTTTACGAAGCCTGAAATTCAGTCGTCTTCCTTTGGTCGCTCACTTCCGAGAAGAGTAAGTGGGAGTAAGCGACCAGAGGAACAACCTCTGGGAACGAGGTTGCCAGAGGAAGACGTCTGAAATTTAGGATTACAGTATGTCGAAAAAAACTTGAAAGCACTGCGTCCTTTTAAGGACAAGCGCGCTTTCTCCATCCCTTTAACTACCAAACGTAAAATACACTCAACGTCCACTAACGGACACCTTCGGGACCACAATTTCGTGTCCGTAATAGCGGAAGTCCGTAGTAGCGGAGGTGTCCGTAAGCCGGGAGTTGACTGTAAGAGCCTCGGGCGCTAATTCGAATCAAGGCTGATGCATTGAAAGTGCTGGTGTAACAGCTTAGCCACTGCCAGGCTTTCCTCGCGGCCGTTCGGTCAACTGTTCTGAGCTTCGCTTCCAAAGTTCTTTGGGTGGATCTGGTACGTCCCAAAGTACGGTTCTCTTCCGGCTGGGTATTGTTTACTGCGAGTTCACTCACTCGATCCAACACTGCGGCTGGTTACTGGTTTGGCCACAAATACAACATAGATGGTTTGTATTTTATCAGAGGCGTTTAGAATTCGACTGGCACAAGGCTAGTCTCTCCTTCAGAAACTCAGGCATAGGCCTATAGAGCGAGTATATTTCGCTTAACAGGTCCCATGGTGTCCATGGTGAAATATTTACAACGCTCTAATGAGGAATTGTCAAGTCCCGAGAAATGCTCGGGGATGGGGGTGAGGGCGACTTTAGAGTTTATTGAGACAAATGTTGTTTGTTGGTCAATTATGACCCGTCATGTGCTGCAAAAACAAAGATGCAAATTTCGCGATTTCGCAGGAAAATCGTGTTGAAGAAAATATAAATTTTGCGAGCAATCCGCATTAACAAAGGAGTAGTCCCCGAATCGACGCTACAGATTTTAAAGTCATATTTTACAATGAGACTGAACAGAACCATAAAAAACAAAACGACAAAAAAGGTTGTTTGCAGTACAAAGCTCAACGGTATAAATAGCGTCCCCAATTAGGTTTTTTTTTTAAGCTAATTAAATACCATTGACACTTAAATAAAGTCTTTCATTCTACACAGGTCGGCATGAACGATGTATTATCTCAGTTTAAAAGAGAGCCGCCCGGTGAACACAGATTACCTTGCATGACATGTAAACTGGCGTTGTAGAAAATAAAAGGGGTTTAAAGCAGGGCGAGTTAAATTATATTAAATTCAAATATGGCCTGGTTGAAATCTTTCAATTTGAAGTTGCTAGCCCCCCAAAAAACACGTGGTCAATTCCCACTTTTACATGAAAAACCATTATCGCAGCTATCATGAAAATAAGGCTTATTTGCGTCTCTACCACGTAGCATTACGGATAAAAGACGTTTAAAGTTTGAAAATGCAGGCTTTATTTAAGTACATAACATAAAAAAACTTACTTACAATACAATTTTACTTATACTAGGTTTGTAGACTTGTTTATTTACAAGAGAATTAGCTAGAATCATGTACAATAGCTGCATATAGCTACAATACCATTTGGCGTAACGAAGAAGTTTTTATAAAATGTCTGACATAAAATGGACATCTTAAAAGCATAATCAAGCACGATACTCGGAGTGTTAGAGCGGTTTTCACTTTAGCGTCGAAGGTAAATTGCGTTTGCTTTGGTTTTGCATTACTACTCTTAGTGATTGGCTTAAAAATCTCGCGTCACTTTCTCAGCCAATCAGAACTAAAACCAAAACCAATCGTGACTAGCTCGCGCACGTTTTCCCGCGCTTTGTGCCAGCTACAAGTGCCAGCTACATGTATTTGCTTCGAGTTTTGATTGGTTCAGCTGGATTGTCTGTGTCCTTTGTGATTGGTCAGAGCAATTACTTTGGTTTTGGTTTTACGACACTCAATTGAAAACTGCTTTAGCATCGATACCTACAGTAGTTACCAATACGAGATATTTTGTTCGGATTCACTTATGATCAATAGTCAAGTCAATATGTGTACAATACATATTTTTCTTTTCAAGTCAGTCAAGAAGAATTGAGGAAAATAGTACGACATACGCACAGGACATCAATGTGTCCGGCCAACCATCATCATAAAATCAAAATCATCTTCGATTGCAAGTACTCGACATTAACTTTTAACTTACTTTCCTTGGACTAATGAGGGTTAAAATTTACTTCCCAACAGGTATCACCTGGTAGCCAACTGGCTCCATTTTGGTTTCGCGCTCTGCGCTAACTTGTAGGTAATTAAGTCTAAGTCAAGCCCTGGATTATGTGATTGCTTGAATACTAATTGATGTTTTGCATGCTTTTTTAAGTTCAATTTATTCGTGAACTTTCTTGATAACCGGGTCTATCCTTCTGAACAGGGCTTCTGATATGCTGCAGAAAGAAACGGGGAATTATGTAGCAACTAAAGGGGGCTATTATGCGGCAAATGATACAATTTTACTGAGCTAATTTGACCTTGCCCGGGTGAATTTGGTATCTTTTATGCTTCCTTCTTCTTTTTTTGCTCTTTCTCTTTGGCGATCAACTTAACTGATTTTTTTCCTTATTTATCTATCAAAAACTTCTTCTTTCACGGATAGCGTAGCGGCTAGTGGTTTTGAAGTTTTACCAGTCCAACCCAGTTTTGATGCATTACGTTCAGTTTCCGGCATACCTTGGGTTTGAAGGTTGTTGTTGTTAGTTAGGTAATTGAAATAGGCCATTTCCGAGTTACCCTTTGCCTCTGTTTTAAAACGAGTCTACGTGCGAAACCATTCAAATAAAAATGAGTTTGATTTGCATGAAAATGGACCTGTAGGTAAAACTCATTTTCATATGAATGGTCTCGCACGTAGACTCGTTTTGAAATAGAGGCAAAGGGTAACTCGGAAATGGCCTATTTACAAAACGTAGAGTACACAAGATCCCTACACGCACGGTTTTGTCGTGCAAAACCCGCAATGATAGCACATAGTACACCCGAAATCCTAGCCTTAAACGAATTAAGGTTTCCCAATTCAGTTTCTGAAGCCTCTAGGGCAAACAAATGCCCATTTAACTCCAGCGCATGATTAATACCTATACTTAAACCTAATGTTTCTTTATACGATTTCCACAAATCAACAGTTGAGTACTTTTCAACAAGTGTGATAGCTAACTCTAATGCAGCTTTAGTTTCATCAATAGACAGACTATTGCGAATAAATTCCTGTACCATACGGTGAATCGAAATGGAAATGTTGGTCTTCCTCCGAAAGAGTGAAAATTTTGTTAACAGTTCTGCGATTTGGTGTGTTAAGAGGGGACCCTTTAAACTTTGGTGTGATCGATCGCCAGCAAAAAGTAGTTCACACCTGATAAGTTTTTCTGGAATTTCGTCTGGAGCCAGAAATGCAGCAGCTTGCACAAACCTGCATGCAAATTCGCCATGGGGTGAATTCTTGATATATTCAAAGTTTATAAGCCATGTGGTATGGACGTCCAGGCGTGCTGGGGACTCATATTCCCATGATGGAATAGCTGGGCGTTGGTTCAACAACTTCAAGCGCTTAGTTTTGTATTCTTCAAGGTACGCACTTATGGGACACCTAAGGGCTTTGATATGTGCACCAGCTTGCTCTAATGCAAGAGGCAGACAACCGAGTTCTTTTACAAGCTCATCTAAACTTTCATGTTGCTCGGTACCACTATTGTCACCAATTCGTGTAACAAGAAACCTTATCGCCTCTTCTTCGGAAAATGAGAAAACTTCAACACAGCAAGATGGTTTCAGATCTATGCATTCACAAATTTCCTTTGGTTCACGTCTTGTTGTTATCAAGAGATGGCCTATTGCCTGCCTTTTCCAACGACCAGACAAAACTCTACGCATTTCATCGGAGAACTTTAGTTGGTCGACGTTGTCAGCAACCACCAACCAGGGCTTCTTCTGCTGGGAAATGTACGTTAAAACTTGGGAAAGTGTCAAATCAAATGAATCTTCCATTAGTCCCAAACGCAAAGCCAGGTCGTTCATGGAGTTTTTAAACTTTTCGTTATCCTCCATGGAAATCCAAAATACACCTCCCTCGTACTAAGGTTTACGTTTCCATGCAAAGTGAGCTGCTAAGGTGGTCTTTCCACATCCTCCCAGACCACAAATGGCTGACATTTTTAATGCCTTGTCACTTTCGAACGGAAGGCACTCTTCAAGGGTTGCTATTTCTTTTTCTCTCCCAGTAAAACACCTGTTTCGGTCTGGAGCATCAAACACTATTTGTCTGGAATAAATGTCCTTAGTATTCATTTCGTCTTTGATCTCTTCACAAGTGTTTTCCAGAGTCGAAAGTCTTTCCTGAACTGAGTCAAACTCAGACTTGAATAAGTCAAGCATATCACTTAACTTCCTCATCTTCTCAACAACTTTTTCTTCAGACAGTGGTCGCACTTCGTTGCGTATGACATGAAGAAGATTGTCGTCAAGCAGTTTACCAAGACATATCTCTAATCCTGTGAAAGCAAACATTCATTAAACAAAACTTTAAGAGTATCCCACGAGATAACAGTTGCTCACCATTTTCTATACTATACTGGTCAAAGCTAGCTAGACAAGCTAGCGCTAAAACTCTACAACCAGAGCCATAGGCAGGGTGGAGTGCAATGGGTGCATCTGTACCCACCCATGGACCACAAAGGTCCGCTTAATGGGGGTGGGAGGGTTAAAATGACTCTCAGAATGCAGGAAATGTGGACTAAAACAACATGATTTTTAAAAATTTTCCGGGGAGAATACCCCAGACCCCCCCCCCCCCAAGCTGTTCACGCCACTGACGCTCGCACCCTCCCATGCGAGATCTACGGCCCTTACACCACAGAAAGCTAGAAGTGATGCAAATGCAACTGACCAGAATGCAAGAAAATGCATAGACTGCCAAAAGGAGTGAACTGCTTTAATTTTTCCCATTCTATTGCCTTGTGGAACTGTTGTTCGGCTACGTTTAATCCAAACATATAATTCAAGTCTATGTTGACCTCATAATTAGTACATGGAAATGTTTCTCATTAAATCTAAACAATGGTGTTAACCCTCAAACATGTTATTTTTAATGGTTTGAAAATATTCTTATTTTAAAACAGCTGCCTAGTAACTGTTACTCTTTACTGGTACTGTACCTTGCGTTCTCCACAATTCGAGTTCACCCAGAATTCTTGTATTATCAGTGACTGGGAAAACCAGGTTTTTAACCAAGGACTTCATGAGATCAAAGCAGTTATCGTAATGCACTGCAGTCCATGCTTTGAAGTCACAATGTGCCCACTCATTTCGTACAATAGACCTCACATCTTCAGCAAACGGTTTGGCAGCCATGAATGGTGCTGCTCCACAAAGAACTGCCAGGGCTGCTGAAGTGTCAAAGGAACTGTCAAATGTATTAAAATGTGCCATGAAAGGTTTCATAAACAGCTTAGCCAAAGACACTTCATCCATCACACAGTAGTCAAAGTGACGTGGGCTTGGATGCAAGGTGGCGTTATTGTTGATGCTTCCATAGTTCAGCTTCACCGTGCTTGGTGCAATTGTTTTCTGGTAAGCTGCATATGTCTGCTTGTCTAATCCGAAGTTTCGCACCATATGCTGGTAGAATGGTGTCATTTCGTTTTGAATCTTATCTCTGAGACATGGAGTGAGGACATTTTGAAGAGCAATACCCACCACTAACCACCGTCGCTGCTCCAGGGATGTCCCGGATGAGGAAGCCATATCTGTAATGTTATATCACTCCACAGGGCTAAATAAGAGTTTGTTGTGTTTTTGGTGAGCCTATGAGGAAGGAAGTAATGTCTAAATGGCAATTCGTGAAAGAACCTTATTTTTAAATTGCCGCATATTTGTTGGTAGCTTACGTTATACCGACCTGGAAGGATCTATACAGGCTTTCCCTACCCCGCTTCCCACCCTTTTCCCCCACCCACCATCTCGCACTGATCACAAATCACTGTTTACACAGTTTGTTGAACTCATTCACGTCATTTTACTTTTTTCTCAAGTAACAATTTTGTTTAAAAAAAAAACGAAAAAAATAAAGAAAATTGTTAAAATTGACGATTTTTGGCCAGACCTACCTGTAATTATGACGTTGCCATGGCAACGTCAAATATCATGGACACATGGTTGACATATCAAAATTTCCGTAAGGGATAAATAAACAGCTACTGAAAGTTTCAGCATTGTAGAGTAAACCCTCTTTTCAAAAATTCGGAAAAATCCCTTATGCAGGGTGGCATCCCCCCCTCCCCTTGTACGTCCGAGGGTTAATATACCATTTTGACAGAAAGGGCACCCCTTTCATATACCTTAAACTGAAAAAAAGTACCCCTTTCATATACCAAAAAGACATGACACATGCCTTAAACAGAAAGTCTTGATGCCATTTTAATGTAGCATTTAGTAAATTTAAAAGATACAGCCATAAGGTGCATCTGCTCGAAGTATTTTAATTGAAGGTCCTTTTAAGTATAGGTAATCACATGGGGCCGAGTAAAATTAAGGATTAATATCACGCGTGTTTTCAGAAGTTGTAGAAATTGCCAGAGTCGCGAAGCGACGAGGGCAATTTCTAAACTTCTGAAAACACAAGTGATATTAATCCTTAATTTTACGAGGAAACATGTGATTACTTGTTTATGACATAGAGGGCAAAATTTTCTGAAAATTGTCGATGCTAATAATAAAACTGTACAGCGCGAAGCTTAACAAGAACTGCAAGCAGTTTATAATCGTGCGGGTAATGTTTGACCACCTGACCTCTTTCAGTGCTTTGGCTTAAAGGCATGGCGCCGCACAGTAAAATCTTTAGAAAAGCAGTCACTTGAGAAACACACGAGTCGTGTTTGCGTTAGTCACGGAGCTCGAGTGAACGTGACATGAATTTCCTTTACCACATCATCTTTTGCTTTTTAAAACCACATGCCGACCTAGCCAGAAAAATGCCTGCTTACGCATGCAAATATTTATTTTGTTCCGAATGTTCAATAAAATAAACCCAAACCAGTTCATTTAAAAGAAAGTCAAATCACGTCAAAATAAAGAGTAGACTAAGGCCATCCTATTGTGTTTCTCCGTTGAGCGTCTTTCGACAAGCTTTTGGTAATTCCCCCGGCGCGATGACGTGTATCCTGTGCTTTGACACATTCTTGCTGAGCTTGCAACTTACGTTTCGATTCTCAAAATACCGTAAACTCAAAACAAAAATTGGGATATCCAGAAAATAAGTCGTCGTTTTGCAATATTTAACACGTTCCGGGTAAATTGTACGACTTGTGCTCGCCCCGAGCCAAACGCTTGAGTAACACAACAATAGAGCGTTTTCACGTGACGTCACATTTTTCGCGGGAAATTTGAGACGCCATATTGGTGTTCCACTTTTCCATCATGGCGGTATATTCCCTCTCGGATTATGTGAACAACCTCGATCCCCATGTAAAGAAACCTACTCTGATGAGATTTCTTGTGTTGGAATGGATCCTGTAATAATTCCGGATAAAACATACGATCCAGAATGCTTGCCTCCTGTCGAATCTATGGATTTGCTGTCGTTTTGAGTGCTAGAAACCGGCTATTACAGTAAGGACAAATCTTTCAGAAGTTCACACGGGCGTATAATCAACTTATTCAGGGTTTGTAAATAGCGTTAAAGAGTATAAAATAGGCAAAAAGTTAATAGTTCTCGGAAAGGTTAGGCATTCACAAAGAATGAACGATTCAAATGTTAGCTTTCGATAATAACCGAGCAAAATGGCTCGCATTTCACAAGAGTTTTGTTTTACATCGAGGCATGTAAAAAACTTTCATGTTGTGGCTTTAACTTTGATTCTCCCTTTCTCTGTTTCTATTGTTTCAAGGAGCAGAAATATCTCAATAACTTGTCAGCCAACTTCGATAATTTGCAGCAAATGTTGTCTGAGTTAATATATTTGACTTCCTGGGATTAAGCTTAAAGTTGACCAAAATTGTTTGCCCAATGTTTGAATACCAGGTTATTCATTTACTTCCCAACCCAGTCTTTTAAATGCTGGAGGAGTTGGTTCTTGTATCAAGGCAGATCATTCAGTTATTTACAACAAGTCCTGAACTCACAAAAACAACAGATGACTTCGAGGCTCTATGGCCGGGTAGAAACGCAAAATGGATCTCAAAGAAACATGATCTGTAGTGTGATTTATCTGCACCCAAATGGTTATATACAAAACTTTATGATAATCTTAACTCTACAGTTGACAAGATTCATAGGAAGGATAAGTTCTGCATTACCTTGGGAGATTTCAATTTAGATCTCCTTAAATTGGATTCTCACACAGATACAGAAAACTTTTTAAATTCCTTAGGGGTTCTCTAGTTTTCAACCACACATTTTACAACCCACCCGAATTACTGACCACTCAGAAACATCTCACCTCAAGTGGAAATCTTGATTATGATCTTAACTTCCTAATTGTAAAAAAAATATATTCTTCTCTTCCCAATAATATTTAGATCTAATAATGAGACGATTTTTATTTTTATGAATCTGCTCTAATTCAAGATATCCAGTGATCCTAATGTAATGTTTAATTCCTTTTACACTAGAATCTCAGAAATAATTGTTGTTCATATCCCTATCAAGCAACTTTCTAAACATGAATCTAAAATAAAATCTAAACCATGGACAACTGCATTAAGCGACTCAATTATCATTTCTTAAGTACCGGTACTTATTATCATTCAAAATTTAAACTTTTAGGAATGGGCATAACCACTTGCTAAAAGTGAGTAAAAATAACTATAAAAATAATCACTTCCATGTAAATAAGTCTGATTCCAAGAACGTCGACTGGATGGGGATAAGAAAACTTGTCAACCTTAGATGCAGATTCTGGATGTACTCCCACTAAATTTCTTGTTGACGATGCTGAAAAAAATGATCCTAAGGGACCGGTCATTATTTATGAGAGGGGGGAGGGAAAAATATGTTGGAAGGATTAAAATTTCTGTAAGGCCCCCCTCCAGGCCATGTAAGTAGCAAGTGACCCCCCCTTCTTTATTCAATATTTACATGATGACAACTCACCTCATATCTCATATCTCCCTTTATATGCCTTAAGTAATTATTAAATGCATGTTACATACAATCTTTATTGCACACTTGTTCTGATGCACAAAGGCTGGATCAACACTTAGTTAGCCAAGGCTTCTTTGCTATGGATACTCTTCCAGCAATAGGGCAAATTTTGGATGAGTTATGTGTATAGTAAACATACCTAATTATTAACTCCTTAACTTTGGAAAAGTGATAGTTTTTACAAATTATGCTCTCGTGGTGAACACATATGTAATAACCATGCAAAATATAATTCTTTTCCAATGATCTTCCTAAAGTGTAAAAGAACTACTTTCTTGTTGTTATATCATGTTTTATTACTTCTTGGGCTATTGCAGTGATAATCATTTTGTAAAAATAAATAATTTCAGACAAACCAGATATTAAAGCAGATAGGTCTGGATTCTTTATTTAACTAAAATTTGAGATAACAATGGAGAAAATACAAATCAGAACAAAAGAAAACAATAGAAATAGCATAAAATTGTACAATTTAGCGTCACTGTTTCACTTATAGTGTTTGCACTTTTCTATTTAACTGTTTTACCCACATCAAACTGCTGATCCCCCCTAAACTTCTTTATAAAAAAATTTGCCCCCCCCCTCTTGCCACTCTGAATAGCCTTGACCCCCCTTCTTTTTTCCCCTCTTCATTAATAATGACCGGTCCCTAAGTCAATGGCAAAGTTATGCTTTTAACAGTAACACTTTCTTTGTTCATATTGGAAATTTTTTTGGCTAAGAGTGTTCGTAGAGTAAATAAATCCCCCCTTCAGTGTCTCACACCTTCATCTCAGGATAATTTCTTTCTATTTCCCATAACAACTGTGGAAATTGAAAATAAAATTTTTAAACTGAATGCCAGCAAGTCTACTGGACCCTTCAGTATACCAATCAACATCCTATAAGCTACTAAATATGCCATATCTAAGCCTCTACTACTAGCAATTTTTTAAAAAAGCTGAAGTTACCCCTGTGTTATAAACAAGCTTAGGCCTTACAAACAAGTTTAGACAATTCTGTCCATATTCAATAAACTGTTGGAAAAATTGATGCATAAGAGAATACTTCTCGTGGCAAAGAAGAATTTCAAAGTAATTTATTGCAAACAGTTTGGTTTCTGTGAAAACACTCCACTGATCATGCCATTCTAAGCATCATCGAGCGGATACAACATGCAATTGACTGCAACGAACTTTCTTGTAGTATAATTATTTTAAGATTTCAGTAAAGCCTTCAATACTGTAAATCACAACATCCTCTCATAAGAGTGAGAAACTAGATTATTGTGGATTACGTGGAGTAGCGAAAGATTGGTTCACCTCATATCTTACCAACAGATATCAGTTTGTTTTCTTGGGACATACTGTGTCAGATCTTTAATCTTCGAAATGCTTGCTGATAACTCGGTCATTTTCTAACATATAGCATCAGCTAAATCGTCTCTACTTATGGCAGAAATACATCTTCCTCTTTCCGTAGTCAGGTATTCCACGTACGTACTTGCCTTGGTTGACAACAACACGTAGAACACGAAAAAACTCAGTTTTTCACCACTGGGCCTTCTTTTTCCCTGTATTATTGCCACAGCCGACGAGAATGCAAAGAATCTTAATGTAAATGAGTTGTTTCGCGCATTGAAGTAGTCGAAAAACTGTAAATTATGCTCTAACTGTTGTGTGACGCTACTCAAACTCTGCTTCGATGGAACACCAATATGGCGGAGAAAGCCGGTTGCCATGACAATGGAGAAATTTGGTCACGTGAGTGAAAACGCTCTATAAATATTTCACACAAACAGAGCGCAGAGTATTCAAACAGAAAATAGGTGAATGATTATTTATAGCTACGAGCGAGAGATCGCGTGACATGGGTCTGACGTAGTGGTAGTTTTAAATAGCTTGAACATGTCCAAGCGGTCTTTGTTTTCGCTATGTGATTATATTCAACCCTCTCTTCTTGTAAAATATGGAATGGAACAAAATTATACATTTCAGAGAGCAGAGTGTTCATGTTAAACGCGAGTGATCGGCTGATTGCTATTAAATATTAAATCTTGCGTGACTGTTACAGAAGAGCCGGCTGGGCCGCGTGGGTCTGGATCGATTTACCGACAAAACAAAAAAATCTGACACAGATTATGAATCGGGCCCAGGCCCCGCCCGATTAAAAATTAATTTGGCTTGCAAAACGAAAACGTTCTTCATAATTGAGCAAATCTTGACGTTCGGAAGAGAATAACGCTGACAGTTGTATGCAATGAAAGGTATGAAAGTCTTGAAAGTAATAAAAAAAAGCTATTAACAACTAAACAAGCGAACACTCAATATAAACGTAAGCTTAATTTTATTCACCTGTTTGCACATTTTGAAGCTTTCCTCTACGAGCGGCTTTACATGTCAGTCCTCGACATAGATAACAGCAAACGACGACCTCAAACAAACTTGAAGTAATTTGTCCGGTAAATGTGACCTTCTTTCACAGAACAAACTATATATGTCCTTCTTTATATACACTATGAACTCACCATTCCATTAAAATGCCATTAAAATCCCTTGAAAAGGTCATGAAATTGATTTCATGGCCCATGAAAGACGCAAAAATGATTTTCATGGCCATATCTGTGGCCATGAAATTCCTATGATAAAATGGCAAATATTTTTCATGACCCATGAAAGTTAAAATTGGCACTTTCATGGGTCATGAATTTCCCTTGAAAATCATGTCGAATTGCAATGCACCATGAAAACATGCCATGAAATCCATTTTCACAATTTTTCATCACCCATGAAAAAAAACATTTATTGAAGGTTCAATTTCATGACTCATGAAAAATGTTTTCATGAGCCATGAAATTGAAGAGTTTTCAAACTCTACAATTTCATGGCTCATGAAAAACATTTTCATGACTCATGAAAGTAAACTTTTGGATCATAGAATTTTATGGTCATGAATTAACCATTAAAAAATTCATGGTTTATGAATTTTTCATTAAATTAATGTTGGCCTACTTAAAAATTAAAGAACATTCAAGATGAATGACAATAGTTGAGTTTTAAAGTGGCTAGGCCACTGTATTACAGTTAATTCTATTCATTTTCTTTAATTAAATTGGCAGAGGAAATTGGTGTGAATGAATGAATTTCTGGCACTTTCATTCAAATCGAGATAAACATGAAAAAGGTCACGCTGACATTTTTCAAATTAACCCACAATCTGTTTTAATCTTCTTGAATTTTGTCCATCCATGCCCCTTTTTGCTTTTTTGTAAGTTCTTCTACAGTTTAAACCTGTTATTGTGATACAGTTAAATCCCGATAACTCGAACCTCAGTAGCTCAAACCTCCCGCTAACTCGAACCTTTTTCGTTTTCCCTTCAGGTCATTTTCTTACTAATTCTACCCTCGATAACTCGAACTCCCGATATCTCGAACCTTTTTCGACTTCCCTTGAAGGTTCGAGTTATCGGGATTCAACTGTATGTTAGTCAATTCTGCGAACAGTTGGTCAATGCCAAAGTTGCCTAGAATTGTGTGACATAGCCTCATTAATGAACAGGTTAAAATTTTTAACAAAAACAATGTAATTTATATACAATTATGTGTACTTGATAAATTGCTAACTAAATTCTATTTTAATTAAGCAGGAAATGCTTTTAAATTTCTACAATATTATAAATGAGACACTAATATCGACAAAAGAAAAAGAAAGTTAACATTGGCTTTGACTGAACTAACCTTCCTTCGAAAAGTTCAATGTACACAAAGTACTCGCAAGAAGGGTGAATGCCTGGATCTGGGTATCCCATCTCTGGATTCAAACTAGTGATCAGAAGCTGTAAACTACACTTTGCAGTAATATTAGCACAAGCCTGTACTATTGTCCTAGCTATTCGTGTTGTTATGATCTTATTAAAATGAAAATGTTTCGTAAGTCATGATCACATGGTTTCATGGCCATTAATTTACCATTAAAATAGTGTTTGCTAACTTAGAAATTAAAGAATATCCATCATAAATATCATGAATAGAATTTTAATGGTTCATTATTAAACATCAGATTCTCACATATCAAAAAATGCAATGTCATGAAGCATACATGTATTCCTTTGGTAGCGGTATCAGTTATAAATGTTTTATATGTGCATTGGTTGATATTTAAAACTTTTAGATCAACAGGAAAGAATTTTGGGCTATGTCCTTTTGTACCAGTGCACAAGGGAATAACCATTGTATTGTTCTTGTTTGGGAGTCATTGTTAAGCTGTACACATGTGGTTTTTTGTTTGGCCTTTTGTGCCAGCTCTTGTGTACCTGTACACCTGGTCAAAACCGAATTCAGGCACAATTATGAACAGTGCACAAATTCAAGAACCTCAAGGTACCATAACTGTTTCATTGTGTAATAAAACTTTCACTAAACACTCTACTGGTCTTAATTTATAAATACTTACATTCCCATCAACAATGTTCAAACAGCAACATATGCATCGCACGTACGCTTGATTAATTTTTAGTTTGATCTTGAAAATCCACCATGCGGGAAACTCGCATCGTTGTTATTGCTGATATACCTTATGCACACAAAATAATTTCCAAAGCAGTCAGTTTACCGTTTGGAATGCTCAAGGTTGAGCGAAAAGATATTGCAATGGAATCCCACATAAGTTTCATGGAGCACACTCCACAGTGTTCGGGAGCGTTCGAACTCCTCAACTATATTTCGTCTTTCTTCTTCTTCAACTCCTCTTGACTATACTTCGTCTTTCTCTCAATAAAAGTCAATAATTTCCCAAATCCGTTAGTAAAATTGCTTGGAACCATCATATGCTTCTTTAAACGTTTCCTGGCTACTTTCCAGACAACAGCCGAGTGTGTTTGTGAAATTCGGCTACACGCACCGCCATCTTGGATTTGGACGAGAAGGCCCTGAGAACCAGTTAATCTATCCCATGATGCAAGGCTCTTTTTAGGCGCGCGATTTCAACGGTCGAAGGCAGTTGTAAGAACTGAGAACCGAAGAACTATACCTCTTGAAATGATTCTAAAAGCAACAAAATCAAGATCTTTCACCTCTAAAAGAGAATGTGAGTAGAAAGAATCGTGTGGTTTTTAAAAGTAATAGTTTAGATAAAGGTTTTTGTAACAATCCCCTCGGAATTAATCAGCAGTCAGTGTGATGTTGATCTGCATACATGCATAAATGTATGCTTTGTTCTTGCAATTATTCATAAATAAGCTTGAGCTGAAGCTTAAAGTTGTTTTAGAAACTTATTTAAAAGATAGCACCTAAAATTGTGATAGAAATCGATCTCAGAATATGTTTCTGTTATGAATAATTGTGCTTTTAAAGTGTGTATTCCACGCCCAGAGAAGATCTGATTTTAATCGAATGTTGCTTTGTGCTTTTGTAGGTATTGCAGCAGAAAAGCTCGATGAAGACATTCACCAACAGAGCAATGTCATGATTTTTAAAAAGCTAAGTGAAAAACAATTCACAAACATGACTGATGATCGGTACTTTGAGACTTTTTAATCATAAGTGGGATGTACATCTAGCAGGAAAATGTAGTCTTTGAAACTTGAACAACTGTAAATTTGAGGGCTTTCAATGGCAGTCACTACACGTTTGTCACACGAGAAATCCTGCAAATTTAGTGAGAACAGTGAAATAAATAATCAAAATTGTTTCTGTTCGTCTTAAATCTTATGTGGGCTGCTTGATCTTTTGGTATCAGTCACCAATCTATATATTAGCTGTTAATTAACCATAAAGCTGTCTGTGCATGGCTTGTGACTCATTCATTGTATTTTGGTGCAGTTTTTTTATTGTTGCTTGTTTTTGTTTCTTCATAATATTTTTTGTGTAGCACAGGGCATTCTCGTATCTATTTTAGTTCCATTTTATAGGATTTATAATTTATGGAAGTTTAATTAACGGAAAATTGATGTTACATGTATTTGTGTCCTTGATTTACCCATGAAAAAAGTGAAATTTGTTTTAAAGGCATTTTCATGGTGCTTCTGGGCCTTTACCTACCCCATGAAAAGTGTAGAGAACCAGATGGTGTCTGATCATGAAAACACCATGAAAACCATCAGAAATTTTCATGGTCAATGAATATTTCCATATTCAAAGGATATTCATGGGCCATGAAACTTTTGAACCCATTAAAAGCCCATTAAAGTCAACACCATGAAAAAACCAGGCTTTATTTTCATGGTCTATAAAAAACCCATGAAATTCTCTATCTTGCTTCAGTGAACTTTCATGGCTTTTTCAGGAGTATTTAAAGGACTTTCATGTAATGTGAGGGATTTCATGGGCCATGAATATGGAAATATTCACAGGATTTTCATGCCTTTTTTATGCCTTTTTAATGCCTTTTTCATGGCAAAACCCCATGAATTACGGGAGGAGACTCGCCACTAACCAACTCGCCACCAAGCAAAGACGCCTCGCCACCAAGCCGAAGACGCCTCGCCACCAAAGATTGACTAAGAAATAAATTAAGTAAAGAAGTCGAAGTGAACTAGCTGTTTTAGTGACGATTATATAAGTTAAGCATCTGATGGCCGATCGAGGAGAATTGAAACTTCGAACGAACGCAATTTCAAAACTAGTCGAGGGAACTGAGCTATATACGACGAAACTTACTTTCGTAATTCGACAAACGTGAATTAGTCGTAGATAGTTGGCTCTTCTAGGGCTAGCCGTCCTCTAATTTAAACGACTCATAAGTAAAGAGGTAGGACAGTTGACTTCAGTTTTCTAGTGACAAGAACTTCGAGTCAACGGAAACTTGAATTGTTTTGAAGTCGCGAGAACGGGAGTTTATCATTGGCA
>NC_135762.1:14843533-14885603 GCF_052425735.1 Oculina patagonica
GAGCCTGTTCGCAGGCTTGGCCTAACGGTGAGTGGTTTGACTCCAGATCAAAAGGTCTGGGTTCCATCGCTGGCCGGGGTAAAGAGCACTGGTACTCACTCCTAAGATTACATTGAAGCCGTGTTCAAGTTGGTTCTTAATATAGTCATACCTACAAACTTCAGGGGAGAAAGCATACAACGTGTCATCTTTAGTTACACCTGGCGAGAACTGAGTCCCATCTGCAAAATAAAAATAAAAATGCCTTAATTTATGCCACCTCTTTTGAAGCGCTATTCAAAATAAAGAAAACAATCCAGTCAAGCTAAGGGCCTAGAAGTCATACAGGTAGCTGTTGATATGGTGTGGCTAAAAGATATTGAACGTGCAAAATAGCAAACTGTACCTGTTCCGTTAATCATATTTGCATATTTGTCACTCCACCAAGATAAATGACTGCAAATTAAGAGGAAAAATGTTTAAGCCTTAAACCATTACAAACCAGAAATATAAATGAGGTACTAACTTCAGGTTGCGGCTAGTGTTGCAAAGAATTTTGAGCAAACTTCATCCTGATTTCTTTTTTGACAGAAAGAATCGCATTAAGGGAACCAGGACTACGAACACAAAATTACAGCTTCTACTGGAGGCTAACAGTACAATTAAATCCCAAATCGTACTCCCTGGGAGAAGAGAAGCGATAACTCTTCTTCTTGAAGTATTAGAAGATTTCCGAAATTAATCCCAGGACTTCCGAAAATTTCCGAAGACAAATCGAAGTCTTCCCAAGATTTCCGAATTCAGTGACCCAAAGACTTCTGAAGATTTTTGAAGTTGATATGAATAGTTCCAAAGTTGAGCCGAAATCTCCCAAATATTTATGAAGTTGGTATGAAGTTGGCCCAAAGATTTACCAATGTTTCCAAATTTTACCGAATCGAATCTGAAGACGAATCGAGGAGTTATAAAGCTAATACCGTTCCGAATAGCCAAGATTCATAGAAATAAAACTATTTGTACTCAAAGTTGTGCGTTATATATACTTAATATCGTCTCCTTAAAACATGAATACCTGCATAGTCTCATAATCCGTACTGGGAGAACGGTAAACAAAAACTCTCAGGTGTTTACTGAAAACAGTATTATAGCATCAAAGTAACACAAAACTTTTAAAAATAGACGAGTAACCAGAGTAAGACATTGTAAAATATTAAAATGCGATCTCTGGTTAAAAATAATATGATTAAAAACGAGCTTTCGACTACCAGTCTGTAGTCTTTGAACAGGTCTTTGAACTGTCAAAGACTACAGACTGGTAGTCAAAAGCTTGTTTTTAATCATATTATTTTTAACCAGAGATCGCATTTTAATATTTCATAACACAAAACTGTTAATCAGAATACTTACGGTTCTTCTCTCCACATTGTATATTGTTCAAGCTTGCTTATATCAGTTCTTCCAGTGTTAACAGCACTAATGCCGTAATATGTGTTATTGTACTGAAACAAAAATCATATGGTTTGAGCCTTAATCAGAACACTGACTTTTAGTTGATTATAAAATAGCTTGCATTGCAGTCCCGTGGCTTGCATGATTAACACTAAATAAATATAAATAAGTTTTTTTATTGTTAATAATAAATACATTCAAAAATATAGTACAGGTCAGTTTCAATATTGTAAGAAACATTTTTCTCTCACAACTTTCAAAAAACCAAATTATGGAAAACTATAACGATTCATGGCTAAAAAAGAGAATCTAGAATAAATAAAGACGGTCTCTTTCTGATTGAGGTCTGTATTGTATGCTACAGATAAACTTGAAATAAATAATACTGTAGCCTGCGAATACAGCCGCCTCTCATTCCCGTCCCGCAACGAAGAGCGAATGAGAGGCGGCTGTATTCGTTGCGGGATGCGAATGAGAGGCTGTATTCGCAGGCTAATAATACTGATGTTGAATTATGGCCTGGGAAAACACGTGGATCCAGGTGTTAAAATATGTAACACAAAAACAGGGTTAGCAGGATGTTTTGTTTGTTTTTTAAGCCAGAGATCGTTTTCAAAATTTTATAATATGTTTTATCCTGGCTGCGGTCCTTCAATATTTTCATGTTTTGTTATATCTCTTACTCCGAAGAAAAGGTTGATTCAAGTCAAGCACGTGAAGGCTGCTTCCATACTTGAGAATACAGCCGATATAATCCTGATTTTTTTAGATAAAAATCCTAACCCTATTATAAAAGCTAACCACAAGCAACCCAAGCTAAAGTAGGCTAACTGGAGTGCTACATGTACTGGTTAGCTACTGGTTAGCTAGGCTAACCAAACACTTCTTAGGCTAACCAGAGTGCAATTCAAGATGACTGGAGTGCTAGTTAGGCTAACCGCAGTGCTGCTTAGTATTCACTACACGAACTGAGTGTCACGTGGTAAAAATATGTCATGAGGTGTCTTGCTATTGTCTCATGGCATCAACTGAGTGCTAAAACCATAGTTAGTCCCTTGCATTTGAACAATCACTGTACAATACTACCTAAGGGACCCCTAACCCCTAGATATAAAAAACCATGGCTCAACAAATCTCACAGATAAATCTTTTCAAACTACCGTGCAAGCAAAAGATTAAAAAAAATATATCACAAGTTAGGCCATCCCAATAAAATATTTCGTTTTCCATCGCCCGACCGACCCATTTTTTTTTCAAAAAGTAAAAAAAAAAAAAAAAAATTGCAGATTCACTAGTCAAAGAAGCAAGTACTGTAATTTACAAGCACACGATCTTGTTTTAACAACAACAATTGACATTATGATGTCATTGCCTTTAATTTTGAATAAAGAAAGAATAACGGAAATATAACGAACGAAATAGCCACCTTTTCGCATTCGTAACCCGAGGCTTTCCTCCTATAAGCGTTCCATCTTTTTTTTTTTTTTTTTTTTTGCCCGACCGACCGACCACCATCACAAGAGACGAAGCAATGGGAAACGAAACATTTTATTGGGATGGCCTTAACAACACCATTGCTGCATTTTTCAATAACACGTGAACTTCGCTCAATCAATTAACAGGACCTCTTTAGAAACAGGCGTTCACTTGTCAACAGATTCAAATTAATGCCATGGGCAGTGATTGGTAGATTTTAATCCATTTTGGTTCTTCTTCCAAGGCTCACTGACTTTCGACAAGTCACCCTGGTGTCGTCATTAGACATAGACATCATTTAATTTTACCACAAAGAGCTTAGGAGCCGTAGATCGTTAAAACGCTCTCGTGAAATAAAATGGTTTAAAAATTACAAAGAAAAAGACGTTTTACAAAGGTAAAAAGTGTATATAATATGTACAAAATTTTGATTGTGGTATGAATAAATAGAAATCTATATAAATATAACTTTTGTCATTGACTGTTAATTGTCATTGACAGTAGTGAAAAATGCAATCAAAAGAATAACATGCACTGTATGAATGCATGCTGTACATTCATTACCTTTTTTCTTAATTGACTGACATCCCTTAAAGTGCCTATGAAATGAAAACCAAGTTCAATTCATATGAAAGGCCTTTCAAAATGAAGAAATCTGGTGTTTTCCTTTTCCTGATATCTTTTCTCGTTCCAGAGATATGAATTCAACTTGGTTTTCATTTCATAGGCACTTAAATCTCAATTGAGATATCAGGACATTCCCAAACTTGAATCAGCTAGCTATACATGTTTTTTTTTTTTTTTTTTTTTTTAAATAAAAATAAAATAAAACTTTATTCAACACTCATAAACACTCATTTTATACATGTACATTCATCTCAATTTTTTTGCTATTTTAAAGTGAACACCATTTTCCCTTTGAACTGTGGACCAGTCTGTTGTTAGGGGGAAATGAGGCTAAGTGTGTGCTTCTCCCAGATTCAACAGAGTAGCAGAAATTGAACCTTGGATTAGTTTTGTTTTAAAATTATGAAATTTTGCACTACTCTTGATTGCTATTAGGATTTCATTACTACAGTTGCATCTCAAAATATATTATTATGTTTTTGTTGTACGCAGTTAGAGTTGCACTCGAAGTAGGATTTTGCTGAATTGCATAGAAAATTATTGACAGAATTAATATTTTTAAATTAAATATTATTTTAATTATTTCACTCACCTGCAATTGAATGAAGTCCATCATTCCTTCACGGCCTGGACAAGTAAATGGCCATGGCCATTTACTGGCTTTAATTAAAAACGAAAGAAATGGATCTGTATATCCCCAGAGGATATCAAAAACTGACTTTCTTTGAAACAGTTGAACTTTCATTGCACTGGCTTCAATTTTGAGTCCAACAAAACAGGCTTTATGTGCCTCGTTATACTTGGTATTTTTCAACCATAAAGCCACGGTCTGCGAAAATGATAAAGAAAGGTTAATACTACGCTTATCAGTTGAGGGTAACAAAGGAAGTTTTGTGCCTCAGTTTTAAGGTCAAGCTAGTTTCCATTGGAAACATGTCAGCAGCCCCGTTCAAGCGAAAATTGAATCACTGAAAAGTGTGTCAGACTGCTGACAGCAAATAGCATGAGGTGTTTCCAATGGAAAGTAGCTCTGTTGCCCCTGATAACAGCTGAGTTTCAAGGTAAAACTTGGGCACAAAACTTCCCTTGTTGCATACTTGACTGATAAATGTAGTAAGTACGTTGATAAAACAGACAGCTCTTGATCTGCACAGATGCCAACCTCTGATATCTGTGTTTCAATTTTTCTGACTCACTTTTATAATAAATGGCACTCTCCATATGGCCAAATTATACTTCAGTCCTATCCAACAGTTGTGTGACACTAAGGGGGTTCCTTCTCAACTACAGATCCAGAGCACATGCCTAGGAATTGCTCAAGACTGTATTTTGTTGCAAGTGATTTTGGGTCCGGATAATCTGCGAGCCAGCAAGCCATGCGAGCCATTTCAGTTAGCCTAAATGGCACATTGGTTAGCCTAAATAGCACTTCGGTTAGCCTATTAATAGCGCTCAGACTGGTTAGCCTACAGTTAGCTTAGGTAGCTTGCGGTTAGCCTTTTATTGGGATTAGGGATTTCTGGCTCGCATGGCTCGCGAGTCATGCGAGCCATGCAAGCCCTTCAGGTTAGCCTAAATAACACATTGGTTAGCCTACATATCACTCCTGTTAACCTAAATAGTACTCTAGTTAGCCTACATTTAGTTTAGGTAGCTTGCAGTTAGCCTTTTATTGGGATTTGGGATTTCTGGCTCGCATGGCTTGCTGGCTCGTATATTATCCTAACTTGTGATTTTGAAGTGTTAGAAACTGTAACATTTAAATGGTGAATTACATTTAGGGGAATACCCGCTGTGAAAAAATACTACTGCGCACATAACTCAGTAGACAGTGCTAGTATCAAACGGCAGCGTGTAATTAGATTTTAAAATCCCTAAAAGTCAGAGGAAAGAGGATAATTTTTTTATATTTTTGACAACTCAGAGACAACATTATAGATTCATTATCCTTTGTATGCAATTGCCATTTACAAAGAAAATGGAAACACTACTGACAAAAGTTTGAAAATACTATGGATGTGCTCACAAAAACCAAATGTAGCATTAAGCAAGTCCACATTCTTTACAAGAACTGCTAAGCACATTTTAAAGTGTTTGGGCTAGAAGGTTTTCGTGGAAGTGCATTTGGAAGAGTAGATGTGGTATGTTACTTTCAAGTGGTAAAATTAATACACTATCCATGTCATCTGGATCCCAATTAATCAACCCAGACAAAAATGTGGTAGGGCTGTAGCCCTACCAGCCCCTCCCCTCGACGGTCCCTGCTTTATCTATTGGCAATTGAAATTTTCAGATCTATATACATTTTGAGTTTTAGGGTTTTTTTTTTTCAATTCTGGTGGCATGACTTGTCAAATATGGCCATGATTTGAAACTTTTGAAGGACTGCGGCTTGAATGGAATAAACCTGTACAAAAAGCTTATCTGTGGGAGGTCTGGTTTCCAAAATCGGATGGTTAGAACCTTTTTTAGCAACAAATGCCCTCGGACGTACAATGCCACCCCCCCCCCCCACCCCATAAGTTTTTTTTAAAATTTAAAAAAAAGGATTTACTCTACAATGCTGGAAATTTCAGTAGCTGTTCATCCATCCCTTGTGGAAATTTTGATGTGTCAACCATGTGTCCATGATATTTGATGTTACCATGGCAATGTCATAATTACAAGTGGGTCTTTCCAAAAGTTTATTTTCCTTTATTTTCTTTATTTTTTTTTCCTTTATTTTCTTCCAGTTTTTTTAAATAGAGTTGCACAATTTGTTTATTTTTACATTCCATAAGTATTCTGGCTTGATTTTGCGTCAATTTCCGTTATTTTGTGATTTCTAAGATGTCATCTTGTAGAGTTAGCTACAGGCTAAATTCTTTTCAGTGTAAAATAACTTTGCTGTTCCTTAATAAAAAAAACTTGAGGGAGGGGTTCTATCCACCCCCCTTGTACGATGGTGGGGGTATGAATTTGCTTGTACGTCCGAGGGTTAATATAATATATAAATTATTTAGACTACATGACTGCATGTTCATGAAAATTTACAGGAAACAGTGTTATTTGTAAGGTTTCAGTCTGGCTGAAAGTTTGCTTTGTTTCTTACCAGTAATGGAATGTTAACAGTGACAAAAGTGTCATTCCTATCATCGCAGCCAGCACAAGACGTCTCAGGATCAAACACGTATGTTCTGTTTGGCATGAACGTTACAATGCTTTTATCACTGGTCCAGTTGAGCACCTCATTTGATCTGATTTCTCTGCAAAACAGATGCAAAAAGTCTAACCCTTTTAATACCTAAAGAGATGGTTTAAATGATTTCTTTTTTTTTTCTAAATTTGTGGCAAATGCTATTATTGCCAGTCAGACAAATTAAGGTTTTAAAGTTATAACTTATTGCATTTCAGATCTACCAAAGAAACTGACTTATAATAATTGTGTATGACAATCACCAAAACACAGTTATAGAAACAATGTAGCAGACTGTTGAAACTGTTTGGAAAGTCTGGAACAAACATGTGCAAATTTTGTATCTCCTAATAAGTTGATGGCTGCACCAAAACTTAGTATAAATTTTTTTGCAACTCCTTCTTGAAGTCTTAATGTCTTTAAAAAGGCTTACAAAGTCTCCCAACTCTGGTTCACAAAATAGACATTAGTCTCTTGGCAACAAACTTTACTCTCATAGTACCTCTCTCCACCCAGGTGTATAAAATAATGGGAACCCATGAAATAATGCTGGGGGTGGATAGGGGCGCCCTGCGATGGACTAGCATCCCATCCAAGGAGGGAGTAGAAATTTTCCTAGCTGCTTTAATAAAGCCTTAATGCTATCAAAACTGGGATAAGCTCCATCAGTATGGCAGGCCTTCTGATAGGGTGCAGCAAAAAAGCAGAAACTATGCGGCATTTTTAGGGCAGATTATGCGGCAAGAAAGTACTATTATGCGGCAAATTATGTGATTTTAACTAAGCGATTTAAATATCTGTATTAGAATGAAATAGATATTTTCACCTCATTTGCGTGTACACTACATGATGTAGTAAACCATTGAAGACTTTTGGTGAAATAATATATGAAGTGTGACAAGATACTGCTGACTGAGGTTATGAAGGCGCACGTGTTAACGCACGGTGTCGAACGATCGAAAAATCTACAAGTTTTTTTACTTCATGGAAGGATTAAAACATTCTAAATTCAGCGATTGTGTCTTGTAAACTTCAGTACAAACAAGAAAGCAAAGATAGAAAGCAAATTTATTTGACTGTGTGAATGTTGTTATGGCTAAGTTGAAACTGAAAAAGGAAGCAATGTTGTACTTTTGGAAACCACATCAGAGTTTTTCCAAGGTTTTTTTTACAGGTAAACCACCTTGAAACAACATTTTAAGAAATTATCTTAGAACTTAGTTAAAGCGAGTGTTTCCTTTATCTTTGCTCAAATTGTGCGATTTAGTACGAATTACCGTAGAGTTCTGGTTATAAGCCCTGGGCTTATACAACTTCGTAAGGGGTTTGGGGTGGGCTTATAAACGGAGGGGCTTATATCCGGGAGAGAAGAGCCACGGGAGTGTTGATCAAAATATGTTTCTAAGTTAAAAACACATCATAAAGCAGCATTTAGCCTTGTTCACTATTGTCATCCGGCAGAGGGGGCCGGGGCTTATATCAGGGGGGGCTTATAATCGGATGCATTTTTTTGTTTCCAGGTAGATGGGCCTGTAACAGGGCTTAAGGGACCATTACAGTATCTCGTTGCCAAGCTACGCGGTTGCCACGCAAGTGCAATTTTATTTCCGGTTTTCTTGCATTCGTGATTCAGCTTAGCGGCAAAATTTTACGCGAGTTTAGTTCCCTTTCGGCTAGAAACATATTCCAATGACGGAAATTTGTTCTGCAGTAAAAGCAAACTGGGTAAATTGAAATAAAAAAAAAGTTTGTCATACTAAATGATTGCAAAACATATACGAAGCCTGAAGCAAGTATCCAAAACCGCCGAAATATTTTTTAAAGTAGTGCCGATGCTTAGAAAACATGCGAATGTGCGGTGCTACTGTATTTTCATCAGTTTCCCCTTCAGCTCACTGAAGAAATCTGTGAATGCTACTGGCAAAAATTAAAGCACTGTCACTAAACGAAGCTCAGAAAAAAAAAAAACAGCGATTCATTTCGTTCGCGAAACAAAGGTAAGATAATTTTTACGCAGTTACCGCAGAAATATAGGAATGAACTCGATTTATCTGCCGTAAATTGCTTGCAGAAACTGCTGATTATGATTCGTACAGCAGTCTAACCACAGGACAAATTCAGTAAGGTACAAAACTGCGAAAACTAAACTATATAAAACACCTGCAGCTGTATGAAAACATTTCAGCTTACAAACGTTAACTATTTAATATTCAACTGAACTATGAATTGTAGCTTCCTTGACAAAACATAACTTAACTTAATTACGCTGTTTACGCTAATTCGCAAATTACAAGCCGAAAATAAAGAAACTCACACTAAACTCTTTTAATACTTACGACTGCCTTTGTTTACATTTGTCTTAGCCTCTACATGTTAGTTGAGCGACAGTAAACGTTGTTAAAGCTGTCCGAATACAAGCAAGAAGTTAAGTTTGCCGTGTCGAAAAATTATAGTTTTTGAAGCGTACGTGAGCGGGGGAAAAGCTAATTTAGTGCAGAAATGTCAATTACGATGATTTCAACCCATCAGTCACCGTATAATTTTACTTCCGGTACGGACAAAAATGCGAGTTTTTCTCGGAAGGAAAAAAACGTACCTTCTGTTTTTTGCAGTAAATCGAAAGAAAATACATTTTTCTTTAAACGTAAGCATGCGTTATTGGAAAATCAAAACAACATTAAAGTTGTGTTTAAAAACGTGGTCAAAAGAACACATTTTCTTTACTTATTTTTCAAGTTTTTGTGCTAATGGAAAACACATGCTTACATTTTTTAAGATAAACTTACTGATTGACATAATACTACAATCTATGAATGAGACCGTAAGTTTCTTGCGTAAAACTCAGTTTTTTGTTCTGGGTCACGTGACATTTAATAGATGTTCACCGATGACGTCATCAACTGACTTGCAGTCGCACTCTAAAACTCCTGTCTAAATTTGGTTAAATAAAAGCAAAGATATACCAAGTTACAGCCAATTGAAATCTCCCTAGCAACGGCCCCAAAAGATACTGTAATGGGCCCTTAACAGGAATTTTACGGTATGAGATTTTTTATGAATTATGCAAAAGTTGCGATTTGAGATCAATTATAAGTGCGAAATCGCAACATCGCATAATATCAGAAGCCCTGGTATGGGCCACTTGGCTCAAGGCTAATCCCTTCCTTCAGGGTTATAGGCAGTTTTTTGCGTGGGTGGGTGTGACTGCCAGACGTGTAAGCGACTAGTGGGGTCCGTGGGTATATTATTATCCCCCAGGAAAGTGTAAAAAATAAAAATATTTCAGTCCACAATTTGCACATGGCAAGTGTCATTTTAACCCTCACTTCCAGATAAGGCATACTTTGTGGTAAGGGGAGGTGCCGATATACCCATCACACCCTCCCTACCTGCAGCCCTGGTCTTGCTGTCTCTCAACGGACAACCTGATTCCCCACTCCTATTCTTTGTTCGCTGATAAACTTTCTGTGCATTACAAGTCACAAGTGTAGCAGCCACATGTATACGGTTAAAAAATGGATGTACCTGTATGAATATGGTCCCATCTGTTTCACAGTAGGAACTGCAGTTCCTGCAAATACTTCTTCTGGATTTACCAAGTGGAACACAAAGTACTGCATGTAAACAGGAATGGTGGTATTTACCCATTCTTTGTAAACTAACCCACCAGGTTTTAATTCAACATTCTGAAATGAAAATGAGAGTTTCTCAGTTAGTAAGCACCACTGCATCTACAGTACATAACATATTTATTTAACAACTGCTGTGAAGGCATCTGGCATCTTGTCAGTACAAGACTACCATATATGTCACAGCATGCTCGACATGTCTTATTGCGAGTTCGGAGTTTCCCTAATGGTCGCGGGTCGCGGGTTTTAAATAAGTCGCGGGTTTTGAAAAAGTCGCGGGTTTTGAAAAAAGTCGCGTGTTTTTAAAAAGTTGTGAGTTTTCAATAGAATGCATTAATTTCTCAGTAGAATTCATTCAAACAAATTTAAACCGGTTGCAAAGACGCCGGTTTTTAAATGATCGCGTTTTCTTAGGAACTAAGTTACGAAGTAAGACAATCAAATTGCGAACTTCGGAACAAACTTCCCAAACTTTGCCGACTGAACTTCCGAACTTCCCAAGTTTGCAAGTTGAGGAAGAACGAGACACGTTACAAAGTGGTGGCAGAAATATTTCAGCGATTCTAGCTGCTCGAGTTTCAAAATAGTTGTTTGAACAAGCACGGCGTCGGTATCAACGTTCTGACCCACAGTAAGTATAAGGATTACATATACCGTCCGTTGCATCACGTCCTGAAAAAAAAACAGGTTCAAATTAGGTATCAAATATTGCATGATTTGCAATCAAGCTTTTAAGTTTGAAAACAACGTTGCGCGCGAGCGATCATGAAGTTGAACCAAAGTATTCATGATTGAACGCGTACGGTTGATAAATATATTTTACTAGTATTCTGTGGCAAAAACTCTTTAAAATATTTTTAACTGGCGCAGATTTTAAAAACCCTTCTGTAGTTATGTTGACAGAAATGGTTTTGCTTCGCTAAACCATTGGAAGAAAACACGTACCATAAAAATAGAATTGAGCCGTAAACGTGTCGCGACTTTTAATTCAAATTTGTCTGACTCTCTCGCATTTGTATAAAATTAATTTTACGTGTTGATCGGTAAAGCCGTCCAATTTCATTCGGTTTACAAACGCAGAAGACTTGACATTGAAGTTAAAGCCTGCTGTATATAAAAAGTTAAATTTGACCAAATTTCAGCCTACGTAAACTTGAATTTATTTATCGGCAGATCGCTCATGCGAAACGAAATTTGTTTGAATGAATTTTACTGAGAAATAAATGGTTTCTATCGAAAACTTGCAACTTTTTAAAAACACGCGACTTTTTTCAAAACCCGCGACTTTTTCAAAACCCGCGACTTATTTAAAACCCGCGACAGGCGACTTGAAACCCGCGACCCGCGACCATTAGGGAATCTCTTATTACTAAGTAATTATTACCTATTGTTCTAATGTACTGTTTAAACACTCCGATCTAATTTTAAAAGAAATTTATGGAGACTGGACAGAATAATTTATATTTAAACTTAATATTAAAAGGACTGGCGCGGTTTACATATGCTCATTTATCACAAAAATTACATGAACATGTTGAAGTCAAAGTTCAAATTTCAGTTTTTCGCATCATAAACATGAAAATATAGACTTCAAATTTTCCACCAAAGATTTGCTTTGAAAGGCCGGACAAAAAAATGCAAAGTACTTTCATATGCAAAGGATCAGACAGCTATGTTTATTTCTTCTCTGAAAACTGTTTTTTGACTACACTGTACACATGTATATGTTGTGGTTCAATTGTACATTTGTTTTAAAATTTTTCAGTTTAATTTTTATTTTTCATTGTCTTATGTTCATTATCATAATCTGAAACAAAGGGAAATAAAAATCAAACTGGTTTGAAAAATTTTAAACCAAAGAAAAAAATAAACCACAACATATATGTGAAGTTTGAACTTTGAGAAAGAGAATCAAATCTTTCCTATTAAAACCTTGCATGCAATCATGTTATCTTCATATAAGGTAAAACGAAAGAAATGCTTGCCTGATCAACTTTGTCCTTGATAACGTTAGACAACACACCGCCAACACTGAGCACCAAGCCAGCCACAAGAAGAAGCACGCCGGAGAAAGCAAAAGCTATGATCAAAACTTTTCTGCTACAACAACCACAAGGTTTCGAAGGCATGGCTGAAATGATCCGCTGAAATGATCAAAATATCTCCGGGTGGGTATTGGTACCAGCGATGGCACTGATGGAGTTACGAAAGAAGATGTTTATGATTCAAGGCTGCAGCTTTTTGTAATCCTGCGATGTGCAATAATCTCGTGACATATCAATGTTTTCAGCCCCGGCCTGACCCAACCGGAACTGGATGAAATTTGGACTTCACATGATTTTAGTCACGTGATATGATTAGCACCCATTGACGGTCAGCGGTCTAAACAAAATGGCGGATGGAACGACGGGAGTTCTGTTCGCTCGCAAAGAAGCTTTAAGTCAACTCGAAACCGCTCTTGAAAAGTTTCCACCGTTGCTAGATAGAGCGTTTGTTAGCTGCGAAAGTGAAGACAAAGTTTCAAATGGAAAAACATCCGAATTCCGCATATTGCAGTGGAATGTTCTGGCGGACGGTACGTAAAAACATGTATAAAATTGTTTATAGCTTTACAAGGATAAATTAAGCTAAAATGTAAAGGATGTGTTGCTTTCCACTTACACATTAGCCTGTTCCAGGCGTTCGGTTAGTTGGGAAGCGCAAAAAACGGCGAGCGAAAAAAAAAATAAGGGGGAGGTAGGCGGGGAGGAGGGCGAGCGAGAGAACGCCGACTTCTAGACCTCCGACAGGGCCCGGGTAACATGAGCGCAGACATTGAAGCTTGTGGTTTTCAGTTGTCAGTTTCAATCAGATTTCTGACAGATTTCCCCGTAAATATGATTTTTCAAGTTCTTCCACGTTGGGAAATGCATTTTATCGTCTGCGTTTCAATGTCTGCACTCGGAGTCTTCTGCAAGCGAATTCGCCGAATTGTCAGTCCGCCCTTCAACGTGTTGCAGGTTTTGTCAAAAAATGTTAAGTGCTAGGGGAACAAGGTACCGAGAGTTTCTTTATTTAATTCGGTTTTAAACAAAGATTTAGTTGGGTTTTCTGGAGCCGAGAGTTGGCCGGTGTTGGCCGACCTCGCAAGTTCTTTTGGACGTGAACTGAATCCCAACCCACGTTTTCCTGAAATTTGCTGTTTAACCTGGGCAAGAACACTTGCAAGAACTCATGCCAGCGTTCAAAAATTATTCTCGGGGATTGTCGAAAGAGAAACGTCTTAAAAGCGGCAAGTGAATGCAAGATCGCCGACGGGAGAAACTCCCTCCGCGAAGCGTTCACACACTTCAGGAAATGAATCTACAAGTACATCAACCACAAAAAGTACCTTATTGTTACTTATTTTCGCGGGACTTAATTTTCGCGATTTTCACGATTTTTTGGAAATCGCGAAATTAAAGACCCGCGAAATTTAATTCTAAACGATTTCTATTGTATTTTTATGCTAATTACGTATTTTTGGCCAAATCGCGAAAATTAAGTCTCGCGAAATATTCCTGTTCCATTTTCACGAAATTAAGTGCTCGCGAAAATAAGTAACAATAAGGTAGATCGCGGCGCTGCTTGGCTCTGGGTGAAAGCTATTTTGGACCAGATTGATTTAGCAATGAATATTGACGTGGAACAAACTGATATCAAGATGAGTTTTACCGCTACTGTTTACAAATATTTTCGAGGCCGTTTGAATTCGCCCGGAATTTTCTCGTTGCTGTTTTACGCTTTTCAGTTTCTGAATGTTTTAGCTTATGTTGTTTTGATTGTCTGCTGGCTGAAGCCTGTTTGAATTCCTGGCTGAGAGTTTCGAGGAATAAATAGCAATTTGTCAATAATACAAGCATTTACAAATTTATCTTTTTGACGGACCGCATTCGACTTCACTTGTAACGTGTTGTTTTAATATTTATTTTAAAACTAGATAATGCTTTATCGCATGTATATTTATTTTAGCGAAGCTTAGGTTATTGTATTTACTGAAAAGCAATTATCGTTGAAACTGTGTCATTTTGATTTGTTGAAATATATCAGACTTTTTCCAAAACCGGTTGGAAGTATACCGAAAAGCTTCTCCTTCATATACCAAATCCCTTATACTCTCTTGACCAAACAAGAGAAAACTCTCTTGACCAAATTAAACAGTCTTCCTGTTCTTTGCGAAGACTTTCAACCAGAAAATCCTTCAGTGCGTTGATTACTGCTGAGTTGAACTCTGCGTGACCGTCACTCGCCGCAGCCATATCTCATTTCACTTCAAGATGAAGGACGCTTGAGTGTTGACAAAAGGTGTCAAAATTGACCAATTAGAGGGTATACCAGAATCTGGTATACCGGAACTAGCTTTTGTTAAAAATGCTCACAGGCGTTCTCTCGCCCCCTCACCTTAGTCCCCTCCCCATTTTTTTTGCCGTTTCTTGCGCCGCTTCCCAACTAACCGAACGCCTGGAACAGGCTACTTACACATGTGATACGTTATAGCAGTGATATTTGACCTGGGTTTAAAATCCAAACGCTCGTTGAGTATCAAATTTCTCAAGGACCGAAGAAGTATTTATAAATAACGCTTACATGTACATGTATGATATGCACCTGCAAGTACCCTGCTGATAACCTTTTGGCGTAACTAAGTCAAATTAACTACAAAATCCGGAATGGTTTTAAGCTTAAAAATTGGGAAAGATTTCCGCAGAGCACCCTACATTAATTATGCATACAAATATTCCATATAATCCTTCACACACGAACGGCAGTCATGAACAGAACGAGAGTTACAAAATTGTATGCATAAATGTAGGGTACTCTGCGGAAATCTTGTGCAAAACTTTCCATATGAAAATGAGTTTGACTTACTTTATTATAGGAAATTAACGCGTCACGAAATTAACGCGAATTTAAAACTTTCGCGTTAATTTAAGTTGCGTTAATTTTTGTTAACGTTAATTTCCGCGCCGTTAATTAAGTAGAGCGTTGATTTCCATGACGTTAATTTCCATTATTTTGGCCCCAATTTTTCGTTACAGTCCAGATGTTCTTGACTCCAAGGAAAAAGCATAATTTTATCTGCCACTATCACTGATACTTTGAAGAACGCTCAAAGTAGTCCAAAGTGGGAAAAGTACCATGAACATTGTTTTCGTTTAAGATTACACGCCTACAAGTGTTGAAATAAACTTGTTCCTGTTGTGTACGTCATGTTAATTTCCTTCATTTTGAAATGTTACCCCCTCTTTCGCGTTAATTTCCTTTGTTGGGAAGTAATTTTTCCTTCAATTCGCGTTAATTTAAGTCGCGTTAATTTCAAATACCTTAATTTACACAAGCGTTAATTTCCTATAATAAGGTATATCAAAATAAAAATGCTGGTATAGCTCATTCTCAGATAAATGATTTGCACTAAGACTTGTTTAAACAGGGAGGCAAAAGGAAATTGGGAAATCGCTTAATCTTGTGGCAGTCTTATAATTATTGAGGTGCATAATCATGCAGTCACTTATTAAGTGTAATGCCAGCCCTCATACATGTGGACAAACCTGCCATGGTTCATCCAGATGGATTAAGGGTCTCTAATATAAAAAAAAAAACCTTTAAAACAAGTTATACCAGTAAGAGTAAGATAAATTTACCCTTTACATAATGTTTCTCCCTCGGCAAACACATTTGTTAAAATGTAGTGTATACATGTTACTATGCCGTAACTTCCCCAAGTTATTTCTGAATAAATGATTACTCTCTGTATTGTATGACACAAGGACCAATAAATTGTGAGGTTATGGTAGTCTTTCAGAACAAAGTCAAATTAGACAAAAAGAGAGCTTTTCATCACATTTTCAAACACTGAGAAGAAAGCTAAAAAAATTATAAAGTGCACAGCAAAGTACTTTTGACAATTTTTTCGACTCTTTTTGCTTGTTTACAAGCAAAAAGAAGGAGAATAGCGTTTACTGGGCTAAAATCTGAACCGGAAGGGATTGCATTCTTGTTAACTCTCAAGGGACTGTTTTAATTTCTCAAGGGAATACTTTCCGCTGTGGGTGATCTAAGCGCGTGACTTGTAAAGTGTCACTCTATAGTTGTGCTTCAGCACTTCCGTTCTTGTAGAAAAAACGTGACTTGTCAAATTTACAAACATTATATAAGAATCAAACACGTGAGTAGCCCAAATCTTACGTCACATAACCAATTAAGAATGTAAGGGGGTCAGCGCTCGAATGCAGCGAAGTTTAAAACGATTAAGAACGCAATTTTTACTAGTACAAGTCTTTAGGCGCTAATATTAATTTAACCTAAAATCACATAGCGAAAACACTGAATGACCGCTTGGACATGTCCAAGCTATTAAAAACTACCACTACGTCAGACCCATGTCACGCGATCTCCCGCTTGTAGCTATAAATAATCATTCACCTATTTTCAGTTTGAATACTCTGCGCTCTGTTTGTGTGAAATATTTATTGTTGTGTTACTCAAGCGTTTGGCTCGGAGCGAGTACAAGTCGTACAATTTACCCGGAACGTGTTAAATATTGCAAAACAACGACTTATTTTCTGGATATCCCAATTTTTGTTTTGAGTTTACGATATTTTGAGAATCGAAACGTTATCGAAACGTAAGTTGCAAGCTCTTTAATTTAACCTAAAATCACATAGCGAAAACAAAGACCGCTTGGACATGTCCAAGCTATTTAAAACTACCACTACGTCAGACCCATGTCACGCGATCTCTCGCTTGTAGCTATAAATAATCATTCACCTATTTTCAGTTTGAATACTCTGCGCTCTGTTTGTGTGAAATATTTATTGTTGTGTTACTCAAGCGTTTGGCTCGGAGCGAGTACAAGTCGTACAATTTACCCGGAACGTGTTAAATTTTCTGGATATCCCAATTTTTGCTTTGAGTTTACGGTATTTTGAGAATCGTTATCGAATCGTTATCGAAACGTTATCGAAACGTAAGTTGCAAGCTCTTTAATTTAACCTAAAATCACATAGCGAAAACAAAGACCGCTTGGACATGTCCAAGCTATTTAAAACTACCACTACGTCAGACCCATGTCACGCGATCTCTCGCTTGTAGCTATAAATAATCATTCACCTATTTTCAGTTTGAATACTCTGCGCTCTGTTTGTGTGAAATATTTATTGTTGTGTTACTCAAGCATTTGGCTCGGAGCGAGTACAAGTCGTACAATTTACCCGGAACGTGTTAAATATTGCAAAACAACGACTTATTTTCTGGATATCCCAATTTTTGTTTTAAGTTTACGGTATTTTGAGAATCGAAACGTTATCGAAACGTAAGTTGCAAGCTCAGCAAGAATGTGTCAAAGCACGGGATACACGTCATCGCGCCAGGGGAATTACCAAAAGCTTGTCGGAAGACGCTAAACGGAGAAACACAATGGGATAGCCCTTATAGTCTACTCTTTATTTTGGCGTGATTTGGCTTTCTTTTAAATGAACTGGTTTGGGTTATTTTATTGAACATTCGAAACAAAATAAATATTTGCATGCGTAAGCAGGCATTTTTCCGGCTAGGCATGTGGTTTTAAAAAGCAAAAGATGACGTGGTAAAGGAAATTCATGTCACGTTCACTCCGTGACTAACGCAAACACGACTTGTGTGTTTCTCAAGTGACTGCTTTTCTAAAGATTTTACTGTGCGGCGCCGTGCCTTTTAAATAATTTAGCCAAAGCACTGAAAGAGGTCAGGAGGTCAAACATTACCCGCACGAACACACTAAAACGTTGCTAATAGTTAACCAAAGGGAACTCATTCCGTGACAATTGATTATTTCTGCTGAGTTGCACAATTTAGAATTGCAACATCATCTAGCAAAGCGCACTATTACTAAAAATAGATTTCGCCACATGATACCCCCCCTCCCCCCCCCCCCCCCCCCTGCGTGAGTCGGACAACAATTTTAGTTTTGGCAAAGGCTTTGTATGGAGGGGACGCATTCTTGACAAGAAAAAAAGGGCGAGAAAGGCACAATTTGAGGTCGAGATTCTCGAAAGGCTCGAAAAATGATAGATTTCAAACATTTTTGCTTTAGTAAGTGAAAAACAGATTGAAGGTATCCAAAAAATGGCCCAAAATTGAATTTATTAGTCGAAGATCCGGTAATGACACCTTGATTTCCACGGCGGATAGCGAATTACTATCGAATTATATATAATTGCGAAGGATAGCACTTGTATGTTTGCTTCATTTAGGCACCGGAAAGATCGTCGGTTGCAAGAAGTTCAGAATTCTTCCCGAATTTGACGGCACTGATCGCCGGCCATCCGATCTGTTTCGACACATGATAGATAGAGGGCGAAAATATTATGCTATTCAAACGCCTTTCTAATGGAATTGACGGCGGGTTTGATTTAAATAAAGCTATTATTTATCCCCATTACTATTACAGACTGAAGCTACAGCTGCCGAGCTCGAACAGTGTATATTAAATAGTATCTGCCGTAACCTGCGATCAGGCGCCCTCCGCCGCGAAAAAAAAGAAAGCCTGATCGCAGGTTGTATCTGCCGCGAAATTGACCTCTTTAAATATTCGGGTCAGGCAAGGGGACCGATCGGACGAGCGTTTCTTTGTGTAATTTTGTGGTGGCATAAATCTGAGGTTAGCTCTGTTGTGTTGCAAAATGTGCCACTAAGAACAGTGTAAACGTTTTGCATTTCTCATAAAAATAAATGTTTTCTTTCAGCAAATTCCGGCAGCAAATCGGGCCTTTATAATCCATTCAATAACTGAGAGTAAAACATTTTACACATTTATTGAATAATCGCTCTGTTTGACAAACCTTTTGTTTCAAACCACGATTTGAGCTTTCTACGTTGCACAGGTAAGGCTTTCCGAAGTCCGAGCCAATCTGGCCATGGTTTTGTGAAACAATCGCTAAATATGCCTCCAAAGTGCCCGCCAACCATACATTGCTCTTACAGAGCGGTTTGTTTGTCCGAATTTTGACTCACACCGGGGGTCAAATTCTGTGACGTCATTAGTGCGCTTCGCTAATTGCAACATCATTAAATGTGTTAAGTGATATTTATAAGCGTTTTTGTAGCCTGTTGTGAAATTACTTCCGGTGGAAGCAGTAAACGTTAAACGTTTCTTCCGTTCAGAAGTTAATGCATCGCCATTAGAAAAATAAACAGCAACTGTTTTGCTGGAAATGTAGTCGTTAGAAATGGGATGTGTAGCCGTAAGGTAAAGAATAACGAGGAGAAGCGGCTTTTGGTAATATCCAAACGAAAATTTACTTTTCAATGTCGGGTTAAGATTGCGTGACGAGACAAAAGGTAACTCTGTCGTGCGTAACCTAACCTGCGATCAGGCGTTATTTTTCTGCATTAAGCCGAGTAGAAATCTTTCTAACTCGAAAGGAAACAACTATTTCGATTAAACATGTTGAAGGCAAACGTCAAAGTTTACCTTTTTTAACCAAGCCAAAGTATATGAGTCGCAAAGCACCCAGCCGTCGCGACTGACAAATACAGCATTTACTCCGCGAAAATAAAAAAATGCTTGAACTGAAAGACGTTTGAATTCTTCCATGATATGTTCGAACAACAATGCCCAGGATAAACCTTCTACTCATACTAACTTCATGCAAAAAAAGTCGATATCTCGAAGAGATCTTTGATTGAAGTGTTTGGAAATGTGACGAAACACGTTTTCAAGTGTTTGATATATCTTTCCAATCAAAATTCAAACTACAGAGAAATAAATATCAGAAAAATCTATGGTAATTAAGGTCACATATCCAAACCACTGTCACAGTTCTTATTTCAGGTGTCCAATTTGGGCACCTGCATGATTGTGTGTCAATTATGCAACAAAAAGGCGCATACAGAACCAATTAAAATTGAAGAATTTTTTATCCTTGTCGATACATGTATTTATCACTTACAAAGGGCTTAAACAACCACTACAAACCCTAGCTTACTGCATTGGCCATTCCGAAGTTAAGCAGGGAACTCAGGGGCGAAATTCAAATTTTACGTAATCGATAATCTGACACCAGCACATGAAAGATCACTGTGAGATTGGTCATTTGACCAAGTTTGATGCTTTCAGGATGAACAGAAACAAAGTTATGGACCTTGAAACATCGTTCAAAATCCATACATAAACGTCTCTAGTTGTGAGCCAGCGTCCCCCAAACCAAATAATTTTGAACCATGTTTCAACAATCTTTGACAAACGTAGTTGACACATTGACTTCGCTCTGCTGTTTTTATGACAAATTTACCACTAGTTTTTAAATTTATGACTATCTGCTAAAATAATATGATAATGTGTCGACATTTTTGTCAATGATTGAAGGTCCATGACGTTTTCTCTGTTCATCCTAATAGCATCAAACTTGATCAAATGGCCAATCTCAGCGTGATCTTCGACTTCATGTAGTTTTTTGGGATGTTTGATGGTATTGTTTGACCACTCACTGCCGGAAAGAAGTTTTCAATGATTACATGTTTATCCTTTCAGCTTTAAGCACCTCAAGCCCAACTGAAAATTTCATCAAGTGTCCACCAAATGCTCTTCAGTGGTCTGAGAGAAAACTGCGATCACTTCAAGGAGTTCTTACATATGATCCAGATATCATAGCACTGGAAGAAGTAGATCATTTTGAAGATTATTATTTGCCATCACTTAAAAAACTTGGTTATGAAGGATTGTTTGTAGCTAAGAAGGACTCGCCATGTCTCAAGTTCCCAAACAACTCAGGCCCTGATGGCTGTGCGCTGTTTTACGACAATGAGAGATTTTCCCTTGTGAACCATAAAGATGTGCAACTTAAGGATTCTAACGGGGTCTCAACAAATCAAGTTGCATTGATAGCAAACCTATTTGACAAAGTCCAAGGCAGGACTCTTTGTTGTGCTGTAACTCATTTGAAATCCAAAGAGGGCTATGAAGATTTGCGGCACGGCCAAGGAACTGAACTTTTGAAATCTGTTTCAGAGTGCCTCACTGATGACAAATCAGTATTGGTGTGTGGGGACTTCAATGCCGAGCCAACAGAGCCAGTGTGTCAACTAATGAAGGAAAACCAATACTTATGCATGCGAAATGCTTATGTTACTGCGACAGGAGGCAATCCGGAATTTACAACATGGAAGATTCGCCCTGACAAAGAAGTTCAGCACACCATAGACTATGTCTGGCACACAGAGAACCTTAGCGTCACAGGATGCTTAAAAGTTCCTGAGAATGACTGTGTAACTGATGGCCGTCTTCCTGGTCTGCAGTATCCATCTGATCATGTTTCTTTAGTGTTTGACTTCTGCTGGGGATAAAATATCATAATTTGCAGTTTTTAAATTGAACTGATGGGGGATTGGGTTTTAGGGAATTTTTTTAAAGTAAAACCGGTGAGCAGCACGTCTGCGAACTACTTGAGTTGTAAAACTTTTTTTATTTTCTCCTACGCGTTTCGTGTGACTAGCGCACACTTCTTCAGGGAGTTTAACAATACAATCAAGTATACTCTGTATATATACCTAGATACAATTCTGCATTTCGCAAAAAACAGCACCTACGCATATGCGTATACAAACCGCTAAGTAATGCGTCTAGGAAACAGGCGGAAAAATATTAAATGTGTGACATATTTTGAGGGTGACATAACTATTTGGGGCCCACAGTTTTAGCTAAAACTGTGGGCCCCAAATAGTTCGCAGACGTGCTGCTCACTGGTTTTACTTTAAAAAAATTTAGAACCATGACTCCATTACTTGACAGGACTATCAAGCTAATAGTGACAATCGGTACTTAAAATACAACTTGTAAGATCCAACTTACCAGAGGTTTAGAACCATTACTCCATAAGCTTCGGGCAAAAAAGTTTCGGACAAATTTTTGGTCGTTTTTAAGTACATTTCAGACTTTCTCTCTTGAAATTTTCAACTTAATCCTCTGAGCGTCTTTTTCTATTGAAGAAGAGCAAAAACACCATCTATTTCGTCCCCATGGCTTTGTATCATGAAACTACGTTAAAGCTGGCCGACATGCAAGACTGATTGATCATGAACACGGCAGCGAAACAAAAACCTTGTGAACCCAGTCATCCAGTTTAATGGCAGATAATTAAATGGCATATACTGAAACCCGAAACGAAACGGTTAGCTTTCACTCCGGTTTGCTTGCAGTTACTTCCACTCCGGTTTGCTTGCGGTTAGCTTTCACTCCGGTTTGCTTGCAGTTAGCTTTTATTTGTTGGTTTGGTTTCATTTCAGGTTTTTACATGCCTAATTAAACTACATTTGTTGAGTTGGTTATCGGAATCCTGTTGTATATTCAGGAGTTTAACTTTGCCATAATGTTTACTTTTCTAACTATACATCATGTATATGCTCTAAAATGCTGGGTACGTTTTATTCGAACGGAAAAAAAATTTCGAACACTTTTTTGTCCAAAAGTTTATCTGCCCCGGGGAACACTTTTTTTGTTAAAGTATGCACAAAAATTCGGAACCAACCACTCAGTGTGTCATCCGTTGCTAATATGTGTGTACAATATTATTGATAGTGTGGCAATAGTAACAGTTTTTTTTTTCTTTTTAAAAAGAACAAAAATTAATGACCTTATGAAATATTCAAGGGTTACCAACAGACTGAATTATAGTATTACACTGAAAGTTGTTGAATTGCACATATAACAAAAAGCAACAAAAAGACTTTTTTAAGTTTGCTTTTTTAGTCTATATTAAGAAGTCAATTTCCCGACTATTTTCAAAATGGCGTACCATTCCACAATAGAATTATGCATTGTATAGCAGCAGGCATGAATAAACTACCAAGTGCATACAGACATTAGGTTTATTTTTCTTACTGCAATGGATACATATATTTAGAGTAACGATAAGTGTAGAAACTAGAGCGGTTTTCACTTGAGTGTCGAAAGTAAATTGCGTTTGCTTTGGTTTTGAATTACTACGCTCAGTGATTGGCTTAAAAATCTCGCGCCACTTTCTCAGCCAATCAGAACTAAAACCAAAACCAATCGTGACTCGCTCGCGCACGATTTCCCGCGCTTTGCGCTGGCTACATGTGATTGGTTCACTGGATTGTCCGTGTCTTTTGTGATTGGCCAAAGTAATTACATTGGTTTTGGTTTTACGACACTCAATTGAAAACTGCTCTAAGCAAACGAGGAAGGTCAAGAAGCTAGACTCCGCTGCGGGGTGTTGAGACTCTTAGAAATAAAAATTTAACGAAAATTCCAGTTGGAGCTCTCCAAGATTTCAAAATACCTTGAATGTGCTCAAAGTTTGCCCAATTTCTTTACTCTTGAAATTCACACGAACCTTTTTTTTTTGTGAGTGTGTTTTTTTGTTTGTTTGTTTTTTCGTTTGTTTCTTTTTTTTTTTTTTTCAACTGTTTAGTGGAGAACAAATAACGCTCCAAATGAGTTTGTACCCCACAAGACCGGTTTTACAGGTTTCGTGAGTTTCTTTTTTCTTCCTGACCACGCGAAAGATTTAAAACCTGTGGAAAGTCAGGATGTTGGGAAAAGAAAGCGTAAGATTACAAATCTATTATGGGACATTTTAGTGTGTTTTATCGCTGCACATTTTTACTCGTCATTTCTATTTTGACTCTGCCGACGGGCTCGCCAAAATACCGCAAACCTTGAAAAAATATGTACCAATATCAAACACTAAAACGTCTAATATTGTACACTTAATGACTGTTACCGAGGGAAACAGTTAATTTTGTTTCTCGAGTAGCCGAGGGATCATTGAGACTCGAGAAAAAAAAATAACTGGTTTTCCGAGGGATCAGTCATTTAGTGTTTTGTTAATATATATCAAGACGAAGACTTAGAAAAATGGCGCTCGTCGGTCAACATTCGCGGGTAACTTAACAAATTGACATCAGTCAATTACGGATGCCTATTACGGAGGGAGTTTTGTGACTCTTAGCAAGTCCAACCATACAATAGGGAGGAACCTGCGGAGCTTGCACGCCGGCTTCCAGTTTGAGGGTTTGCAAAAGGGCTATAAACGGTTACATCAGTAAAATCTTCGCGTTACGGAAATATTAACGAAGAAAAAAGTGCACAGATGGGTGTGATGGCCTGCCATGGGAAGACGCCGATTGATTAAACAATATACCCTGATAAGCCTAATAGTAGCACAGTAACACAGGCCACTCGTAGAAATTAAAGCATCCCAGGTTCTCCCAGCAAGAATTTGTCGAACTCTTAAATGAGTCAACTTGAATTCTTTCTTTGAATAGCTTGTGAACCTTTTGCGCTGTGCTTTTACCAAGCTTAAGTAAAAAACATTTCTTTTCTACCTTGTATTGTAGACTGATGTGACTATATGTTTTGCACCGTTTTGGGCAATAAACTTAATTCATGGCCATTTTATGAGTAGGGGCCTGAAAGGATAAAATGGGAACTGGGATTTTGCCTCTTTTTTTACAGGGAGAATAGATTTGGATCACTGGGACTGGGAATCACCAGACAATAGGTACGGGTCTGGAGTTAGGAAAAACATTGGCTGAGAAACGAGATTTGGGCAAAATGTGGGCTGGAAATGGATTCATACCTCCCCTCTCCCCTTCAGGGCCCTATGTAAGTTAAGCGTCGATAATTATTAATTTTGCACTCAAAATAGACAACATGGGGTCTCCAACTGGGTCAGACAGGTGTGTACCCCCGAGCGGTGATGGCAATCCCTCCCCCCTTCCGAAAAATTATCATAACAGAACTGATAGTAAAAAATAGATCGTCTTGGTATTGTGATTCAATTCTCCGTCGGCATAATAAAATTCAAATTACGATCTTTTTGCTTATGGTGTAATTCAATTATAATGTTGTAAATCACCATTGTCTTATAAAAAAGCTTCTACCAGAGCGAAAGAAAGATCAATCTTTCAGCCCCATTTATAACGCGCGCAAGCTAGCGAACGAAAGCCCAAGCCAAACGTTTCCATGGAAATACTTTGCAATTCTAAGCGATGACAAGTGTCCATTTGGGTTTTTTCAATATCGGTCATAATTATTGGCAATCATTAATAATGTGACCACCTGTTTTTTGCCGACTTTTGACAAACAGAATGTATTTATCGTTGTCAACCTTCAAGAAAAAGCAATCTATCTTTTTTGCTAGACAGCAATTAACGAAGAACTGAAGTTTTTTGGTGGTGAAACAGGCGACAATATAAAATCGAACATATTTTTTTTAGTCTTGGTACAGAAACGTATTTGATTGCGTGCGTAATATTTTATGTATCTCGAGTTGAATCCCAGAAAAAAATTGAAGAGATCGTTCCCAAGACGATCGTTGCCTCGGGGTTGATAAACCCTAATCGACTTCTAAAATTGATGTTTTGTCAGTGAATCTTCTAAACAGACACAAAGTTCAGTTTCAAGTTGGGCGTGTTTATTTGATTTTTCTTGAACAAAATTAAAGCACAATTTGAGCGTAGCTAGCTCCATTGTAATCCTGGTATTTATTGTCCTATTCGCTCGCAAACTCTGTTAAGAGGAGTTAAAATTAAAGTTTTTATTATAATTACGTTAAATCTTCTCTTCGTAGTTAGCTGGCGATAGCAATCTGAGACTGGTGCGAAAATCGAGGGCTGTTTCATTTCTCAATTTACAAATACTTGTAGTATGTACATTTACATATTATAGATCAATTTGAAGATTTAATTCTCATCCCTGTAAATTATAATCTTAATTTCTTTCTGTACATTAGTTGCATGGCTTTTCTAGGGCCATATGAGTTATATTTTGGCTTTTGATTTCAATTGCAATATTCTCAATATTTTTTTTTTACTTAACTCGTGCGAATTGTTTTAATTCCGATTTTTTTTCGCTATTTACTGCTGGGGGCTTCAAATGTTCTTTCAGACAAAGCAACAAAACTGATTCACGCTTAGAATTTTTGTTGAGTTTGCTAAATCGATCATACCGAAACAATGCTTCTCTTTGTAGCGTTTGGACAGAATCTTCACATCTATTGTGCATTTGTTTATTTTCTATGTGCTTGACTCCGTTCGCCTTTGAGAAAAAGGTAAACTTTGGTGTCTAATTTGCGCAACGTGAAATTGTAAATTGTTGCTTGCAAATTACCGTAATCTCGATTATAAAAACTCAAGGATAAAAGAAAATGCTATTTTCTGTAGCGTACAAGCGCTCAACACTATTCCGGAGAATAGTATCGCGGCTTGGAGCTGCCTTCCCAAAAATAATGTCTTCAGTTTTCTTCACAAAAATAGAAAGTATAAATCTACCTCTGTAAACATTCAAGATACATTCTGTCTGAAAATCCCGGCTTCAACGAAGATTACGCACAGTTTTCGTTTTTCACGTTCGATCGCCAGAAATCAACTCGCGTTGAAAAATAAGCTTCAACTACGGTCGATTTCAGTCGTGAAAAGTACAAACACTACTATAGTACGGAATAATTACTGCCTAAAGAACACATAATCATTGAAGTGGTTCCATTTTGTTTCTTCGCTTTCGGGGTCGTAGCCCGCTCCACCGGCGGAACTAGTGATAAGCTTGAACCCTCGATCGTGTAACTGATCGAAGGCTTTTTCCAGGTAGTTGTGCTTCAGATAGAAACGGTTTGTGTAGCGGTGAACAGCATCGTCGCGGTCTGGGTCTCGCGTCTCGTTAAGCCACTCGCCGAATACCTCCCGCGCTAGGGCAACATTTCCGCAGACCAAAATTCGTTGGAGCTTGCGAAATTTGACATCGGCTACACCATCACGCCCAAATGCGTATGTCCCGCGAACACCAATAGATAGGAAGCCAGATGGCCGCGCGTTGATATCCCTGCCAGTTTTCACTCCGCGCTCGTGGTCGCGCTGCAGAGCTTTAATTATGCCCTTCAGCCGAAAGAACTCCGCTTCTACGAGTAGTCGGTCCCTTTCGTTGAAGTTCTCCGGCAGAGCAAGCTTGGAGTTGCGGAGATAATCCAAAATATAGCGGAATAACATACCGTCGCGATCGATGAAGAACCGGCCACGGGAATCTCGAGGGATCTTCTGCTTGCCGCTGAACATTGCGCTCAATAACGACTCCGGATCTTTCAGTAGCGTTGGAAGCGATGTCGTGTATAGTTGTCCACCCACATTCAGTTCGACAACGGCCGGTAAATTCTGGTCCGGTGGCGATTCCTTCGGAGACTGCATTTTTTTCGAGACTTAGAGAAAGAAGCTAAAGGGGAATGAAAATTTGTCCACAACGATCTAGTGTTAGCAAAAAGTAAATAATTGCTGTCTACATCACGCACGCGCAATTGTTTCTTCCGATTCTGCGGCAGTATTCTTTCAGCAAAACATCTGCTCGTCTTTTCAAAGACTTTATTTCATCGTGTTATGTTCCTCTCTTGGTTCTATTCACTAAAAGGAAGATTCAAACGAAATCAAGCCAACACGCCCTCTTCGACTGTAAAAGATAACTTTCCGTAATATGTGCCTTAAGTTTTGACTTATCTTCAAACGCATTTTTTTATGAGTAATAATTTAGTTTTGGGGAAAAGTAAGAAAAACATTATACCCAAACGTTGAATTTATTACCAAGAAACACAATACAAGCTTTTGCCGAATCGATTTTGAAAATGGAACTAAGATTTAAGCGAATTTCAAAGCCTTAAATTGGTACCGAAATGTGATTACATTTTAAATCGGTTGAACAAAATCGACTGCTATATTCAGCGATCTTTTTGTTTAGAATACTTACTGCGGTAAAAGGGAATTTGCATTTCAAAACAAAGACGCCCGACTTAGAAGTTCAATTTATACCGTCAGCTTACTGCACGTTTACCGCAGACATATCTGAAATATACATGAAACCAACGACAAAACTTGCGCGTTTTAGTGGCTGTAAAATTTAATCGTAAAATTCCAACGGCGTTTCAAACAGCTATAAGAAAATGTTTATGAAGTTTTTATTTAATATGCGGTAAAAAAGAAATTGTCAACGCTGTCGGCGCATAAATTAAGCATGTTGCATATCGTTAGGAATTGAAATGTGTCACAAACACTTTGACCATTATACATTGCTTTCATTTGCAGTCGGGTGATTTTTTATTTTCTGTCCACATAAAAGCGACTTGAATTATGGTATAGTTGATTTTGGTTTTGTTTGATTCGAAAAGGTTTTTTAGGGTCTTGTTTCGTTCAAATGTAAGCGTTTTTCGCTTTTCGCTTTCGGTGGAATTATGCGTACAGTTGCCAAATGTATTTTCAATGTATGAATGGGTCGTTAAATGCAATGGAAAGTTTAAATGGGGCGAAAGCAATTAACAAAAAAAGCAAAAGCTAGACGCGGCTCTTCTTTTATTCGCCCACGCTGGCCAAACAGTCTTCTCCTCTTCGGGGAAGCATATGGTGATCTTTTTTTAAAGCAAAAAAAAAATTGCGGCCAGTTTGTACTTCGTAGCTTTTTTCTTTGTTGAGATTCTGTGTCAAATTTAGGCGTCAATTCAGATTCATTTGACAAAACAGACCATGATATGTTAGTGTTTACGCGTGAAAAGATTTAGCGACATTTATAGCCGAAAAGAGACGTTCTTTCTCAATGGTAGTTTCCCTTTTTTATTTTCACGGTCAAAACGTTGTTTAATAGAATTTCAATTCCATCTCAAATTTTGAAACAAAGGAACACAATGTAAACGAAATTAAACAGCGAGGGAAAAGTCATCCCATCTGCAGGGGGTTTCCTGTCCCGGAATCCCGAAGGAATTACGAAGATCTTCGTTTATTTTCGGGAATCTTCGGTAAATATCTGCTGAAAGTGAATGACCTTTTATGCATAATAACTCATTTTTACGATGACGAGCGAGCTAGTATCGTTCAAGTTTCAAAAATAACTTGCCCTATAGATTTATTTGATGTACTAAGCAAACGTTAGTGATGAGAGGTAAACTATATTTACGCCAAGCCGAGGATTACGTATACAATTGCACTCAACGAAGTAGAACTCAATGGTTCTTTTTTACAGTCGACAGAGATTTACATAAAAAGAAGATCTGTTAGTAAAACTGCACTATAGTAGGTTTTTTTTATGACCTTAACTAAGAAAACATCTTTAGCAGTCTTAACTTAATGCTCTTAATAAATTCTGACGCTGACATATTTGAGCGTAAAACAACGCTCATAATGTACTTTTTTAACACGTCACGCACACGCTTCCCCAGACCGAAGGACAAACTCACAACATTCCGGTCTAGATGTGTAGTTTGCAGAGTTAACTGCCTTGACTGCAGTTTTACCTATTATGACCAAACGAATTAAGGAACAACAAAGAGCAGTCCGTTTTGCGACAAAAATTTGGTTTGGCCATGATGTGGATTTCAATCATGCCGCTGTGGTGGACAAGTCAGGCGATTACCACAAGAGGCTTTTCCTAGAAGGGTGGCATTCGCAGAGGGACCAGAATGCGGGAAATGAACACATAGACATCCCTGATATCTATAAGTCACTTACATAATGCTCCATTGGGCATACAATTTCTTTTCGGAAACAGCATAGTATATATGACCTGAGACGTAAGAACTGTTTTGTCCTGCCCAAGCCAAAAACAAACCTTAGAATAAAATCAGTTTCATACATTGGCGCAAAAAGGTGGAATAATTTGCCTAATGCCTGGAGAGCTAAAGATAGCTTAGCTTCCTTCAATAAGGAACTGAAGGCCAATAAAAATCTTGATATTGTAAATAGAAAATTGTACATAGATAGGCTAGTGCATGTATATATTGTAAATATCTTGTATATTGTAAATAAGTTTGGTTAGTATTCGTTTTTGTCTTAGTGTTATTTTTGTTATGATTATTTCTTATAGTTAACATATACACGACCACATCAGCTATGCTGTAAATTTATCGTGTACTTGAATAAGTCACTCGCGCGCGTACAAATGTGTAACCGTTAAAAAAGCGGTTGTACAGGCCCGCAAATGATCCCGGCCCGCAAATGATCCCGGGACCGCAAATGATCCCAAATTGGACCGCAAATGATCCCAGTACCGGAAATGATTCATGTAAATGATAAAACAAAATACTTGGAATGGCGTGGACTTTATAAATAGTCTATGGATGTATATTTATATAAAAAGACAAGTGCCTCAGGCATAAACGCAACAATAAAAAGCGGTGAAAATACTGCGCGAAATAACAACATTAACATGTGACTATCTAAGTTTTTCGTTTAGAAACCGCACCTGAAAAACAAACATGAATCTTCGAAAATACCCCTGCTGTCTAATTAACCACGCAGAATTTTTTTAATGCTCAATGCTTCCTTTTCCTTGGAAGTGCACAAGATTTCTACGTGCGAATTTTGGAAATTATGACACAATTGTAGTTTATATTTAGACCATTATTTGAAAACACATTTCCCTTCACAATTCGCTCTTGCAAATATTAAATAAAATGCAGTAAACGATGTACGCGTAGAGTTGTCACTTTTGCACGTGCTACTTTCTTACTGTCAACCATCTCCGCCTCTGTACTGAAAGCTACGCGAAAATGAAGTAAGTTTTTTAAAAAAATTTCAGTTGTGTTTCCTGTGTCAGTTTAATTTCAGTGACCTGATAAAGACATTCAAATGAAAAAATAAACCACAGATTTCAAAGAGAGTAGCTCGATAACAAGGCGGCCGGATGATTGAAATCAGCATCAAAACTCAACTTTCCTCTAGACTTGAGCCTCTCTATGAGTACCCAGTCTTCGATTTCTTTGCAACATTTTTATCAAACCTTCGTTTTTTAAGCATACCCTCGTTTTTATCTTCGTTCGTTTTTTTTTGTCGTGAAATGTGGTGAAATGCCAAAATTCAGAAAATTACAGATATTTTCTTAGTGTTTACGAGTTTTGACAGCCTTATAATTATCGGAGTGTTCAATTTGATCACGAGAATTTCGGTCAATTTCAGATCTTCGCTTCAATCTTGAGATCCTCGTTTTTCCGCGGTGATCTTCGCGTCTTCGATTTCTTCGGAAATACTCATAGAGAGGATCAGACTTTTCGTCTAGACACAATAATTGTCACTATGAACGCTGCGTGACTGCGTGTGAATGAATGGCTATCAGCTAAAAGCATTTCGCCGCAAATAAATTATCCCTTGGTTCTTGGTTGGAGAGAGAGTTCATATTACTGTTGGTTGGATTGTAAAATTTGTGCCGCATTATAGGTTAGTAATCGGCGCATATTTAACAGCTATATCGATATTTTTTAAGTTTTGGTTTTGAATTTAAATCAATCAAATACGGTGCATTCTCTTTCGTTAATTGTTTTTCTTATTGTTGTTCATTAAGTAAATTTAAATCCCCTTTCCAAATTCTTTAGTCCACGCTTATTCATCATTTACGGTCAGGCGACTGTTTCCGGCTCGGGGATCATTTGCGGTTCGATTTGGGTATCATTTCCGGTCCTGGGATCATTTGCGGTCCAATTTGGGGATCATTTGCGGTCTCGGGATCATTTGCGGGCCGGGATCATTTGCGGGCCTGTACAGCGGTTGCTTTTACTGCCATGTTAACAACCGAAGAAGAACGAAGGTTCTCGGTCGAAACATCTTGAAAAAAGTACATTATGAGCGTTGTTTTACGCTCAACAAAGTCATCGTCAGAATTTATTAAGACCATTAATGTCAACTCTTGACTGCAATTTTGGTATTTCAGCCTAAACTTGCCTTGGGAAATGAGAAAGAGTTCAACAATTGTTTTCCTTATGGAAATAATGCGCTACTTCGATCAGAAAAATTTTGACAAAAGTAACGAGAAGTTGAGCATTGTCATAAAATGTCTGATTTCAAGATGTTATCACGGTGACTATGGTAACCGCGATCAACAATCACCATGGAAACTCTACGCATCTACAAATTCGCACGCGTTCAGTTGTTCGTTGTATTACCCTACAATTGGGATGGAGGGAGGGGGAGGGTAATCGAGAGGAGGGCTTTTTATAATCTTGTAGGCTTGTTGTTTCAAATCATAAATCAGTAAGGTACATATAAAAGATCTAAAGTGGACATTTTTAGTATTTTAGTGCTGTTTGGTAACAAACTTTGACAAAATAGCAACAGTCATAAGTAATTGTGAAGGATGAATACTTTTATTAGCGTTAAGTTTCATTGTAGCCTGCGAGTAGCAGGACGTGACACAGAATCTTTGATATAGTCCGGACTATACCGGGGTTTAGATCGTCTGCAACGCAGGCTAGTTTCCTTGTTGCTTGTTCGTAAATTGCCATGATTTATAACCCAAGAAGGGCGAGGGTATTCTAAACTAAGATTTTGCGCGCCTCCCCCCCCCCCCCCGGCCTCCACTTGCTGATTTTTCCCTTTGCTCGCGCCTGTACCCTACTATAAAGTAGCCTAATCACAGGTTAGCTTGATGTTTGAGCTCCCCAAAAGTTACATGGGGCTCGATTAGAGCGTCCTTTTGTTTCCAAATTAAAGTAAAACCAAACCAAACCAAACTGCGATGCTCAATAATTGAAATACTAAACACGTGTTAGCTCAAATGCTCAGTTTATTTTCACGCATTAAATTTGAGACATACAAAGAGAGGACATCCATCTCTTGGACATACAAAAAGACAGAGATCGAGACTGTTACGCTCATGATGTGTGCCTCCGTTAGGAAAATATTTATTACAATCAATTTATTAAAATATAACGATTGACTGTTTTTTTTTTTTAACTTATTGGCGTTACTGAACGTTATGGAACTGTTAACAATTAAGCAAGCTCTTGACATCAAGTGATATTCTCCCAACTATTGTGAGAATAGTTCGTTCGTTCGTTTGCCAATCATATCCTAATTTCGTCCCCGGACGCCGCGATCCTTCTGGTCTGCGCCAGGAATCGGGACGTCTGGGCTAATCTGAAAGCCCGTCGAAAAAAACGACCAAATCTGATTAGCTGTTGAAAACTTGTTCGTTTCACTATCTTCGGCGTACGCGCACAACCAAACAGGTTTTGGATTAGCCCAGAGCCAATGAATTTCCTGACCGCTGGTCTAGGGGAACGCAGGCTCTGGGAACGAGATTGATCGTATCCGACTGCATAAAAATCTAATAAATTCAAAATCCGCGGAGAAAGACCAGAAATCTATGACTGACGGACTTTCAAATTGGAACTGGCCATCACGACCTCTGGGGACGAGATGATTCGTTACTTGGTCTCACAGCTTGGGATAGAAAGCAAAAGAAATACTTACTGAATATCTTATTCCCCTCAAACTGAAAATCAATATAAAAAGCAACCTTACGTTAGTGGGTGGATTGGTAGTTTGGATTAGGTTAGGTTGCAACTGACAATAACCTCTCTATTGGTGTAATCCCTCCTTATAGAAAAGAGTTCAAAAGAGGGATATTTATAGGGTTTTGTCAAAGTCCGAGCGAGCGAGTCATACGAGTTATTCCGGCTAGCCTAAATAACACATTGGTTAGCCTAAATAGCACTGAGGTTATATTAACCTAAATAACACTCTGGTCAGCCTACAGTTTATAGTGAGGTAGCTTGCAGTTGGCCTTTATACTGGAATTAGGGATTTCTGGCTCGCATGGCTCGTCTTCTGGCTAACATGGTTCTCTTGAAGATCAGCTTCAAATAGCACTTCAGTTAGCCTGAGGATGGTTCCCTCATTTATTATAGGTAAGTTGCTTTCTCGCTAGCTGGCTCCCACTTAATACAAAATCATATCTTTTTATTGTATAAGGTTTTCTACATCTTAGGCGTGCACGAAACGTCCTCTTGATTCAAAAGATAATTTCTTAAGCTTCAGTTTAACAGTTGTTTTACGAAATGGAACTGAGTCATGTGAAATACGACTTTTAAGAATTTGATGACCAACCTGTTATTATCAGGATCAAAACAAACTAGTGGTATGAAAAATACAGAATATTGATCAAAACGCGAGAACATACCGGTCCAGCAAATACACACGCCAAGGAGACCAATATCAAGATAACAATGGTCTTCATTGTACCTACACATACACAAGGAAAAAAAAATTAGAGAAAAGAAAAAAACTTCATCATTCTTTCCTCATCTTAAATATCTTAGATTCTCAATGCTCTAAATCATTTCAGAATCATACATACAATAAATTGTATATTCAAATCCAAATAACATACGAAATGTTTTCAAATAAATCAGGATTACTTTTTCACATTATGAGAGATAGTTTTGATGTTGTTGGGTAACATTCATCGAAAGAGTCCAATTTAATTCAATTTTTAACTATATAAGAATGAAAAGCATTTTTTGAAAATGTGGCAAACAATCGCTCGCTGCAAGCACCCCACATTCAACCTATGCTATTACATAAGAAAAGTTAAACTCAGTGACCTTTTTTAAACTGTCTGGAAAAGAAAGAACATTCTTAACCTACGAAGTAAACAAGTAAAGTTACTTGTGCAGCTCCTGATACAGCTAATTATCAATATATATACTCACGGTTTAAATTTCTTCCGTAAACGACACACTTGTATACTGTCGAGAAATCACTGATATCACAAAAGCAACGCTGTTTATATAGTGTGGGGTTGTTATGAGGGTAAATAGATGACTTAGCAAAAACTTCTGACAAAAACAATGTTACTTACGTCTTTCTAAAGTAATTCTGTCAGCAAATTAGCTTGTTTATATTAATTACTTCGTTGTGACGTTATTTACCAATTTAAGAAGCGTCAAAGTACTCTTGAAAATAGCTATTAGCAAGAAAATTACGTAAACGGAGTGATTTTACTTGACCCGCAAAATAGGGTATAAAGTAAAAACCATTATTCCTCCCTAAATCTTTTGTGTTCTGATTCTATTTTGGTATAATAGGCACTGAGCATTAAACTCAATTTTAAGTAAAATCACTCTAACCAAGAGGAAAACAAACACCGGCGGTTAATGCCCCATTTAGTATAATGATTTAAAGTGTCCGTTATATGACTTATATGGTTCGCTTAGCTAAGTTACCCGTACGTTGTTCCTTGTAAATTGGCTCATTCTGTCATTAGGCAGTTCATTTTGACGATTTTGTTTGCTCTTTTTATTTCGAAGAAAGAAATAGTTGGCATAACCACACTGATGATGATAGCCAGCAATAGTTTTTGCACATCAGCTAATCGCTTGTATTTAGCTGGATTTATTAATCGAATTTCTACATATCGCCCATTGATACTGTCATGTGTGTTAATATGTTTGTAAAACAAGCTATGATAGAACTGAATGCCATCAACATTTTTAGCAGAAATTGTTGGTTTATTTATACTCTTCGCCATTGAAATTTCATTTGCTTCTCTGTTCACTGTGATGTACTGAATATCTCAGGTGTATCCACTGTTTCTGCTAAGTACGTTTTGTGTGAAATGGTAAATTACAGAGGAGTCCAATATAAGAAAGGTAACGGGGTAAGGTTGAGTGGAAAAAGGAAAAAAAAGTAATTTATTTTATTCGTGATGCCGACAGGAGAATGGCTCAGAGTGACTCATCAGGTTTAGTGTTAGCCTTGTGTCATCAACATAACCTCTTTATCATATTTGCTGGATCTCAAATAAAAACGTTAATCTGAAGTATTCGTTCTCTTTGCGTCACTCTCTCCTAGATCCTAGCCAATAGAGTCATTAATGATCACTATCCGTGAGAGAAATCAACTTGCTATCCGAAGATGTTCTGCTCCGTGGTTTTTGGACAAGTTAATTCATGGATATTCTATACTTCGTGATTTCAATTCGCAGAAGTAAGTAAGATAGATAAGAACCGTTGCAGAAAGGATATTGTGTTCCCAACTCGCCAGGAATTTGTGTTACACGAAATATACATTTTTGGATTTATTAATCCGTGTTCAGATCAACAAACCTTTGAAGCAAAAATTAATAGAACACGCGAGGTTTCGGAAAAAGGTAGAAGTGAAGAAAACTGTTTTTACTTAACGGATTTTCTGTGTAACTGTTTGAAGTTTACTAATCCAATCCGAACTAAAGCTCTGCGGGGAGATGTAAGAGGCGGGGGGGGGGGGGGGGGGAGGTGGAAAGCTCACAATCAATCATTCTGTATGAAAGTTTATCGCCAGTAAAGAAATGATGTTTCTTTAAGCCGCGTTTCGGTTTCAAACTCCTTGTTGCTTGTTCGTTAATTGTCATAATTTACCACCTTAGAAGGAAGAGGGTATTCTAACTGCCTTTCGCGAGCGGAGAGCGCGATCTGCCGAGGAAGATTTCGCGTTCCTCCACCCCTCCCCGCCCTCCACTCGCTGATTTTTTGCTCTTCGGTCGCGCCTGTACCCTACTAAGGAACCTGATCAAAGATTATCTTGATATTTGATCTTCCCAAAAGTTACTCTTGCTTCCAAATAAAATCAAAACCAAGCCAAAACAAACGAACTGCGATGCTCAATAATTGAAATACAAAACACATGTTAGCCCAAATGCTCAGTTTATTTTCATGCATTAAAATTGAGACATACAAAGAGAGGACATCCCTCTCTTGGACATACAAAAAGACAGAGATCGGGACGGTTACGCTGCCACGAGAGCTCACAGATGTATGCTGTAGGCCTCTGTTAGGTAAATATTTATTACAATCAATTTATTGACATATAATGATTGACTGTTGTTTTTAACTTATTGGCGTCACTGAAAGTTAAGGAACTGCTAACAATTAAGCAATTTTCTTGACATGCATGCAATGATATTCTCACAACTATAACAAGATTCAGAATTTGCATGTTGACATCAGACATCAGTGTTAGTGTTCCTTGCAACGGACGAATTTACAGTCACATCCGGGACACGGCTCGCACATGTAGCCTGGGCCACAAGTTATGCCCGAGCATATATTATGATGACATTCATCTGACTGATCACAGTGTGCTGGGCAGAAGAATCCTGCAAGATAAAAGACAAAAATTATTTCGCTCAAATTTACACTAAGGTTTTGCTATTTTGTTTTTGTTTTGGGTTGGTACAAGAGAAAATAAGGTAATAAAAGTTAAGTCTGTTTCCTTTGGCTGCTTAGCACTTGTGGTTTATTTCTTAAGCAAAGAAGTTCACTATTACGACATTGCCAGTCAGGAGACTGCTAATGTCGACTAACAAGCGCCATACATTTAATTTCTGCTATGTTTTTCAGAAGTATCAGTTTTGCAAGTTACGATATTTTTGAAATGACCCATTAGATGTGTTTCATATTTCTGAAAAACAATGGCTTTCCAAGTCAAGGAATTATTAACTTGCATAATTAACAGTCGTGCACATAACGACATCGCGGCAAGTTTATTCTTAAAGTAACTTGTCATAACACCAGTAAGATAATGTATACACACTTTCTTATTCGCTCCAGAGGTTTACTTCTTTCATACATTTGCCTCAAATTTCTTCCACGAATTAAAAGACCTTAAAAGCTCCTTTCTAATTCAAACTTACCTACTTGAATCTGTGGAAAAACAAATAAAAAGAACATATTAGAAAAGCATCAATTCAGTCAAATTGGTGAAAACGATCTAGCGAGCGTTGGATAATTTTGATAAGCAACATGAGACTGTTATGTATGTGTCATATTATTTATCCATTTAGACTCAACTTGCCTAACTAGCAAGTTGAGAGGATCGAGGAAAAAATGCAACGAATATATATAAAATAGTTATAAAGACGTAAGAACTTACCGATCCAGCAAATACACACACCAAGGAAACCAACAGCAAGAAAGCAATGGTCTTCATTGTAACTACACGAAACAAAAAAACGAAAGAAACGTTTGGAGAAAGGGACAAAGAAACCTCATTTTTCATTCGTCATTTCCATGTATTTTATAGATACTATCAATTGCATTTGCAAATAAATTGCAACCGGGCATTTTTAGTTTCTGCTAACAAAAACGTTAAGTAGCTGGATAGCTGGATAGCCCCTTAGCTTAACATGGAATTGTAGTTCACTACCTCGGGTATAATTCAACGAAAAAGTGCAATTTCATTTAACACCTTGGCTATGAAACTAAGAATAATACAGAGCATTTTTGCAGCATGGGCAAAAATATTTGTCAATTTTTCCAACCAACGTTCTTATTCAGTAGCAGTGCAGCTCCTGATTCAGCTAATTAACAATATATACTCACGGTTTAAATTTCTTCCGTCAACGACACACTCAGTTGTATACTGTCGAAAAATTACTGATATCACAAAAGCAACGCTGTTTATATAGTGTGGGGTTGTTATGAGGGTAAAAAGATGACTAAGCAAAAACATCTGACAAAAACAATGTTACTTACGTCTTTCTGAAGTACCTCTGTCAGCAAATTATCTTGTTTACTTTGTCGTGACGTTATTTTAGCGTCAAAATACTCTTGAAAATGGCTATTAACAAGAAAATTACGTAAACAGAGTGATTGTACTTAAACCGCATAATACACTATGAAGTAATACAACTTGTTTCTCAAAAAATCTTTTGTTTTCTGTCTTGTTTCTGTCTGAGTATTGAGCTAAATTTCATTGTTAAGTAAAATCACTCTATGACCAAGAGGAAAACAAACACAGGTTGTTAATGCTCTATATAGTATGATTAAAGCGTCCGTAACAAAGCCGCTAAGCTTGGTTACCCGTAAACATAAGTTGTTTATTGCTTACGTACGTTGTTCCTTGTAAGATGGCTCAATCGGTCATTTGGTAGTACATGTCAACTTTTTTTTTTGCTCTTTTTATTTCGTGGAAGGGAATGGTTGCATCACATTGGTGATGATGAAATCTGGTAATAGTTTTTGCACATCAGCTAACTGCTTGCATTTAGCTGGATTTATTAATCGAATTTCTACATATCGCCCATTGATAATGTCATGTAAAAAAAAATGTAATTTATTTACCCACGTGACACAGAAGAGCTCGGGAGCTCGTAAAGACGTGTACGTGCATCCAAGATCGAATTGGAATTTGGAGTGTTGGTTTTTGTGGAGGGAGGAAAACCGGAGAACCCGGAGAAAAACCCTCGGAGCAGGAACGAGAACCAACAACAAACTCAACCCACATATGGCACCGGGCCGGAATCGAACCCGGGCCACATTGGTGGGAGGCGAGCGCTCTCACCACTGCGCCATCCCTGCTCCCCCATGTGTTTCAGTGTGCTTGTGAAACAAGCTATGATAGGACTAGATCCCATCAATATTTTTCCAGAAACTGTTACATGTTACTGTTATTTACACTCTTCGATAATATTTCATTTACTTCTTTGTTCACTGTGATGTACTGAAAATCTCAGGTGTATCTACTTTCTCTGCTAACTTCGTTTTGTGTGAAATGGTAAATCAGAGAGAAGTCCAATATATGAAAAGTAACGGGATAAGGTTGAGTGGAAAAAGGAAATAAAGGCAGTAAATTTTCATTTGATTTAAGAAGCCGACAGCAGAATGACTCATCAAGCTTAGTTTTAACCTTGCGTCATTAGTATTACTTCTTAATTATATTTAATGGAGCTCAAACAAAACCATTGATCTAAAATATTCGTTCTCTTTCTGTCGTTTTCTCTTGGTCATGATCATGAAATGTTTCGCTCTGTGGCTTTTAGACAAGCGAATTCATGAGTAATTTTTACTTCTTGGTTTGAATTCATTCATTCATTTGAACAAGTAGGATATGCGATGAAAAGGAACTTGGAAAAGCGAATGTATGTTAAAGCGCAGCCGATTCACTGGGAATTGGTGTTACATTTTGTAAACAGATCAATACAATCTCTCCATTAGGGGGAGACCCTTAACTACATAATGGTTACTATAGATGACTTATTACCGTCATATCTTGGGCTCCCTTAGTATTCTGTGTTTGGTTTTTGGCCATGTTTGTTCTTTTGAAGGCTGCCTTCATTTTCGGTAGTCATGACCATGTTTGGAAGGTCACGTGACCAGAACACAAAACCCTAAAAACTCACACAGTTTACATTTTTCTCCGTTTAAATGAACACCACGCATTACAGTGACGGCGGAGCATTTTTCCAACTGGGGGGGCTGACTAGTGACTTAAAGTGGGGGGAGGGGGCTTAAAATACTCTTCTCTTAGGGACGGACCATTGTTTTTCTAGAGGGGGGGGGGGGGATGAAAAATATTGAAAAAAATTGTTTGCAGGGCCTAAAGAGACAAAATAAATTGTTTGCAAACATCCGATCATATGTATTAAAAAAATAGTTTGCATAGAAGTCAGAGAAACTTGTAATAATCTATCAATGAAAAAAAAACTTTCAAAAATGACAGTATGAGACTAAATGTATATAGACTAAAAGTATGAAGACTAAAAGTATGTAGTTGTTTGCAGACAGTATACAGGGCTCAAATAAAATCAACATTTTATTTGACCAAATTGAAATTTTAAAGTGGTCATGTAGGCAATAAATTCAACTAATAAATTAGTAAATAGCTGATCCTTTTCTTAAAAACAGTAACTTTATATTGCAGCAATTAAATATGAACAGTATTTTACATTACATTGAATTTAACTTCATAAATATCTATATACCCGTATTTTCTCAATTAAACACCCGGGGCATTAATTTTAAACTTAGCCTGGTGGACCCGGCATTTATTTGACTCCTGCAGATTATTTGAGCCCGGTGTTATTAAGCAAGGGGTTTAATTAATTATTTTTGACAAACATGTATCCATCAAATATACCTACAGCTTAATATTACTCAAATAAATACCTCAGGGGTCTATTTTCAACTCTACCTTGGAGACCCGGCGTTTATTCGGTACCCAGTGTTTAATTGAGAAAATACGGTTAACATAGTTATTCAAATATTATAAAGGAACTCTTCGCTAACCTACACGAGCCTACACAAAAATAATGCCATAACCCATTCTTTAAAAATTGTTGAATCTTCATGCAATGCAGAAATGCTTACGGAAAGTCAAATCAACACAACAACAACAATGTTTACAGTATATAGTCTCTTGATGGTTTTTCAGGATCTTAAATCCATAAACTTTTATAAAGTTAAAAATATTCCTCATTTGATGGTTCACTTACAGAGCACTCATTAGCAGATGAGTCACTGTCTGTTCCATCACTGTCTAAGGTTGTTTCAGATTGGCTGTCAAATTTTTCCCAATTTTCCTCAAACATTTGATGTTGAAGGAAAACACATTCTTTTGCAGCCTCTAAAACCATATCTCCATCATTAAAGCTGCCTTGAGTGCTTTCTTGGGCCTTATCATTGATGCCCTGACTGCTTTCTTGGGCCAAATAATTGCTGGCTTGAGTGCTTTCTTGGGCCTTATCAATGATGTCTTGAGTGCTTTCTTGGGCCTTATCAATAAGGTCATTTTTGACAAAAGAAGACATCACCTTCTGCTCCTTCTGCTCGGCGTTGGTATTTCTGGAAGTATTGCTGTTCAGTGATGATCCTGATTGCTTTAATTTTTTTCTTTTCACTTTCTTTGCAAAAATGCAAGGACTGGACATTTAAAATTCAAGCAACGGTTTCGCTTTTTACTGCCGCCAATCTTCGTAGTGTACGTCTCAGAAAACGAAAAAGATGAGTTCAGAGGTGTTTATTGGTCGCCACCATAAAATATTGAATTAAATAATGATTGATGGCAGCAAAAGCGAACCTCCTTTTTGTGTCAGATCGTGATTAAAAAAGATAGGAAAAAAAATTGTTTGCAGGGAGGTGTTGTTAGAAAAAAATTGTTTGCAGAGGTGCATAGATAAAAATAAAAAGTTTGCAGAGAGAAATTTTACATCCTCCCCCTC